>NC_045721.1:17959774-18259774 GCF_009834535.1 Camelus ferus
ATTTTAATGGCAACATAGTGTCCTATTAAATAAATGAGTTATGACTTATGTAACCAAACCCCTCTTGTTAGGCATTTAAGTTGTTTGTTTTTCACTATCGAAGCAGCTATGAAAGACATCTTTGTGACTGTATACAGCTTATATCATGAAGTGTCTTATATGCTAAGAAATGAAAGAGATTTTGTGTTACCATGATCAGAATAATTGAATTTTCTTAACATTTGAAAGGAAGAATTTATTGTGGATTGTGTGAATCATTGAATAGTTCATTTCAGAGCAGTTTATCTTTTTTTTCCTTAAATGCAATTAAAAGAAATGTTTTTCTGTTCAAGGAATGGCATGTCGGTCTGGTACAGATGTAGATGCAGCAAACCTCAGGGAAACCTTCACGAACTTGAAATACGAAGTCAGAAATAAAAATGATCTTACATGTGAAGAAATTTTGAAATTAATGTACAATGGTAAGAAATAATTCAAAGCATGGCCTTCATTGTCCAATTTATGTTATAGTCTATCTGTAATTATTTATACATATATATGTATATACCAAAAAAACACAAGAATTGTGGAACTATACATAATCCGACTCTCTATATTTTTAATAAGTAAAACGGGTTATTCGTACCAACCCCCTAGAATGGTTTGAGATCTGTTGCTCTGCCCCAAGCTGGGTTTACATGATTTCTTAGTTCTATTCTCAGATTTCTTCATGTTGTTCCCATACAGTATATATGAGACTGTTGAATAAAATTGCATTGATTTTTTGTTTGTTTGTTTTTCTTGTTTGTACATGTTTTTTCAGTTTCTAAAGAAGATCATAGCAAAAGGAGCAGTTTCATTTGTGTGCTTCTAAGCCATGGTGAAGAAGGAGTGATTTATGGAACAGATGGGGCTGTTGATCTGAAAAAATTAACAAGCTTCTTCAGAGGGGACAGTTGTAGAAGCCTAACCGGAAAACCCAAACTTTTCATTATTCAGGTAATACATGTAACTGAGCAGCTTGGTCACTGAGGATTCATTACGCAGTTGGGGATTATCCGGAGGAGTTATTTTTCTTCCCCAAAGCTGCTGAACTATTGTTCCTTTTTTTCTTTATTTAACCCACCACCTAGGTAGAATAAATTTTAATTTTAGACTTATAGCAAAAGGACTCTACATCATTAATACCAATTTTTACACAGCCCTTACATTTCTTAGAGATAACAGTTATGCATGAACACACATTTTTAAAAAAAATAAATGTTTATTTTCTAACCTCTAGGCCTGCCGAGGCACAGAGCTGGACTGTGGGATTGAGACAGACAGTGGCGTTGAGGACGAAATGGCCTGTCAGAAAATACCCGTTGAGGCCGACTTCTTGTATGCATACTCCACGGCACCTGGTAAGAAGCTTACAAGAGACAAATAACGAGTGTTATACATAGATTTTAAACAACGAAGAGGGTGTTCCAAAGGCTCTCAAGAGTTTGATATCCGTTTAAAAAAAAAAAGCCAACTTGCCTATATTTTAGGGTACCTTAACCACAGGCAAGTCTCAAAAGGTTGTCTTTAGCTAAGTTTGACTAGAAAATATGCATTTATAAGAAAATATACTTACACAGTGTCATTCATGAACTTACTACCACATGGATACTGTATTATAATATAGGCCAAGTCAGAGCTTTTCCCACTTCCTGGAATAGAACAGAGGTGTGTTTTCCAGGAATTCTTTGGAAGGTAGGAAATAAAAAGGATAACCATGAATAGCATATGAGCAAGTAGAGGTGGAATGAGGGAAAATAAAGTGAAAAATGGTTTATGAATAGGCTATTAACCTCTACTTTTTGGTAGTTGTGTTACATGTCATCATATAAGTATTTATTGATCATGAAATTGTTTACTTATTATACAACAAAGGGTGTCACAAAGTTTGGAAATGTAGGGCAAATGTATCTTTAAACAGTGTTACATTTTTAAATATTCTCAATATGATATTTTTTAACCTCCAGGCATCTTTCCAGATAAAGTATTTCCAAGTTAAAAGCTGTGGCTCCAGTAGTTAATCTCGGAAAAGTACAATCAACACACTATTTCCCCTCTGGACTTCTAAATATGCTATAATGTGTTTATTATACTCTAGTCAGATGTCCTGTAGACAGTTTAGGACACTCAAATGTGTGTGCATACTGAAACAATTTATTTCTTGGATAAGCCAATAATCTGATTGCAACACGATGCTACTTACAATGAGCCTTTTGATTTCTTTGCTTTTGCGTCCCCTGTGTGTTTACCTGTTCTCCCCTGTTGGAAGGGAAGCCCAGGAAGTAGAATTCTCAGTAATTCAATGGTCAACTTAGTCTACAACTCATTCTTCCTGGTCGAAAGCGGAGGTTATTATATATACAGCACATGTTTGTCTTTTTTGTTTCTGTTTTGCTTTCCCCTGGAATCAAAGGTGTCATTTATTTGTTTGTTTTTATGGCTGATAATGCTTGGATGTTTATGCTTGTTTTTTCCTTCATGATTATGGAATGATTTATTAAGTCGGCTAACATCAGATACCCATGATTTTTTGGTTATATTTTGCCTTGTAGGTTACTATTCCTGGAGAAATTCAAAGGATGGATCCTGGTTCATCCAGTCCCTTTGTGCAATGCTGAAGCAGTACGCTCACAAACTCGAGCTGATGCACATTCTTACTCGGGTTAACCGAAAGGTGGCAATAGAATTCGAGTCTTTTTCCATTGACTCTGCTTTTCATGCAAAGAAACAGATTCCATGTATTGTGTCCATGCTCACAAAAGAACTATATTTTTAATAACTAAAGAAATGGGTGCTTTTTTTTTTTTTTTTTTAATTTGTATGCCAAGTGAGCAAATGGTGTAACTGATACTCTATTTTCCTCTCTCATTGAAATCTCATCTGACCCTCCAGGGGATACTTTGAGATATGCCACATTGATAGCAATAGAACTATTATGGAGCTACCTCAAACAGAGTCAAGTAGTTGAAATTGAATTTAATTAGAAATAAATAAAAGTGGGTAGTGATATAAGCATTATGAGAGGAAATGATTGTAAATTAACAGCCTCATAATCAAGTTTTAGTGATGATGCGATGCTACAAATTTTCAGGGAATCGTGGAAGAAGTTAAACATTGCAGAAATGAATTGCCATGATATCGATATGTCCTCATTTCAGAGTATGTGTTCTGGTTTTTGTCAAACTATAGAAATAATGATGTGGAATATATATATAATCACACCATGGAACTTGGGGGTCTGTGGGCATGGTCAAAGGCTTGATCTTAGAATTAGTATTTGGAGATAAGAAAATGGTGTGTTGATTTTTTTGTTGTTGTTGTTGTTGTTTTTTATCTTTTTATGAAGGTACTGGGGATTGAACCCAGGACCTTGGGCAAGCTAAGCCTGTACTCTGCCACTGAGCTACATACACACCCACCCCTGAGAAGGATACTCTTTTATCTCTTACCTGAGTGTGTGGTTTTGTGATGTCTGTTCTGAGCATGTCTTTGTTGTTTTTAATGAAAAAAAAAGTTTAATATTGGAAAAGGAACTAAATGTTTTACTGAGGTAAAGTGGGAGCAAACTAAGGTGACTTTTAAGGTTAAATGCAACATTAACAGAGGCAGACAGAGTTAGAAGTAAAAGGTGCTAAAATGCAGCTCATCCACCAGCCGCTGGGCCTCGCATACCAGCAGCAAATCTGAGGGGTGCTTCTGTCAAAGCCTCCAACTTGAATCAACACTGAGAGCAGCGTGAATTGAAGAAATTCTTTGGGAACTTACTACAACTTACAGAATAAACACTGAGGCATGAAGAAGAAACAGCAAATCAATCAGCGGGACACCCCAAATTAGAAGATGGTTTGAACCTGAACAGGGCACAGCGCACGCAGCATGCGTGATGACGGCAGAGACATAGACTATGGCTTCAGGAGGCTAGTTTGTTTCCTCCTGCGTCCGGGGGTGCGTGAGGATGCCCCCAAGGCAAGAAGCTCCAAAAAGCAAAGTGAATCAAACTTCTGAAATGGAGATTTTCCAAAGATGGTGAGAGTCATGATATAAACCATAGCACTCTTTGTAGTAAAATCTTTGAGCATAAGTGAGAGCCTGTTGACGTTTACAATCAAAGGAGACACTGTTATGATCATATACTGTTCTCTGAAATGAAAGGACCATGGTACACGGGACTTTAGAATTCATTGCGCCTTCCCTCCTTTGGTGCCTGGGGAAACTGAAGGCCAGAGAGGAGATGCTGCTGGGACCAAGCCGGGAAGGCCAGGCTCTCAGCCGCCTCGCTCAGGGGGGATGTCAGCCGTCCCTGCGTCGCTGTATCCCACTGGTTTTCAATCTTGACTTTCCCCGCGAGCTTCCTTTTGCTCAAAGAAAGAAACACACATTTATAAATGACACCTATTTGTTTTGACTACATCTGTAACTTTTTGTAAATGAAGTGTGTGATTGTACCTTAAGATTTGTTCCTGTGTGACAATTTTGTAAAAAATTTATGTCAAAATAAATTTTAACTTAGAATTGCCGACATGTTCAAGTTTTTTGTTGTTTCTGATGTGCTATTAATTGAAGTTAAAATATTTTGAGCCAAGAGCTTGATTTGGAAGGGCCAAAGAGAATGTAACAGGACCCTTTAATCAAATATTTTGAGATGGTGACAAATTACCGAACAGGATCAGCAGCCTTCCTATTCTCCTTGGGGCCCTCTCAGAAGGCCCTGTTTGTAAAATTACCTTGACACCAAGAAGGACGCCAAGCTCGCCTAGACCGCAGTCCCTGTGACCGTACTTCTGTTTGTTTCCTTGCTTTGAGGAATGGAGAATAGCTGGGTATGAAGGCTACTGCTGAAATGAATCCTTTTCCACCCGCAGATTTTTCCCAGGGCTGATAGAGGACGGGCAAAGAACTGGGGGGCTATGGGCTAAACCACTGATGCTCCCTGAGGGTTACCTGGGAGATGGGGTTGTGACACGGGAAGATGTTCCCTGTTTACGTACTTAGAAAAGGAATATGAGAAAGTGCAAAGGGCAGTGGTTTTACATCTCTTCCAATGTTTCTATAGTGAACATACATTACTTTTAAAATCAGAAAACAAGATAAAATTCTCCTAATTGGGAATAGGGGATTATTCCTGTTTCCAAGGAGTAGGGGGCGGATGAATAACTTCTTTGAGACACATTTAAAGCTTTAGTTCTGTACTGTGTTGACAGTCCAGCCCATTTTAATCTCTGCTAAATAAAGAAGTGTTAGATATTAGAAAAAGACCAAGAACTCAATATAAAAATGGACCAAGGACATGAACAGTTCACACACACACAAAAAAAGACCCTTATACCTCAGGTTAAAAAGCTTCAGTCGTCATCATAAGAGAGATGCAAATTAAACTAAGGTATTGTCTGTCATCTATCAGATTGACCAAAATCCTCAAGTTTGATGACATTCTGTCAGCTAGGCTGTGGGGAAACGTATTCTCCATTGGTTGGGAGTGCAAAGTGGCGTAATTCTCTGCGGAGGAGAATCTGACGATACCTGTCATTTTTTAGCCTTTGAAGAAGCACTCTCAGCTCTTGCAATCCACACTACCCACACACCAGTCCCTGTACAAAATGTGCACGATTATTCCTCGCAACATTGTTTCAATGGTAAAAAGAAAATAGCAACCCAACTGTAAAGAAGACAGGCTAATACACTGTGATACATCCACACAGTGGGAACACGACTTGCTATGAAACAGAATAAGGCTCTTTTTCAACTGACAGGTGCAGATCTCCAGCATGCTGATTAAGTGAGAAAGATGGAAACACAGAACACTATAGACAGGATGCTGTTATTTTGTGTGAAAAGGGAAGCGGGGGTGGGGAGGGGATAAGAATATGCATAAAGTAAGACCAGGAGGATAAAGGAAATTAACACAAATGTAAACAGTGGATGGGGACAGGAATGGAAGTGAGATTTCTTTTGTGTTTACCTTTCTATATCATTTGCACTTTTGGGGACCATATCAATGTATTTCCTGGCTTCAAAAAAAATGGAATTAAATCAAGGGAAGGTGGGAGAGTGGCACAAAACTATCTCAGGAATGAGAACGTGGATCAGTACGGGGCTACGGGATGCCATAGCTGTTCAGTGCAGCTGTGTTACGAGATTTCATTTAACTTATTCCCTTCTTTGCCTCAACCTCTATAAGGTATTAGCTGAGAACATAACACAGTATTAGAACTTGGGCCTAAAGTAATTCTCAGCATCAGCTCTTTTTAGTTCAAGGAGCAAACTAGACTAGTCACATTAGCTTCTTAATTCATTCTCTCATTGTTGCATCCTTATCCTTTGCCATACGATTATAATAAATTATCACATGATGAGGCAGAGCAACAAATATCTACCCAAGAATTTTTGTGCGCAGAATCTCTGCCATCTGCTACATTGAAGATGAAAAGAACTGAAGAACTGACATGTTTAGAGATGTTCAGAAAAAGCCAGCATCTCCTGTTCAAGAAAATTCTGCCAAATGCAAAGTTGGTACAAAAGCTATTAAGTAGCTCGTTTGAGTTTACAAGTGTCCATTGTCTGACCTATCCCTTATGCTTTGTTTTTAGGTGACTTGAATGTCAGCTCAGGGACCTAACAGCCTCATACGCGATTCCCTAAGAGGGAAGCGTGTCTGGCTAATGTGTTGAAATCTAATTCATTGATTTTACCGAAATATTTCCAAAACCTCATTTCTGCCTGGCAGGTTTAAGGAGCACTGAGGAGGCCGCTGTGGATGGAGAAGAGTCAGCAAGCAGGAGGGTAAGTGAGGTTGAGAGAGGAGACAGTGCAGGGCAGGGCCTTGTGGATGCTCTGCTTAGAGATCCCATCTGGGGAGAGTCCATGTGCAAAGGGGAGAGGCTCCAGCATCCCGGGACCGAGGAGAGGAGACAGAAAAAGACCACAGGAGCTGAAGGCGGGAAAACTGGAGTACGAGGTAAGAAAGCCACGGGAGGAAACTGTTCCCCAAGGAAGGGGCCAGCTGGGACGAACTATCCAAAATACAGGGGAAATGAAAATTAGAACTATACACTGGATTTGAGACAAGAGGTTATAGGTGATCATGACAAGTATCGAGGCAGAAGTCACTTAGAAAGGATTGATACACGAGTGTCAGGTAAGGAAACGGAAACTCAAAGTATAGAAAACTTGAGAAATTGGCTACAAAGGACAAGAGAAAGAGGGGGAAGTAGCTAGAGAGGGAAGTGAGTTGAAATGTTGTTGCGTGGGCAGGAGAGTTGAGCCTGTTTAAACGCTAATGGCAAGAATCCAGTCAGGAGAAAGGCTGAAAATACTGGAGGGAAAAGTAACTGACCATGTAGGTTTCCTAAAAAATGAGAGAGGGTTAAATCCAAGCATAATTGTGGGGACGAGAGAGGAGGTTTTTTGTTTGGTGGTGGATGGTGTTTTTTTTTTTTAAACAGGAGGAAATATGAGAGGCTGAGTGTGAATAAAGGAAGGCTTGTAAATTTTTGTGGCAGGAAGTTCTCTTGTAATATCTTCTATATTTTTTTTAAGGAGTAGAAGACAAGGGCTGTGCTCAAAGTTAACTGTCCAAAGTGTCAGAAGAGTACGGAAGGTTTAAAACCATCGTTGTCAAGCGCTGGAGAGTCGAGTTGACCAGAGTTTAGTAAGATCACTGGGCAGCGTTTAGGGCCCAGATGAAACCACAGTGTTACCAGCCTGCCCTGCTGTGTGATTTTTATCTAGGAACATGCAGATATTTGAGTATTGGCATGTGTTGGCTTCATTCAGCTTTGGGCTTTAGCCCACATTTTTATAAAAAAGGAGCCACGGATTTTGAGGATCCTGCAAAATGAGTTACTGAATTGATAGACCATGGAATCTAAGCTGGATAGAGAAGGAATGAACAGGGAAGGGGGTTAATTTCAGGGAATAGGAAAAGTGGTCCATAGCCTGGTGGTCCTGATGGATGCAAAGTTCCCTCGTCCAAATAGTGGAACAGTAAGACTAAAATGATGACAGATTGTAGTCAAATTTGATCATGAAAATGATGTAGCTGATTAAAAGGATGAAGTAAAATGAAAGACCATTTTGGAAATGATGTCATGGAACTAAGAGGTGAGAATGTTGGATGTGCCCCCACCCTATGGGTACTGATTTGCTCAAATGAGATTCCATATGTGGGAGTAAAAAGATAGTGTGATAAAATGTAGTTGTATTTATAAATCGTTGATTTTATGGAATTTTTAAAAATCTACCTTTTGTTTTTGACAAATAACCTTTTTTAAAAAAAACTACCACCTGTTTCCACCATTATTCATAAAAGAAGGGACATTTTAACTTCTGCCTCCTTAATTTCTTCCTCAACCCCAAAATAAGTAGGGGACATAATCGCAGATTAAAGGATCATACTTTCCAAGGGAAAGTGGTGTGTTTATTACACCCACACACACTATTACCTTTACTTTTCTCAGTTTGCCAGAATCAAACCTGCTGCAGGTTGAAATGTTCCTTGTGATACTATGATTTATAGTCAGTGTGTATTTGATCTTCCTCATCCTAGCACGGAGCTCCTAACCCTTGGAATTTCCTAAATGATGAGAGAGATAAAAATGCCTTTTATGTGTCCGTGAGGGGACTTTTGGAAAGCCCTGAGGTAACCTACGGATGAGACCTGGTTGCCTGGAAAACCAACCATGTGATTAGAGGGTTGGAATTTTCAGCCCCATCCCTGATGTTTAGGGGAGGGGAGAGGAGCTGGAGATCGAGTTTAATTACCTATGGTCAAAGATTTAATCAGCCATGCCTATGTCATGAAGCCTTCATTAAAAAAAAAAAAAAAAAAAAAAAAACCTGGGTTTGGATTGCTTTCAGATTGGTGGACATGTGGAGATGCGGGGAGAGTGGTACCTAGAGAGCATGGAAGCTCCACATCCTTTCCCCAAACCTTGCCCTATGCATCCCTTCCATTTGGCTATTTCTGGGTTACATCCTTTTATAATAAACTGGTAATCTGGTAAATAAAATGTTTCTCTGAGTTGTGTGAGCTGCTTTAACAAATTCATCAAACCCAAGACAGGGATCATTTGAACCTCTGATTTATAGCCGGTTGGTCAGAAGCACAGATGACAATCTGGATCTTTTGTTGACCTGGGGGATGGGGGGTGGAGAGTAGGGGGCAGTCTTGTGGGACTGAGCCCTTAACCTGTGGAATCTGACCCTGTCTCTGGGTAAGAGTGTCAGAATTGAGTTGGGTTGAAGGACTCCCAGCTGGTGTTGAGGAATTATTTGGAAGTATGATGGGGAAAGTCTGTTAGAACTGGTATCAGAATCTAAGTCCTTGAGCTAACATTTGTGAAGCATTACTCTAGTTCTTTAAGATAAAATTTCACTTGCCCCTTGAAATAAATTTGTGCTCTTAAAAATTTCCTTCCCTAATGAGACTTGGGCAGTGAGGAGCAGCAAGGAGATATACAGAGATAGATCCAAATCAAATGCAATAAGCACGTGGGTGTCAGGAACGAGGATCTGGGGGTTCCAGTCTCTAGTAGGCCATTTAACAGAAGAGTGATCTTGGTCAAATTGTGATTTCTTGTTCCCCTTCTCTCCACAACCAGATGCATGTGGAAGTTCTTTGACTATGAACTCATGTCAGTACCTGTAGGCAGCGTGCACAGTGATCTCTCTCCATAGCTGAAAATAATTGGCCAGAGCAGAAGCAGCCAGGTGAGCGTGGAGAGCAGAGTAAGCCTTGTGGGGAGATGGCCGAGGTCATCCGAGTACAGAGACTCAGAAGAGGTGGCAAGAAAGGAAACAAAATCTCATATTCCGTAATGTCCATATCGGTTATAATTTAACAGTCTTCGAAGTGAGTTTATTATGGTATTTCCAGATCCTATGGTTAATTTATAGTATTTATTTCTAGGTCTTCAAGTTTTCCAAGGCCCCTGCTCATTATTAAAGCTTAGAAAAATAATTGTTAATTCTGCTCAAAACCTTAATATATATATATATATTTTTTTGTTTCCAGTTGTTAATCAGAACATCATACAGTCAAAAGCACAGAGTAGAATAATCGTTCCCTGTTTCCAGCGACGCTGCTGTTTCTCTTTTTCTCTGTTTTGACCGTTTACCTCCGGAGCCATTGTTGCTGATGCGAATTCAGAGGGAGAAGACTGAGAAATAAAATTTGCAAGTGGTATCTGTTGAGAGTTTCTATTATTTGTAAATCTGTGAGAACTAGTTGAACTACTGCTGGGGCCTGGGGCGAGTGACCAAGGCAGTTTGTGTAGGCAAATCTTGTTCCCCATCCAGACAACCTTATCCTGCCCTCCCTGTCTGCTTCTCCCCCTCCAGCCCTCAAAGCTCTAGTCAGTACTTTATCTCTATTGATTAACTTGGTAACTTCTAAACAACTTTTCAAAAAAATCTTTAATGTGAGAAATTTAATGTGAACTTTGTGGGTAGTATGACTGTCTCTGATGTTCAAACCAAATATCCTTTGTATTTCATTTGGATTATAAATACAAAATCATGCAAAATTAGAACCTGATTCATCCTGTTCTCTCCCATCCTCTTATTTATAGGGCAGAATTAAAAGGTTGAAATAGTTGAACCAGAACAGTGGTTTACGTTTATCCAAGGAGAACACGGAAAAGATAGGCTAGACTCAGAGCCACTAAAATTCATTCATATCCTTAAAGTGAACCACTGGAAATGTTAAATGATTTGCTACAAGTTCTCTTTACAAATTTCTTCCTAAAAGTCATCCGGTCACTGATGGAAGCTCGTTGTGAAAGTAGAGTCTTAAGGTCATGAGCCTTAAAGTCATCCATGTTGTGTTCAAGCCCTGGTGTAAAAGTCCCTTCAAACCGCTGTGTTAAAATCAGCTCACTTAGCTGGAGGGGAGCCTCATTTCAAATTGCATCAAGAAAATGCTGGGGAATTCCGAGCTGACAAATGCACTGTCTTTGGAGGTTTTATGTATGTTGGGCAACCCTTTTCTTTTTTCTTTTTCCAGCATGTGAAACTTACAGGTAAACTATGACTAAGAAATGTTTTTCACTAAACACAGTCATAGTTCATTTCAACTCAGAATTCCCCCCTCCCCACTTCACCTCCCACATGCACACTTCCTCTGTTGGGTTTCCTGTAGTTTGGGTAGTACCAGCTCTGGAGTCTGCTAACTAGCTACCTCTCCCCTAGTCTGAACCCCAGTTTCTCCTTCTCGACAATGGGGGCGACAATATCTTCCTTCCTGTAGGAGTGACGTAAAAAAATTTTAAGATAATGATGGAAAAGTTATCTGATAAATGAAAGCTCTAGAGAACCCTGGTAGGTTATTCTATGTATCCATCGTTCTGCAGTCTTTGGAAATGTCAGTAGAACTAGGGAAAGAACTTTTCTTATCATCACTTACCGCTCTGAACTTTGTGCCCCATCTATTCTAAGTGATTTATAAGTATTAACTCATGTCATCCGCTTATCAACCTTATGCAATATCTCCAATGAACAGAGGGAAGAAACTGAAGGAACTTGACCAAGGGCACAGTGCAGTGAGTGGCACGGTCAGGATTTGAACCCAGGAGTCTGGCTGTGGAGTCTACCCCCTTAACCACGATGCTGGGCCACCTTGACAGTCCCTCTGAGACAGTGACAAGCCAGTCAGCAGGTTTAGCTCTGTGTGCAGACAGTCACTGGGGGATTTAAAGTTTTCATTGAATAACTGTTTACTGAGCATTTACAATTTCTTTGCCAGGCATTGCGCTAGGTGCTGGGGCTATAGAGACAAAAGGCGTGTTTCATACCCCAGAGGAGTTCGTTGGATGGGAAACATGAAATAAGAGGCTGGAGGGGAGGGTGTAGCTCAGTGGTAGGGCGCATGCTTAGCATGCCTGAGGTCCTGGGTCCAATCCCCAGTGCCTCCACTTAAAAATAAATCTAATTACCTCCCCTCCACCCCCACACCCCACACACAAAAAACAAACAAACCAAAACCAAAAACCAACCTCTCACCAAATAGGAGGCTATTTCCTTTCTTTCTAGTCAATAAGAATAAACTGAGTCAGAGGAAATCCCAAAGCACGGGAATGCTAACTCCTGCCTTGTCCCAGGTAAGCTTTGGCCAGCCTCCCTATCTCTACCTGTTTATCTGTCAAAAAAGAAAGCAAAAGGATCCTGGATGATTCAACAGTTTAGGAAACCAGAGGTGATGCTGGCCAATGTTAAGGCAGATCAACTAATGGTCTTGGTTTAGCCTCCTTCCTCCAGACCACAGAGTCAGGCCAAGCTAAGTCACAAGAGCTCAGCCTTTTAGGGTCTTAATACCCATGGGTGATCCACTTAGCACTCTTGCTCTGGAGAGAATGATATCCTCACAGGCCTGTACACGGGGAGCGAGTGTGGAGACAGTGCGTATCACAACGTTGCAACAAGTGCTGGAAAGACACAGGCCACTCACACCTGTGTGCCTAACACCACAAACCAGATTTAGTGCCTCAGAAGCAGAGGAAAGCAATACGGTCCCGTCTTCATGAAGTTGTGTTCTAAGGAAAACAGTAATGAAGATCAAGATAATACTGGAAACATTTATTGGGGATCTATTCTCATGAAGCGAACGTGGAAGAAATAAGCAAATGAACAAATGGGTCTTTAGAATAGAGACTGATATTCCGCAAGACTTTCTAAAATACGGGCACTTGAAATTCCTTTGTGTGGTGTCCCAAATCTCTTTCTCCTGACATCCTGTTAGGTCTTGGGTTGGGGGTCAGCAAGTCAGGCTGAGAAGTGAGGAGTCAGACTCCAGGGCACAAGGCTGTGCGTGACCTCAGGCCTGACGTGGGGCAATTGCAAAGGCTTTACCTGGCAGATCTCGGTGGGGACAGCTGCCCTCCCCACACACACTGCACGCAAAGCCAGGGCCCGGGGCCAGGTGCCCGCGTGCACTGCTCTGATTCTGGAGGGAGACTCAGGCCCTCCCGGAGGCCTGACACTGCATTCCCAACCCAAACACCTCCATCTGGAGCCTCCTTACTGGGGGGCCCGTGGCTGAGTCCCTTTTCAGACGCCTCTGCAGAGACCACCTTATAGGCTTGGAGGGTAGGGGGTTCTGAAGACATTTTTCTTCATTCTGACTCAGTTTTCAGTCCTCTTTCACTCCCAGCCCTTCCCCCTCTCCTCCCACTCCCTCCATAAACTGGCAGGAACCTTCTATCTGGGGCTGCCTGTTTGTGCTGGCCCTGTCCAATGGGGGAAAATAAAACACTGGGAAACACTGCTCTACATTACCTAGGAAAGCTGTTAAGAAAATAAATCCTGAGTTCTCCTCACAAGGGAAAAAAATTTTTTTTCTGTCTTTAATGTATCTATATGAGATGTAGATGTTCACTAAACTTACTGTGGTCATCATTTCATGATGTATGTGAGGCAGATCATTATTCTGCACACCTTAAACTTACACAGTGTTGCATGTCAATTATATCTCAATAAAACTGGAAGAAAACACAAAAAACCCTAAAACACTGGGAGGACCGGTGCTTTCTCCCATTCAGCTCATTATACTCTCCCAGTAAGGGCTTAAAATTAGGCTTGATTCTTAACTCTCACTCTGGTTTGCTGTCTTAACTGGTCATCTTGACGCCTGGCAGCTCCAATCGCTCCAGCTCCACTATTGCAGGAGGTTAAAACAGAAGGATATTTTCTGATCGTAATTAAAGGGGAAGTATTAGAACTGCTAAATTAATTAAACAGGGAGGCACTCAGACTCTTTAACACCTGGGCAGCCTGTGTAAGCAAACCCGAACCTAAACCAGTAATGCCACAAGGTTAGGAGATCAAAGCCCGCGGACAACCACCAACAGCTGACTTTCCCAAATAAAACAACCACTGAAGCTGCAGCCGATCAAGTAATTTCCTTCCTTTGCTTCTCCATCTTCCCTATAAAACCTTCCCCCAGCTCTGTGGGTGGAGGCGCTCCTCACCACTCCCCGTTTGGTGCTACCCAATTCAAATTGCTTTTTGCTCACATGAACTCTTTAAAATGTAGTATGCCTCCATTTATCTTTTAACAAGAATCCTAGCCAAAGTAACCAAATAAATAACCTGCCAGGAAAAGCCCTAGTCAACAGCCGCTTTTCTCTGTATGGCCCTAGCACCACAGCCACCCTAGGAATGGATCAGTCCCACCAGCTTCAGATGAACCCTGTTACCATTTGTCAACAAGGATCTTTTGGGTGAAGTTTAGCCAAGGGGATGTTCTAGCTTCCAAATTGTATTGATAATTTTTTAAAAATCACACATGAAGTCTTAACAATTCGCTTCTTCTGTGGCTAAAATTAGCAGCTTAGATAGGAATCTTAAATCAGATAAAGAGGCAACATCCTAGAAGAAAAAGAACGCCATCCGTTCTATTTCTTAGATTGCCTTGAACTAGAATTGTGTATGTGAAAAAACTAAGCTGCAACAAACATGTGAGTTTGCTTTAGACCTTCTTTAATCCAAGCATAAGAACCATGAGAAAGTAGAGGGTTGACAGGGGACTGACAAAAGAGGGGACCCAGGAGTCAGGAGAGCAGGGAGGGACACCAGATGACTCAGTGTGTGTGTCTGTGTGTCTGTGTGTCTGTGTGTCGGTGCACTGGTGCATTTGCTTGGAGGTTCAGTTCATCACACCTACTTTCAGGATATCAGCTAATTAGTGATAAAAAGTTAAGGCAACCATAGTTTTTATCCCCTTCTGTCACTATTTTGTGGATGAAAGATTGGATATTTACTCACTGAAAAGTGTATGACATTTAATAAGTGCTTAATAAATGAAAGCTACTATTATTACTGCTACTATTATGAAATCAGTATAACAGGATTTTTTTCCATCTTAGGTTGACATGGGAGAGGAGCATGTTGCTTGGACTTGGTAACTCAAATTCTCTTCCTCCACCTTCAAGGTAGACCCAGTCACATGGTATTGGATAGTCTGAGGTAAAAGGAGTTACCAGCCTGCCTCCAGTATTGCTTCTAAAGGAAAACAGCATGGGATTCTTTGTTACCAAACTTGCCTTTTCTTGACAGCAAGTGGCCCAAAAAGAATCATCTAAGACCTTGGCAGGTTGTTTGTTATCACCATTCCCAAAGCGGTATGTCCTGTGTGTGGTGAGCATAAATTTCTCAACCCACCAACTCCAGTATCCAAGAAACGTAACTGGAGGGGCAGAAAAAAATTTCCATCATTCCTTCTAGGTCCTTTGGTCCAATAATTAAATTGGCATAAGATAGAATAACAGGCAAAAAATTAATTTCACATGTACAGGGACCCCATAAAAATATGAGACTCACAGGCAGTCAGGTCATTGAGGCTTCTATCCCATCCTGAGCTAAGGAGAAGCGGGTAGGGGTCTGGGGCTTCGAAGGGGAGGAAGACAAATCACAGGAAGATGAGAAGAAAAAGTGTTTGCCCTGCCATGCAGATAAGTCTTTCGGATATTAAAGTAATCTCTGGTCAAAGCTCTCTTCCTGGTACACACCCTTTGTCTACATTCTTTTAGGCAGTTAAGGGAGAGGCAAAAAGCTTTCCCAGCGCCTGCTGCCTCTTTACTGCCTTCAGCTCAAAACGACGCACGTGCCAAAGTGGCCTGTTTTGGGGTGGCGCATTCTGTTCCCCCTCCTTTCTCTTGTTAAATGGCAAAACTAAAATGATTTAGTAACGAGTCTGATGCCCCTATTTAAGGGAGATCTATGCATGGATCGGGGGAATACAGTGCCTAAAAAGCAGTGGAACGCTCTTTCTAAGGGCTCTGGGGCAGGAGTGAGTTTTCCGGAGCATTAGAAGAAGGAATGTGGAAACAGGGCCCGATTGGGGAGTGGGTGGGGTTTCCTTTAAGACTAGCAGGCCCTGTTTTCTAGGGGAGGGTGAACTAGCTGAAGCTGGGTTGGAGGATTGTGACTGGCGCATGTCAGGTTTCCCCGACAGGTGTTTCTGGTAAATGCAGGCTCGTTTAGGTTTAGATTTGTGACGTGGGTGGGGCCACTGGGGTGGTCTCCATTTTGGGAGTCCTGAATATAAATTATCTTTATCACTCTGTTAATAGGTCAGGTTACTTGAACCTCGTTTCTGCCTGGTAGTGGAGAACTCATCAGTTTAGAGCAAACCTATTCCATTCAGAGTTAACCAGCCCGCTTGGGGCTCGCCCCCTGCCTGGGGGTTTGTGAACCATCACATAATGGAGGGAGGAGATGGTTGGAGGCATGGGGACTTCCTTTGTCACAGGTGGTCCCTGGGTCCTGCTGAGACAAGCGACATTCCATTTGGTTGTCCTCGCCTCCCCTCTGGGGCATCCATCACGAAGTCTGTGTTCCCGTGGAGTTTCCGCTCTTAGGGTTTACTCGGAGGCCACTCTGCGTCCTCCCGTCCCCGTCACGAGGCCCCTGTAGGGGAGGAAAAATAATTTTCCCTTTACCCTTCTGAATTTATGGCTGAGGTCCCTGTAATACAAGATAGAGTCACAAGAGGAAAAACAAACAGTGTGTACGTGGGCGAGATGGGGGAAAACTGAGTAGCTCCCAATGTGACATTAACCCACTGGCTTGAGTAACCTCTTCAGCTACAGGCAAAAGAAAGAAAAGTGAGAGGAGGCTGGTTAAGGGGCAGTTACCAGGAAAAGCAAGGTAAACAAGGGTGAGGTTTGTCACTGCCTCCTCCGTGGATGGGTCTCTTATGATGAAGGGTCACCCTCTTCTCGGTACAGAGAGGGAGACACCCTGACAAGTGGCGATTTCCTTTACAAACGCAAATTGCTCTTTAGAAGAAGAGTAACTTATGCTTTGTTTTCAGGGCTCCTTCTGTTTCTGGAGTTTCTCAAAATAATCCTGTGCCAAAGAGCTATATTTTAGGGCAGCGTGTTCTGCGGTGACCCTTCACCCCTCAAAGTCAACTGCATCTCAGACCACAGAGGAAGATGACTGAGCTGTGTCAGGAGCAGCAGGGTGTCTGGGAGGCTGCCCCCAACCCACGTACTGCTTAAGCCTTTTCTGCAGCTACCGTGATGGGGAGGACACTGGGAGCTTCCCCGTCAGGGACCCAAGCAGGAAGTGGGGTGCCAGTCCCCTCTAATTCGCAGAACCCCAGATCTACGGGGCTGGAGAGCTGGGCTCCCTCCCTGAGGCCAACACAGTGACTCCCTCCGGCTCTTTTCCTAACTGGGTCTCCTCCCTCCTAGCTCAGAGGACTTTGACTTGGTGGCAGGGAGGACAGGGAGGGAAGAAATAGATCAGGCTTCTGCTTCTGTGTCACACCCAGCCTCCAGCTGTTAAACATCAAAACGCAGGAACTGAATGCGACAGTTCTCCTTGGGGCCACGAAGGCCTCGTGTCTAACAGCCAAATCAACAGCGTGGGAGTAGGAGGTGGTAACAGAGAGAAAGGAAGTGAGGATGCCACTTTTGCCTGTAACAGTGGTTACTCCTATGCAATCTCTCCGCGCCAGACGCTTTACAAACATCATCTCCCTCAATTCTTGAGAGAATCTTATGGAGCACTATTATCTTCCCGATTTTGTGACTGAGGAAATGCAAGCTCAGGGGTTAAACAACCTGCCTACGGTCACACAGCCTGCGGCTGGCAGTGCCTGAACTTGAACCCAGGTATTTCTGACTCCCAAGTCTTTGCTCTTTCCCCCCCGACTACTTGCCTCTCCAAAGGATGCCAAATGAAAAACCCAAGCCAGAGCTCGCACTAGAATCTAGCAGAGAGCACACGTCTGTAAAACAGGCTAGGAAAACCCCTTACACCTGATTTTTAGAGCTTTGCCTCATGAGATATTGAAGCAGCAGGTGTATGGTGAGTTGGTCGCAGTGATAGCAGATCAGAAAGGACTGGGGTCATAGCACGGGCCTTCCTTGGGAGTCTGCGGAGGAGAGAGCAGAACACATGATCTCAGATCCTTAGCAACAATCTGAACAGATGGCAGAGACTCCCGTTTCCAGAACCTGCCCTCAAGATGGCCAAGAACTGTACTTCACCTCATCACGTCAAGAAGCCACTTTAAAGGAGGGCGAACAAGCCTCAGCACAGACCTGGAACACTACAGAGTCAGAGAGCCAACTCTGGTTGAAAGTGGGCAGACCGCTGTCCTGGGATGTGTACACCGGTTTTCTCAACTAAATTTCTAAGTCTCTTGGCAATACATTTAAAACACCATAGTTTTCTTTTTTCTTTTCCTTTTCAATTTTCTATCCAACGCCATTGTTTTTTCACTCATCTGTTACCTTTGGACCCAGAAAGCAAAGCAGCAGCAGCTGTGAGAGCTGAGGGATCTAAACTGGGAGCATCTGTCCATGGTGTTATGTGTGGGTGGGGGCAAACATACATGAGCAAGAAGACAAAGAGAGTTTGGGCTCCAAGCATTGCTCCAAGCCAGGACTAACTGTGTGGGCATGCCACAGGGCCGGGCACTTGGGATGGCGTGGCTCTTGGGAACTCAAAAACAAAGTGGAAGGTGAGAAACAGGAAAGAGCATTGTGAAATTAAAAGTTCATTAGCTTTAGGGTCAGCGAGATCTGGCCACAAAGCCTGCCGTCTCCACTCATTAGCTACATGAGCTTGGGCCTTTAACTTACCCTCGGTCAGCACTGGTTTTCTTGCTCGTGAAATAACTGTCATCATGACATCATCCTTGCAGTGTGGTTGTGAAGATTAGAGATGATAAATATAAAGCACACAGCCTAGGACTTCATAAGCAATCAGTTCTGTCCTACATCAAGGCTCACTTATGTCCTAAGGGATCTTCCACAGCTTCCATCAGATTCTCAGAGCCCATAACAGGTTGGATTCACTGCCCTGCTCTGTGCACAAGGTGCCAGCAGCTCCTGCAGAAAGTTGGGGGGATGTGAGTACCGACTGGTCCCTGCTACATTCATTCTCTACCGATGCATAACCATTTAGCACACACTCAGCATCTGAACACAGCACAGGTTTATTCTCTCACAGTTTCTGTGGCCTGGAGTCCAGGCACAGTGTAGTTAGGTCGTCCGGTCAGGGTCCAACCAGGCTGAGATCAAGGTGCCAGCTGGGCTGTGTTCTTATCTGGAGGTTTAACTAGGGAAGAAACCACTTCCAACCCCGTTAAAGTTACCGGCAGAATTCAGTTCCTTATGGATGTTTTCCTGCTGACTGTCAGCGGGACACCACACCTCTCAGCAACTGTGAGCTGCCCTTGGGTCCTTGCCACGAGGGCCCCGCCACGGGCAGCTGATGACATGCTGTGTGCTCCCAGGCCAGCAGAAGGACCTCTCACTTCAAATACCTCCTGCCTTCAGAGGAGGGACATGCCCTTCTGAAGCATTCACTTGCTCAGGTCAGGCTCACCCAGGAGCATCTCCCTTTTTTTAATTCTAAGTCAACCAATTAGAGACCCTAGTTACACCTGCAAAAAACCCTTCACTTTTACCAGGTAACCTCACCCTACAAAAGGAGCGACATCGCACCCTATTCCCGGGTCTCACCCACCCTCAAAGGGGATGGAATCATACAGGTCTGTACACCAGGGGGCAGGAATTTGGGGGGCCATCTGAGAATTCTCCCGACCATGCCCACTTGGTCACACTCAGCTTCAAGTGAGGACCGAGGGCTGAGCCTTCATACGGGGTGACTAACACGTGGAAGACGCCTGTGAATCAGCTTTTATTCATCTGGAAGTTCACAAGATGGTTTTTCTTCTGGCTAAATTAACATATCCTACAGGATCGCAGCAGGAATTCCGGATGCCGCACCCTGAAAGAATACTGTCCTTTTGGGAAATGGTTCGCCCTGGGGGAAGCATCTCTTACCATCTCCGAAGCGCCCCATTCTGTTCTGCAGACACCCATCCACAGGAATTCAGGTCACGTGGCCTGAGATCTAAATTTTTTAAATTCTCTTAATCTAAATGTGGGGAAAGAAAGCCCAGACAGGACCAAATTCACCTGGTCCCCTACTCTGGGCCTCTTGCAGTGATGTCCTGACCAGAATGTCCACAGATTCAATTGAGCAGGATTCCTAGCAGGTAGTCTAATGAGTAGGTGACCACTAGAAAATGGAAAAAATAGAAGCCAGTGTTGGGTGGGTTGAGGCGTTTTCCAAATAAAATTTAATGTCCCGATGACTCCCACTGTAAAGAGAAAGAGATAGTAAGAATTATTTTCAAATTAATTGAAATTGAATTAATGGAATGAATTGAGGAATATTTCTTTTGCATAAAGACTTTTTTCTCATTTGCAGTGGAGAAACAATTTTGTATTAATATTAATGGGCTCCAGTTGTTCAGTGCTTGCCCTGAACAATAAGTTCATCCTGATACAATTGAAAAGACTCAAAAAAAATCTCCAAGGAGATGTTTTTTCAGCCTACCCATCATCAGTGGGCAGACAGGTCTAGTGACCATCCCGAGCATCAGCAGTGCGCGATGGCGGTTACACACTGGGATGTTTGCTGCTTTGTTGCCGTGCTCCATCTACACTCTCTGGTCAATGAGTCAGGGCAGGGAGGTAAAGGGGGTTCACTCTTGAAAACCAGGTCTCACCAACTCTCTGGATATCAATGTCTTGACCTCATTATGGTCACTGTGGTCTTATCTTCAGGAACGAAACATACAATAGCAATTTGTTCCCTTACTTATCATGTTGATATACAAAACACTTAAATGCTTGAGAGTCGCTGGCATGCACCACAAAGCACGAAGGGAAAATCCCCATAGAAGAGGCCCTTCTCACCTGAGATGCCGTGTGTGACGGTTGAGTAGTAAAAGGTTGAAAAAACAAAGCTCCCCAAATGTTATGGGTAACACAGCTAGTCTAACTTCACAGAGTTTGTACTTTTCCTTTCCAACTCAGCAGAAAAATACAGAGATAATTAGCAACTGATAGATCAATGTGCTTGGCCATTGACAATTCTGTATTGTTAGAAATTGGCGTTTAATCCTACTCTAGGCTACGTTAAAAAAAAAAGTCCACCCAAACACCTGTAGAATAAGTCTAATGCCACTGTTTCTAGATGACAGTTACAATTGGGAAGGAAATAGTAGTTCACGTGAAACAGGAATACTTAGAACATGTTGCAGAAACTGTAACTTTAAAACAACACAGTCAGAACCCTCTCCCCCGGATACTGACAAACAGTGAACACTATATACTCAGAGATAGACTCGGAAAAGAAATCTGAAGAACCAAAGGTAGGAAATCTTACGAGGAATCAAATTTAAAAGAAAACATTACTAAAGAGGCAACAGAATTGTGGAATAAGAAAATGACAAGAAAACTCAACATTCTGTTTGTTGAAAAGTCTTTTCTGTTTTACTTTTTTTCTCTTTTTAAAAATGACTTAAAGTACACCAAATGGTTTCATCATAATCCTTGGTTTGTGGCGTATCTTGGTTCATAGGTCATTCTTGACTGTGCCTGGGCCTCTATGTAAATATATTTGAATGCACTCGAGTAAAATAGTGATCACCTGTGAACCCATCGCACAAGCCAAGAAGCAGGACTCTGACCGTAACATCTACTAACACCTGCTCTCCCCCTGTCCTTTTCCAGGCCTCACACCCTCCAGCCCAGGGGTAACCCTCCCCTGAGTTTTTGTTTATAATTCCCATGCTTTAAAAAAAATGTTTTGTTGCATACACACGATTGCCTAAACAACATATTGCTTGGCGGTAGGTTTTTTTTTTTTTTTTTTTTAGTGTATAACGTATTTATCCATTCTCCTATTAATCTGTCCATTTTCTTATTGATGAACGTTCGGTTTATTCTCGGATTTTTGCTTTACTCAGTGCACCATGTGAGGGTTTTTTTTGTCTTCTAGTGCACATGGGCAAGAGTTTCTCTCCAGCTTATAGCAGAGGAATTTTTTCTGCCATAAAATATGAGAAAGTTCAACTTCATGAGATAATCCAATTTATTTTCTGAAGTGCTAGTTCTAATTTGAACTCTGACCAAGTAATGAATAGCTTTCTCTCTCACATTTGACCCACAATCTCTCCATATTGGGTGCTGTCAAACTTCTTAATATTTGTCAATAGAATTGATGCAAAACATCTCATTCATTTTCCTGATTACTCAGGTTGAGCAATTTTTATGTGCTTATTGGCCAGATGTTTCCTCTTCTGTGAAACCCCTATTGTCTTCAGCCAATTTTCTGTTGCGTTGTTAGTTTTCATTAATTCATAAGTGCTCCTTAAACTGTGTTTTTATATTAACCCTTTGTAGGTTTTAATGTGCTGCAAATGTCTTTTTTATAGTTTTTCTTTAAACCTTTTGATGAAAGTTCTTAATTTTGCTCTAGTCAAAGTCAAGTCATTAAAAATAAGTAACTAAATTAAAGTAAAATCATCTATAAATTGTGGTTTAGGTTGAGTAATTTCTAGTCACTGTTCTTATGTTCACTGCTTTTTATCTTCTGTTTCTACTCTCCTGTTGAGTTTATCTAGCAAGATTTAAAAAAAATTTTTAGCTGTTATATTTGCTTGAATTTAACAGAAAAAAATAACTGAAGTAAAAGTAAAATCAATGCTGACCTTTAGAAGAATAATTTTTTTCACTCCATGACAAGATAAAGCTATTATTCCCTTTTCTCTTTCTCTTCAATACAGAACGTATTAGCAGGGCCCGTTAGGATTTACTGTAGACCTTCAATTTTGGAAACACCCTTGCTCTTCGCCATATCAAATATGTTAAAGTGATCACATATTTTACATTAAATATAATTTTCCTATAAAATGCTTGAAGGAATTTTAATAACACATCAATTAAATTTTTTATTAATTTTTGTTTTCAATTTGAGACAACAGCAAACATTCTTGGAGGTCCTTTGGTTTTCTGGCCCCGGACTCTGCACCTGGGCTGTCCAACGGCTCTGGACTCACTTTTTAAATTAAAAGGATACTTGATTTAAAATGTTTCAGGTGTATAGTTTTTCAAGATATTGAATATAGTTCCCTGTGCTATATAGTAAGTCTTTGGTGTTTATCTATTTTATATATATTAGTATGAATTTGTTAATCTCAAACTCCTAACTTACTCCTCCCCTGCCTTTCCCCTTTGGTAATGGTTAGTTTGTTTCATAAGTCTGTAAGTCTATTTCTGTTTTGTAAATAAGTTCATTTATATCACATTTTCAGATTCCACATATAAGTGATATCACATATTTGTCTTTCTCTGTCTGACTTACTTAGTATGATCATCTAGGTCCATCTGTCGCTGATAGGTGCAACTGGTGTTCCAGGTACTTGTCCCGTCCCAGAAAGAATTCAGAGACAAGACTTAGAGGTTAAAAAGTTAAAATGAGGATGGATAGTACACTCTCAGGGGAGAGCGGGCAGGCTCAGGTGAGCAGTTGCCCTGAGTTTCTTTGGCAAGTTAGTTACATAGGTTGTAAAAATGAATGGGGAGGGAAGGGTTTGGGGTCGTATTCCCTGATTATCATCCCAACTCCACCTTCCCAAAGGGAGGAGGGATTTTTGTCCTTATTTAGTCTGGATCGGAAGCGTCATGGCATCGGTGTATGATGGGTACTTCTGATCTGTAAGGCTAATTTTATTGAAATGAGGGCATAATGAGTAAAAGGTTACATTCGGGCACTGGAAATTCCTGCCTTTTCTGACCTTTCTTTGTTGGTCTCCAAGCCAAAATGTGTGGTCCCTTATCAGCCCAAAGATTCCAGCTTTTCTTTCTCTGCTCAAGGATCCCTGCTGCTCACATGATGTGTGGTTTCCTGCATTTGGCCTGTGCCCCTCCTTTCTGCCTAATTCCTGCCATTTGGTCTGTGTCCCCCTTTCTCTGCTCATATTTAGCTATCTGCCTGCTCTAACACATCCATGTTGCTGTAAATGACATTATTTCATTCTTTTTTATGGCTGAGTAGTTATCCTGTGTGTGTGTGTGTGTGTGTGTGTGTGTGTGTGTGTGTGTGTGTGTGTGTGGTTGTAAATAGTGGGGCTATATAGATTGGGGTGCATGTATCTTTTTGAAATAGTTTTCATCTTTTCTGTATATATGCCCAGGAGTGGGATTGCTGGATCATATGGTAACTTTATTTTTAGTTTTTTAAGGAACCGCCATACTATTTGGCTCTGAACTTATTTGGTTGATGAGAGTGGATTTGACACCTGGCAGAGCCTTGTCAAATTTTCCTTTCTCTTTCATTAATCATCATCTCCTTCTGAAGTGTATAGCCTGGCATTCATTATACTCTTTTCCAGGCTTGGTTACTCCAGGGAAATTATGCTGTTTCTCCTGGGGGTAGTTTATGTCATTTGATAATGAGGTAGGTAAATCCTATGATGCAACTTTATTCAGTCATCTTTACCCAAAAGCCTAACATTTTCTTAAAAAATGGAAACTATCATTTTTGGTCCTTTCTCAGTGCTATCTAAACCAAGACATTGTTAGCTTTTGATACTTTAGAACATGTCTGTCATTCCTTGGTTACCACTTGCTTAGGTAACATTTCTCCCTAAATTACCAATTAAATCCTAATTAAGTTAAATCCTAAATTTTGGCCTGATTCTTTATAAATGGCTCAAAATTGTTTCCATCTTTTTAGCCAAAGTTGCCCAACTCTAAAGCATCATTCTTTGTTTATCTACTAAGAAGGAATCTATTTCAGGTTACTTTTTGCTGAAATTCGTTCATACGCTCCTCGGATCACTGCATACCGCCTCTTTTCTAGCTTCCGTTCTGCATGACAAAGACGCCCAAAGCTCCGAGTCACGAGGCTTCTTTTCTTTTCCAGGTACTGCCTGCTAAGTTTTTCTGTTTGCTTCATTATCATACTTCCAACCATTTCTATTTAATTTGTAAAAGGGCTTATTTTAAAAGTTTGCTCTTTCCATTGTTTTGTTCTGACAACCCTAAGTTTAGCAAGTTATTTTTTTCTTCTCTGATAGCTCTGATGGTCGGTGCTGTTAATAACATTAGTGTAAAAAGTGAAATTTGTCGCTTCTATGTTGATACTGGAAAAATAATAAAGTGGTCAATTTAGTAGGTGTTTTTTAAAAAATGTGACTAGTAGGCAAGGGCTTTTTTCTGTTGTTGTTTGTTTTATTTTGTCTTCAAAGTCCTTCATAGACTAGATTTAAAAGTTTATGGAAGATGGGAAAAATTATCGGGTGAAAGTTGCTTCTTGTGACTTCAGGCTGACCTCAGGCATAGAAGAGTGGATTTGAGAAAGACATCATCCTTCTTGGGGGGTTTGCATTTTAAAAGAGGAGCCCGAAGAGGCAGCTATGGAAGATTTGTTTTAGATGTTAGGGGAAGGAAGAGAGCATCTCTGTACCCCTCCACTTAACAGCCTCTGTTGTTTTAGGGGAAAATATGAAAAATGTCATTATATTACCGATTGTAATGCACACCACACTGAGTGCAGTGATGTGTTGATTGTTCATACCAGGGCAAGAACTGTGCGTTCCTTTGGCCAAAGGCTCTGTATTATTCATCCTTCTAGCCCGAGGGCCTAGAACAGTGCCTGGCCCATAGTTCATCTCAATAAATGTTTGCTGAGTAATACTTGGAAGAGTTAAAACATCTTTCCATGGCCTTGTGTAGGAAGTTAAAATGTGATTTTCCAGTGCTGGTACATAAAAGGTGTTTATTCATAATTATATGGATGACATTCTAATTTCTGAAGACAAGGACCAAACTGAGGTTACTGTAACATTGTTTATAATGATGAGTCATTGTCTGTCCTCATGTCTGTAAATGTCTTGTTTTCCTGGATGCACTAAACGCCTGTGCCCCGTCCTGGGTGTGCCTTCTTACCTCTACCACTGGGGGGCAGCACAGATAACGAAATCAACTCCATCAGTTTACATCCTGCGGAAGCCCTTCACACCAGTCTACGATACACAAATACTCTTTGCTTGTAGAAAACATTGTCAAATAGCAATATGCAACCATTTTAAGTTTTAGGATTATTTTTTCCAAACCTGTAGAAAACCCCAACACATTACCTTAGACCATAATCCTGTGATAGAATCTCATTTTCTAAGTGAGGGTTTAGTCTAAGGTTCCTTTCAGCTCTAAGATGACTGTTTTCCCAGGTGGATCCTCTCTGTACCACCCACCCCATTTCTGATTTTTAAATGTGGGGGTAAATAGTAGATGACCAGGTTCACCTTCAGGTCAGGAGCGGCTGAAGCCTCAGGGCAGAATTGGATGTGAGGAAGAACAGCCCTGTGACCCTAATCAGGCCTCCTACTGCCTGGGAACCCTATTTCCTTCCTTTTTTTTTTTTTTTTTTAAATTGCCTTTTTCTTTTAATCCTCTTCCTGCTCCAACTGTTAAAACATTACCCAGAAATTAAACACAAGGAAGCTCAAAGAGCCCAGGCAAGCCAGCCCAAGGGGCGCAGGCTCCCTCGCCCGGAGGCTGAAGTCTTGGCACAGGGGTCCCCACTCGGAGCCCATAGTAAAAGTTGGTGCGGAATAAGGTAGTTCTGGGGACTGATAGTAACCTGGCCCAGAGGGGCTTTCTACAGTGGGGCACCTCTACCAGGGCTAG
The DNA here is from genome assembly GCF_009834535.1 of Camelus ferus. Lineage (NCBI taxonomy): Eukaryota > Metazoa > Chordata > Mammalia > Artiodactyla > Camelidae > Camelus > Camelus ferus. The sequence continues at coordinate 17,986,297 of NC_045721.1, forward strand.
GACATGTTAGAAAAGTGTTGTTTGGCCTTGCCCAAGAGCCCCGTCCTGTGGGCATCCAGGAACTGGGTGCTATGTGCCCCCTAGTAGCCAATCCTAAGGCCCCAGATTCACACAAGGTGCCCAGGCCCCCGAACGCAGCCCCTAGCCTGGCCACAGCTGCGGATGCTCTGGGACCCTACTTTCTGAAGCTTAAATCTGGGCAACGATCTGACCAGAGGAATGTGTTTATAGATCTCATGTCAAAAATATGACCTGGGGACTATCCAGGAAAATCTGGAGTCCGCAGTCCTCAGCCGGATGGTCGGCTGCAGGAAGGGGCCGTTCACACTCTGTCCTGTGCATGGTCATCTCTGATGTCAAATTTGGTCGCAGCTTTTTGCCTCTGGTCTGCTTCCCTTCCTTGTTCGTTTCCCATAAGCTGCTCGCTCCACCCTGCCTCCCCACGGGCCACAGTCAATTCGGGGAAGTTTTCATCGTGAAAGCAAGGAACCACACAAGGAATTTAGACACTGAAATAGAGGAAAGAGCAAAGGGACCACCATCCCCTCAAAGAAAAATCAAACCAAACCCAGAACCTCTTTAAAAGGAGTTTGGGTTATAATATAAATGTGTAGAGAATATTTTCACCTTAGGAAACGTCCTTACCTGATCTTTGATGAAGGTCACCAGTGAGGCTGCGCTCATGATGTGGTTGTACTTGGGAGGGGCTGGTCCTTCTGTTTCCTAGATTTGTCTCTCTCTTCTTTTGAGTACCCCTCAAAGCAGAGCCTAAGGGGTGTGGGTGGTTTATTTGGGTGGTGATTCCAGGAAGCAAGAGAGCGAGACGGGGAAGGAGGAAAAGCCAAGACCAGGGTGGGCTGCAGAGATTGCTGCTGTGAGCAGTGTGCTGGTTTCCACCAGGATCTCAAAAGAAGCTCATGCAAAGCTGTTTGGAATTGCCCACCCGAAAAGAATGGGAGGCCTGGGATTTGCCCACCTGCTCCTGATCTGCACTAGTTGAGGTTTCCTCCTAGACGGTAACTTCCGGGTATTTCCGGGCTGCATTGGTATGTGTTGGAGACGACCTTGAGGCAGACAGTTTGGCTTTGGCTTGAGGTTGAGGTAAGATGCTGGCAGCACAAGACAGTCAGTGCTTCCATGGAACCATCCACTGTGGCTGAGACTGAAGGGAAAGGGCTGAGAGGACATGATGCCCCATTGGGTTGAGCAGTTGACTTCGTCAAGGATGCCTTTACCTGGACCTTGTGCTTTGAAAGGTGCCTCTCTGGCCTTCCCCTCACTGCCTCCCTTTCCACCCAGAGCTTGCACCCTCTCCTCTGGACCACACCCTGGGTATGCAGGACTCTCCCCAAATGGCTGTGAGCTTGCATGGCCTCGTCCATCTTCCAAGGCAGGCTGCTTGCCCAAAGGGTACCCAAGGTGCTGCTGTCTGAAGGGGGTGAGGATGAGTGGATAGAGCTTGAATGGGGATTAGGGAGCCCACACAGGGGATGCAAGTCCCCTCATGTGAGAACAGGGCTGGGGTGACAGGGAAAGGGATTGGCCCAGGGCTGGGGGCCAGCTTTCCCTCTGCCACCACGTTTCTGTCCGGGACACCAAGGAGCCTGAGAATTCCAAACTCAACCTTTGCCTTTGCAGGTCATGTCTGTGGTATATTTGTCAAGGTAGAAGTAGGAACATGCTTTATTTAACAATTTGTTAGCTTGATTTATAACTCATAATTACTTAGACACATGGCAAACGTGGGAGTCAAGCTCCATCACGTTCCAATTTTTGTGGCCTTGAACTAAGAAAAAGGAACCTGGAAAAAAAGGCTTTGTATACTTGCATGATTTTATATAGAATTCCCAAGTTCATTAGCTTTGGTAATGACTCATGGTTGTTACTAAAATAAACTTTATATTATCTTTAAAAACCTAGGGATGTTATTTAGGTCAGCAATTAGAAGGCGCTAGACTCAACATTTCTGTGAACCAAAGGATATGAATGACTAAAAGCTGGGGAAGCGTTGAATTCGAGGGTTGGATCTCAGAACATTACATGCAAAATTGTTTTTGTCAACTCAGTGCTGGCTGAAGCCGGGGCAGGAGAGCGTCATGAACAACACATGTGTGGGTCAGTGAGGAAGGCGGGGAGCAAAGCAGAGAGAAGCGGGCCCTGTCTTAGGTGAAGATGAGCCTTACAAGAAAAGGAGACATTTTAGAAGGAAAAAAAAAAAGGTTAGGGGAAGGTTAGAGCTCAGTGGTAGAGTGTGTGCCTAGAATGCACAAGGTCCTGGGTTCAATCCCCAGTACCTCCGTTAAAAAAAAAAAAAAAAACAAACCCTAATTACCTACCCCTTGCCAAAAAATTAAATATAAATATAGGAAAACACTGAACTTCATAAACAGAAGGAGGCTACCTGGACTTGCATTTGGGCTCCATCAAATTTGGATGCTGGATTATGGTCAAGTTACTTAGCCTCGCTGTGCCTCAGTTTCTTCATCTGTAAAATGAGGATGATTATAATCCCTAACATTTATGATTGGAGACAATATATGCAAAGGGATTTGAAGGGAGTTTGTCACATAGAGAGCACTCAATACTTGTCACCTGCTATTTAGCAATAATAACAGACTCTAAAAGAGAGATTCCTACTTCACACCCAGCTTCTCAAAAGAATATCAGACATTGGCGATGTGACAGGAAATGACATCAATATGATTTTTTTTAAAACTCTATCGTGGTAAGAACACATAACATGAGATCTACCCTCTTCACAGATTTCTAGGTGCACAACACAGTGTTGTCATCTATAGGCACAATGCTGTACCACAGGTCTCCAGAACCTGCATCATCTTGCATGATAGAACTATGCCTGTCGATTCGCTCTTCCCCCTCTCCCCCTCCCGGCGGCTGCTGGCAACTCCCATTCTACTCTCTGCTGACTGTCTAAAATACCACCTATATGGGGATCATGCAGTATTTGTCCTTCTGTAACTGAGCATAATGTCTTCAAGGTTCATTCATGTTGTCATGTGTTATAGGATTTCCTTCCCTTTAAAGGCAGAATAATATTCCATGGTATGGATGTACCACATTTTTCTTTATCTGTTCATCTGTTAATAGATATTTAGATTGTCAGAAATATACCTCTTTCCAAAAGGGTTTTGAAGCTACTTCAAAACTTTTCTCTTAAATTTAGGATTTCAGAGCTTAGCTGCTGAATAAGGGGTGACTCCAACAAGCATTTGGTGAGGACCCACCATCTGCTGGCCCTGTGAGGCGTTTGAGGATAACACATGATGGACAGGCAGAAGCTAATAATAATTTATACTTAAGTCATTGAACAGATTATAACATGAGGCAGAAAGTGGCAGGTGTTCAAGGAGAAGAGGTACAAAGTTGCAATGAAATTGTCAAAGTGACGAAAATGATCTCTCAAGGTTCGGGAGCATTGGAAGCGTGTCCGGGGAGAAGTCACTTTGCTCCCGGGCTGGGTGATGAAAGATGGGTAAGAGTTTGACAGTTAGAAATGGAATTTTGTGGACTTGGCCATGTCAATAGAATGTACTCATGTATTTTTATGTCTCCCAAGATTTACTCTTTGTACATTTTTAAAGAGTATTTGTTGAGCACTTACTGTGTACTCTGTGCTGAGTGAGGCACGGGAGTTGCAGGAAACTTATGACACAGTTTCTGCCCTTGAGTAATTTACCCTCTAAAATGGAAAAGAAACATGTATATAAACTCAGTGCAGTCTGATAGTCATATGCAAGTCATCATGATTTTCCATTTTTTAAATAAAATTTTATCTATAATTAAAATTATATGTATTTCTATTTACTTTATAAAATTTTAAACTTAAAAGTATTTCCTCCCTTTTCCCCGAAAAACCCATTACATAATCTTAGAGGAAGTTTCAGTCTGTAACCTTCATATAAACTGCAGTAGCCTCTGCTGCTGAGGTACCAGCTTGTGACTGCTGGCAGAGTCCAGGCATTACTGGGAAAGAATGGCATGACTTTAGAGCTGTACCAGGTACTGTCCGCAGATCTCAGAGCAGGGAAGGGAGTGCTGTGGTTGAGGAAGAAGGCGGCATCCAGACCATTCTCCTAAAGCCCCCAAAGTTCTGCAAATACCTTGCAGGCACAAAGCTCCAAGTACATGCCAACAAATCCTCGTGCCACCAAACTGACACCCTTGCGATCCATTTTTTCACAACAAGTTTCCAATTCAGTCTCTTCCAAGATGACTTTTTAATAGCTGCATATTTCTAAGCTTGTATTGCAAGCAAAGAAAAGGTGGGAAGGGGACTAAACTTTGTGGAATGTCACCTGCTCCACAGACCGGGCACTGTCTGGGGAATTTGTGTTCGTCCTCTCTTATCCCACGTCAATCATCATGTGTAGACGTTAACCTCCATTTTGCAGGTGAGGAAATGCAAGCTCTGGGGGAGTTCATAATCTACCCCAAGTCGTGCAGTTTGTATATGTAAGGGCTGGAATTATAATCCAGGCTGTGTGATTCCCAAGTCTCACTCCACCACACAGAGCCCATTTTACTTTGCAATCAGCATAAGTGGGCTATTTCTGCCCTAAAATAATCTGTAGGACTACTGGTCTCTCTCTCTCAACTTAACAACCATGGGTCTGCTTTTTAGTATTTGGAAGTGTCATTACATTACATCAGTTTGCTTTTGTTTGACTAGGGGGCATTATACTATTCAGTTTAGAGATTTGTGATATTCTTGTCTAAACTGAATGAAAGCTATTAGGGGGTCTTTAAAATTAACCTAGTTTGATACAAGAAAACAGAAACAAGTTGAATTGCAATGAGGTTGTCACTTCTGAATTTAAAACTAGTCAGGATAAAGTAGATGTTTAAAAAGATCACTATAATCTTCATGTGAATACGAATACATTTTTTGATCAAACAATATATATGTTTACATGTAGGCAAATAAAACCCACCTTAAAATGCTAATATCATTTTCTCTGTTATTTCTTGAAGCCAAAAAAAAAAAAAAAAGATACTGACCTACTGACTATTAGGCAGCAACACAATGTTGAATAAGTAAATAAGATTTTCAGAGATGAATGAGTCATACACCTGCACACAGCGTGGAACAGCATTTAGTGCTTGCAGAATCCAGCTGCACCAGAATTGTGACAGGAAGACGAGGAATATCATAAAGGAAGAATATATTTAGCTGAATCTGATCGGGAAGTCAGAAGACGTAATTTCCACGAAGAGTTTCTTGCTTTGTTGATTTGTTGATTCTCCACATTCTTCCAAAAAAAAAAAAAAAATCTAATATCAAACTGTTTAATTTGTTAACAGTGTGACTTTGGCAAAAATCACTTATATGTCTTAGGATCTCAAGCACTGTATTTCTTTCTTTTTCTTCCTAAAAATAACCATGTGAATGTACTTAAAGCTGCTGAACTGTACACCTAAGAATGGTTAAAATGGTATATTTTGCTACATGTATATATCCGCAATAAAAAAAACTAAAAGCTTTTTAAAAATGAAAGATTTTTTAAACATTTTTGATTGAGTTATAGCCATTTTACAATGTTGTGTCAAAAAATGAAAGATCTTAATAATTAAAATAAAATAAAAATTAATTAAAACTATTTCAAAACTAAAGCTAAAATTAATTCTCCCTCAATCCCCACATCTACGTGCCAAGTGTGCTATTTCTGCTCTGATCATTCTACTGTGAGTGTCCATCTGTGGCCTCTTCTGGCTGGTTAGTCACAGTAACCTGGGATGGGCACCATTTCTTCTCATTCTCTTCCTCTGGGCCACCAGCTACATCCTACATCCTGCAGACCACCCCAGACAGCTATTAATTATTGCTCTGCCCCTCCCCCAATTTCCTGCGGTACCTGTTTTTTTATAGCCCACCTCCTGCTGCTCTAGGCTGATCTTCATGCAGTTAGATATCTTGGTATCAGTGACTGTGGACCTGTATAAGCAAGAAATACAATTAAATTGCTCTTTTCTCCTTGGAGAAGATCCAGGAATAGGAATATCTTTGGGTGGCCCATCTCGGTCCATTCCTTCCTATTAGCAATGTAACAAATGTTTTGTGGCTTAGGATTTCAAAGAAGAGGAATTTTATTAATTTATCAGCTGAATCCATATTACAACAGCTTATGAAGAGTTTGCAATTGTTTGGATTTAAAGCAGGGACAACAGTGAAACACTTAATGAAAAACTTGTACAAAACTTGAACTCTTTCCAGCAGCTTAGCTATGTGAGAATAACGTTTACACCATGGCAACCCTAAAAAAGACAACATTTTTAACTTAAAGCTGTTCTTCCAGTTGCTTCTTAAAACTTTATTCCAAAACTGAGATTGCTTTTCAGTAAAATGCAATTACAGGCTTTCCAAAACTAAGCTTATGTTTCCTATTGATGAATTTATTTATTTATCTATTTTTGAATTTATTTTTTATCTTTGAATTCATAGAGTGATTGTCAATAGTATTGCTTATAATTTAATTTCCAATAGAATGATTTTTATTTTTATGTGTTAGCAGAGCTTTAATACTTCTTATGATGTTACCAGATTTTATTTTGTGCTTTGTGATGATGATGCCAGCAAGTTACATTCTTGGCCACATTTTGCAATGTTTTGGATTATTAACAGAACTATCTGTGTTTTAAAACTATGGCATTAAGATATACCCTCAAATAATGCCATTTAATGGTCGTGTGTTTAAAACTTGTGTAAATAACTATGCTGTAAACTATTGCTTAAAAAAGAAATTTTTTATTTCTATCGGAGTAGAGCCGAGTTAGTTTGATTAGAAGTGTGATTCTTAAATTGTGTGCCGACGCACCCCAGGGTGACCCGCAAACTTATGGAGGCACTGTGGGTTATTTTAAGTTTTTGAGGAACATAGGCACCTGCTGGCTACCACATGAACTATGACTACGAAGTTGTTTAGACCTGACTACTTAATCAAGAGAATTATTTAGGTATTTCTTTGGCCTGGGAGCGCCAAGAACCAGAAAAGTTTGGAAATCTCTGAATTAGAAAGATTAGTGGACATGAAATAAAAGATAACGGAGAATTATTTATACAGTATAATCCTGTCATTTTATAGAGGAGAAAACTGAGGTCCAGCATGGTTAAGATCTTAAAACCCATGAGGCCTAAATACCCAGTCTCCTAGCTCCCTTGTCAGGCTGTAAGTAAAAAAAACCTGATGAACTTGATCGTCTGTGGGCATTTCCACTCTACACCATTCCTCTCTGTCTCTCTGCTTTCTGGTCAGTAGATCCAAGCTCGGGAGCCCAGCTTCACCATATAGCAGTCGAATAGCTTAAACCAAGGTCCTTAAACTCTGTGACCCTGAATGTCCTCATTTGCAAAATAATCAGGCCGATGATAACGGCTAATCATAGACAAAAACTGAGTCACATGTAGATCAGTAGAAATAATGCACTTGAAAAAGCCTTTGTAAATAGCCAGACACTTTATAAATTATCAGTGTTCATTCAATAGCATTTAAACATCTACTGTGTGCCAGGCACTGGGGAGGCAAAAAGAAAAACAAAATCACCCCTGTGTTTAAGAGCCTTATCTCCCCTGGAGGGGAGAAATAGAAATGATTATAATAAAAGCTGGTAAAGATTCCAGTAGAGGCAGTGACCAGGTATATGGCAGAGAAGGACTCGGGCTGGAGAAGTCTTGGCGGAAGAGGCAAGGGTTGGGTCTGACTTGGAGGGTGAGTAGGTAGTAAGCGGGGGAGGGAGAGCAGTCCAGGGACCAGAAGTGCTCTGGACCAAGGAGAGAAGTGCAGGAACAGTGCCTTCAGGAAACAGCATAGCGAGGGCTGGAGAGAGGAGGATGAGAAACAGGAGGAGCAGGATTACAGATAAGAGAGTAAATGTGTGTGCTGGATCCTGAAAATATTAGATGGAATGTCCCATAAATAAATAATTCATAAGTTTTAAATTGCAGGCCATTCTGAGGAACTGATGAAATCTCATTCCCTCCACTGTGAGTCATCCCTTTGTCCGGGGCATCCATGCTGTACCAACACCTGCCTGTTTGTGTAGGAAAGAACCGAGCATCTGTAGGGATCGGTACTATCTGTGGTTTCAGGCATCTGCCGGGGGACGTGGAATGTCTCCCCTATGGTACCACTGAAGCCAGGTAAGATCAGCTTCTCAGTGCTTCCTGGGTACTCAGGTGACCATCACCTGCTGCCACCAGCCCCACCCAGGGACTCCGTACCACTGTACTGTCCTTCCCCCCTAGCTGGGCAAAGCCTGGCTTCCACTGTCAAGACGGAGGGCTTCACTGACTTTTTGCAGAGATGCTCGCTTGTTTTCTGTCTCGATCTTTCACATCTGTCCCTTCCTCTCAACTTTGACATTTGCTTTGGTCAGGGGTGAATAAACCATGGATGAGTTCAGGCCTAGAAATCCCTGAGACGAAGCAGGGTTCGAACAAATGAGAGGTGGCAGTTCAAGGACCATGCAGCAGGGCACCTGGGGTACATGCCCCTGACTCCCTCCATCCCTGCAGTCAGACCTGATGAACAGACCTCCACAGCTGGACTCTGGGAACTGGGTTGCTCAGCCTCCAGGATTCCAAACTCCTACATCAGGGTGTTGATACCATAGTTTAATTATTATTTATTCAGTGTTTATTGTTATTAGATGCCAGATATTACAATAATTGTTACTCCTCATAATTGCCCTTTGTGTTAAGTTCTATTGTTATCGCCTTTGAATTAAGCTCTAATATTATCACCATTTTACAGGTAAGGAAACTGAGGCTTATAGAAACTAAGTAGTTTCTCCCAAGTCACATGGGCTGTAAGGGGCAGAGCCGGAATTTGAATTCAGGTCTGACTGATTCCAAAACCCCAGTTCCTCACTGAAGGAACGGGAGCAAGAAGAGAATTTCTGCAGGAAGAACCCAGCATCCTGACACTTCTGTATGTGCTCAGTATCACCGTGTGTGTGTGTGTGTGTGTGTGTGTGTGTGTGTGTGTGTGTGTGTGTGTGTGTGTATCTTGATCCAGGATGTGTCGGTGCTGAGTGGTTTTGAAAGTCCTAACTGAAACAGTTAGAATATACATAGGAATTAGCCTCAGCTGAGTAACTTGACCTATGTTTTCTCACGTCGTCTTTGCGCTCTGAATGGTTAGCACGGACTTTCACATTCACATTCTTACTTGCCTCTCTAGGACTGAAATAGGTTAATGCATATCTTGACCACAACACGGGGCTTCTAAAAGGCAAAGTGCATATAACATACGACAACGTCTACTGATAATACTTCTACACTGTAAGTTCTTGGTCAAATCTTTACCAAATTTTTCTTCGAACACACTGAGAACTTTCTATGGCTTAGATGAGCCGGAATTCAGCTGTCCAGCAGTATACTGACCTACCCTGGCTCACGAGAACTGGTTGTGTAACTTTCCTTACAATTCTGCATTTGGTGAAGTCAGTTATCCATGATGGAAGTATTTGTACCATGTGTATTCATTTCCTAGGGCTGACAAAAAAGTAACACCCAGTACCATAACTGAGAGTTAACTATTCCTGTTTTATATATTTATTAGTTATTTATTATGTAGTATGCATTATTTTCTTAACCAGTGTAACAGAGCAACTGATTAATATTATAAAGATAATATCAGTGATTTAAATGTACTGTATTCTCCTACAGTTCTGGAAGCTGGAAGTCTGAATCAAGGTGTCAACAGCACTATGTGTCCTCTGAGATTCTGGGTAGAATTCTCTGCGTCCTTCTAGTGTCTGGTGGTGGCTGTCAATCCTTGGCATTCTTTGGCTTATAGATGCATCTCCCCAAATGCTGGCATTCTTCTCTGTGTCTCTTCTCCCTTTCTTATAAGGGCACCAGTAATACTGGATTAAGTGCCCATCCTACCCTGGTATGACCTAATCTTAACTAATTACATCTACGATGACCCTATTTCCAAACAAGGTCACGTTCTGAGGTACTGAGGGTTAGGGTTTCAACATATATTTGGGGCAGGGACACAATTCAACCCATAAATAACACCATGGAAATCAGCCAATGCCACAAATCAGAGCTTTTATTTTTTTGAGTTGGTTTCCAGCATATCAGTGTATTGATCTGTCACCTGACACCAGGGAGGGGCCACCCACCTCAATAATCATTTTTCCATGGGAGTTTTTAATCCAAAATTACATCATACTCCAAATGGACTGTACCTCCCCTGGCAGAGGAAGCATTAAAGGTGGCAGGATGCTCGGTGGGATTTTCCAGCCATTTCTTAGCCCTTTCAAAATTTCTATGTATTTCCATTATAAATTTTTTTGAAAAATACAGAAAAGTAGAAAGAGTAGAAAGCTAAAAAATGAATTATTCATAGCTTTATTATCCAGAGAGCTATCATTAATTCTTGATAAAGTTTCTTCAAAATATTTTTGAAACTATGTTTCTCTTTATGCCTAACCTGTTTGAATGTTTTGCCCTCTTTTCCTCATGCTTTTTATTTTATAAATTTAAAAAAATGTGTGAGTAATAATACATGAAGATAACGTTCTAGTTATAAAAAAAATCACACAATAAGATTAAGCAAAATCCATCTTGAACCCTACCCCCTACCCAATCTTCTCTCTGGAGGTGGACACTGTCATCAGTCTTAAGGGATTTTCCCCATCTTTTAAAATGCATTTTCATGCAGAAACATCTTTGTTCATATAAATGATAGTTTTTCCCCATAAACATAAACCATATTATGCCACTGTATTTTACCCCACAGCTTACTTCTCTCCTCCCTCCCACTAAATTGTATGTCTTTGAGAGATTTTTATGTCAGATTTAACTTGTTCTCTTTTATTGCTGCAATGTATTTCCTTCTACAGATGTGCCAATAATTTATTTAATTATTTTCTGGTTGCCAGTTTGTGGGCATTTTCAATCTTCCACAATTACGACTACGTAGAGATGAAAATCCCTGTACGTGCCTCTTTGTGCATATATACAAGTGTTTCTCTAGGATAAATAGCAAGAAGCTGAATATCCAAATTGAAGAGTATTTATCATTTTAATACGACAATTTTCCTTGAAGATCATCCCAGTTCACCCTTCCACTGATAGGGTAAATAATTGAAAAAATAAAGAAATAAAAACCACAAGCCAGAGGTTCTAACTGGACTTCATATTTGTTTCTTTACATTTAGATTGCAAAAACTTCCAACTTTCTCTTCTCTGTATTTTCTAGGTTACATCCAGATTCTCTGGCTTATAATTTATGTCTTAGCTCCAACTATATATTCCTTGATTGGAGGTTCAAATTCGCAGGTGGCCATGTCACCAGAATCCATTCCTCATTTTCTGGTGGCAGGAGACGTTTCATTAGGTTCAAGCACAGTCTCAAAAAAACTAATTTTTCTATGTTTTGTTTGAGTAGTTGTCTCTCTTTCTTGTGGTATCTTTCTATTTAATGTAAAGAAATAAAGATCTTCTTTTGAAAGTTTATTAAGATGTTTACATCTGCAGTGTAATCTTCAGCCTCCAAACTTAAGGGAATTGTTTGGAGTTGTGAAACATGTTTTTGTAAGAAATTTGTATCAGCTTATGACATACATGATCAATACTTTTCTCTTAAGGTGTAAATGGTGACATCAAATATATTTTCTTCTTCTATCTTTGTAAAAGTTATAAAACTGAGAACAATTTTTGGTTTTTGAGATGCATGCCGTGATTGGTTATCTTATTTTTGTAAGTAATGGAACAACTTATACAAGAATTAATGTACTTTTAATAGTTTTCCAAACCAAAGCACAACGTTAAACATTGTTTTATAACAAAAATTCCAGGCACTGGAATTCAGGCATTGATTGAAACAGTAGGCTAACAAAGATAAAAAACACATAAATATTTAAATTAAATACAATTTTATGAGAGCACAGAAGAAGGAAATTCAAGTCCCCAGGAAGCCATGAAGGAAAGAATTTATCTGTTGACAATGGAATGGCTGAATGGGAGGGGAGAGGGCGGTGGGAGGGGGGCCATGCAGGGAGAGTGGGCAGCGCGTACAGGTGACTGTGGAACATGTCACATGATGTACAATACAATTTGTCCAAAGAATTGCTAGTAGTTTAGTGCAACTGAGACATAGCGAATGAGGCAGAAACAGTAGAAGAGGTAGTTGACGAAGCAGGCAGCTTAGAGACACAGCTGGGAAAGGATGCTGCTGAGCATCTGAGGTGGTAGGAAGCAGAGGAGCCAGTAAATGGGCTAGTGCAGTAATAAAGGCAAGGTTCTGAGCTCAGGCAATAACAGTGGAAAAATGAAAAGGAAGGGAGAGTATCGAGGCCTATTTAAAGAGTGGAATTTATAGAACTTAATGAATGTGAATCGTGAAGGAGAGAAGTGTAGAACGTTTCCTGGATTATTGGCTTGGATGACTGGTTTCTATGAATGGGGTCAGTTAGACAGAGGAACACAGGGTAATGGGACAACTTGGACAAATGGGGCAAGCCTGCAGAAATGTGCAAACAAAAAGAAGCAAAAATTTGATTTCGGCTTTAAGAGGGATCAGTAAGCCATCTCCCCAATGTCCTATAACAATAACAACGAAAGTTCACAGGAAGATTAAAACAAAATCACTGTGAACTTTCATTAGTATTGTTATAGGACACGTGGGAGAGGGCTTACTGATCCATCTTAACAGCCTGGCAATTTCTTATCAACTTAAGCATTTGCTTTAAAATGTGACATAGCAAACCCACTCTTATGTATGTACCCAAGAGAAATAAACACTAATTTTCACCCGAAAACCTGTATGCAAACGGTTATAGCAGCTTCATGTATATTTGCCTCAAATTGGGAACAATCCCAAATTTCCTTCAGCTGATGAATACATGAACAAAGTGCAGAACATCTGTGTATCAGGATATTATTGGGCTATAAAAAAATCTCCTGATACACAGAATGAAATCCTTGAATCTCAAATGCATTTTACCAAGGCTCAAAAAGCTATGTGATATGTGATTCTGTTCATATCACTGTTGTGAATGGAAGGTTTGTATCCTCCATACCCAAACTTACGTTGAAACCTTAACCCCAAATGCGATGGTATTTGGCAGTGGGGACTTTGGGAGGAAGTTAGATGAGGTCATGAAGGTGGAGCCCCTGTGATGGGATTAGTGTCCTTATAAGAGAGAGAGACCAGAACCCTCCCATTGAGAAGGCAGATGTCTGTAAGCCACGAAGCAGGCTCCCACCAGGAACCAAGTCAGCTGGCACCTTGATCTTGGACTTCTCAGGCCCCAGAACCGTGAGAAATAAATGTCTATTGTTTAAGCTACCTGGTCTGTGATATTTTGTTATAGCAACCAGAGCAGGCAAACACAATCACAGTCTCAAAAAAAAAAAAAAAAAAAAAAAGCAAAACTCCAGGAATAGAAAACCTGTAAGTGGCTCCCAGGGCTTCAGGTTAGAGCAGCTGTCTACAGAGGAGTATGAGGGAATATTTTGGGGGTGAAAAAGGTTAGCTTTGCTAACTACTGATGAACCTTACTCAAATAGTTCCAACTCTAATTTTGTTGCTTGTATAACAGCAAAACACAAAGTCAATGCCTGAAAAGAAAAAAAAATCAGAGGAAGAATGAACTGGTTTAGATGTAAATGGGCAAGGAAAAAGACAACAAATAAGAGATAATTAGGAATGTTGAAAGTAAACCAAAGTAGGAAAAGCTAGTTTCTGGTGAGAAGCTATTCAGCAGAAAAAGACCAGGGGGTTTCTGTGGCCTATAGGTTCAATATATACACATAGTCTGAGTACAGAGTACACAGTACACAATACTCTGTGTTTGTTGCCATCATAGCTAAAAACCTAAAGCAGCCTTACGCAGAACTCATTAGAAATATGGTGTTCTCTACACTATCAGGGAAATGTTGCTTAGTTCCTGGCATACATAAAGAAAGGTATTGAGAAGTAGTGTAATAAATTTTAAAATAATTGAAATAAAGAAATAATATAAAGTATTATGGAAAACTTAGAATATAGAGAAAGATATCATTATTAAACGCAATGTAAATCTAAAATAAATTATTTTCCAACACAAACAATATGTGTTTCTTGCAGAAAATTACCAAACATGACGAACAAAAGGAGAAAATAAAGTCCCATTTTCAAAATTTAGAAATTGACAAAAATCAAGTATATCTAAATTAAAATAATAATCAGATACTATTTTAAGTCTATCAAGCTAACAATAAAGAAGTTGTGACAACACTCAGTTATAGCAAAAATGTGGATCTTAGAGAATTCACAATCTATTTTGGTGAAAAGAATGAAAAGGGGTTCAACCACTTTGTAGAGCATTTTGACAGCATCTGGTGAAGCTGAAAATACATATACTCTCAGGGGCTGGCCATTTGCATAATAATATTGTTTACAAGAGCAAAATATTTGGAACAGAGTAAGAATCCCTTATCAGATTAGATAATTAAATTGTGTCATTGTTGTACAATGCAATAGCATATAGAAGTTAAACTGAATGAATCAAAGGTGAGGCTATACCTCAAGTGGTAGAGTGCATGCTTAGCACACACGAAGTCCTGCGTTCAATTCCCAGGACTGCCTCTAAAGATAAACAAGCCTAGTTACCACCGCAGTCCCAAAAGAATGAATTAGAACTATATATGTATTATGTTTTTTGATAAATCTAAAAAATAAGGATGAAGGGCAGAGAGAAGAGCAAATTATTTAACGATTCATACGGTATGTATGACACCATTATCTGAAATACATACAATACACATACGTATGTAGATATATATACACATATACATAAAAGCCCTTCAGAATGTATATGTATGTGTGTGTATTTCTCTGCAGAAGAGAAAGAACTACATGAGCTATCTCTATTTGTAGAGTTTTTTCCCCTCTGTAATTTTTTTCTTTTAGAATGAAGAGAAAGAAAAAGGTTGGGTAGGGGAAAAGGAGGAAGGAAGGAAGGACCTAAAGTATGGCAAAGCTTTGTGGTAGCCAGGATGTTTAAAACTTGTGCTATATACTTTTCTTCATATTTGAAGTATTTTATACAAAAAAGGAATACATAGCCCTGGTAAACAATTCAGAAAATAAAATGTAAAAAAAAAGTCATTCCTCATTAAAAAAAAAAAAAAAAAAAGAATCTTAACATTTTGTTGCATATTCTTCCAGACTGAGACATACTTTCATTAGTCCGCATGCCATACACAAAATGTTTTTTGTACTCTTTTCGAAAAGGCAAAAATTTCTCAAAAATCTTATGATTGATGAGATGCATTGATGTCTGTTCTTTCTCTGAATCTTTGGGATAGCTTCCTTTCCTTCTTTATACGGTATTTTCTCACAGTTCCATAATCCTGTTTGCAGATTCTGTGGCTTGTACTTAGCCCCACTCAGTCCACATGAGGGCTATCTCAATCCATCTCAGATCTACTGTCGAACGGAAGACGACACGCACAGTTCCCAAACCAAGTATCCCTGTCCCACAGGGATTCACTGAGAGCACTCTAGCCGTCTGACCTCTCCTAACTGCACCGTTTGACCTGCTGACACTCTTACTACACGTAATTCAGGAGAAACTACAATCCCCGTGGGGCTCTGCTCCCTGGCGCCCCGCCTCCATCCCCGCGCCTGCGCATTCTAAGCATGGACTACAATTCCCAGGATGCACCGTGCTGCCGCCCTAGCCGCTTTACTTCCTGCCGGGGCGTTTCCTGAGTAACAGTGGCTCGGCGAGTCCAAGAGAAGTTAAAGGTGGGAGGAGTTTGTGGGTGGCTTGGGAAGCTGTTGGGAGTCGTTTTATTAATTTTTTTTCTGTCACACAAAAAGCTGCACGTCTGCAGCAGAGATTTCTGGTGCGCACGGGCTTGGCTTTTCTGAACCGGGAGCGAGGTCACTCAGGCGGGCCCTGCACAGGGGGTCGCGGCTTGCTCTCGCCCTTGCAGTCCACTTGTTCGTGGAGTTGTCCGAAGTCCCTCTCGGGGTGTGAGGGTGGCTGACAATCCTGGGTTTTCATGGAGTGGTGGATTTTTTTTTTCCTCTTTATATCTTCGCAGGCCATTTCGCGGGAAATTAGAAGACTAGAGGAGGCTGCAAGTCAGATATTTTCTCCTGGAAATCCAGGCGCGCTTCTTGAAAGGTTGTTCCCAGTTATAGTTTCGATCTTTGTTTCATTTGGGCCTGGGATTCCTGTTTTTATGGTCTTTCAACTCGTAATTGTTAATGTGCTGTGAAGAGAGAACCCGGGAGCAATGCCTGTGTTTAAGGGGAAGTAAGGAGTCTCCTAACGCACCGCTTGACTGACATCTTTCATATATGTGATTAAGATATGTAATATTACATACTTAATAAGTGTCACACATGGGAAACTGCAGTCCCCACCCCACACCGTTGAAAGTGGAAACGTTCTAGTTCAGGAGTAAGGGGAATGTCAGAGGGAAATGAGTTGAAGAGTGAATGGTGGGCGCGAGGTGAACGATTAATTACAGGTGACCACAAACTGCTTTTTCAAAAAATGTGTTATTGTTGAGGAGAAAGATGGGTGGTGGGATGAGACCCAGCTCTGCTATTTATTAAGGCCGTCATTTCATACAGTTTAGTTTACCTCTGTGGATCTCAGTTTCCTCATCTGTAAAAGAAGGGTGATTTTACCTTTCCTCCCCACATGACAGTTTTTGAGAAGGCAATTTAAAGTGAAGTATATCAACACAGTTGCCTAAACTGCGTACTTACCCAAAGTGAGTTGGTAATGATAGTCATGAGGTGAGGTAATGAAAGGCCAGGGCAACTAGGAATGCCAGTTAAAAGAAGAGTTGAAACCATTAATGGTGGGGTCAAGGCTGACGAGTAAAGCAGATGAATCTGGGAAGGGCCTGAAATTCTGGGAGAAGACAGGTTGGTCAATTGGCAGTATGTCTGTCTTTTCACTAAGCTTAAGGAAGGTAGGAGGCACATCTGTATGTTCACAGCTGTCTGCCTGATGCCTGGCGGTGTCCAGCACATGGTGCCTTTGCTCTTATGTCCCCTCTGCTTGGAACACCCTTACCCCATGTATCCGTCAGGATTCTCCAGAGAAACAGCTGGTGGGGGGGTTGTGTGTATACACACCCGAATGTATGTCTTAGTGTATATACATATACGTGCATATTGTACACATACACACACACACCATATATGTGTATTTTAGCAAGCATACATCATGCATACATACCGTACATATATGCACATGTACTATATGTGTCCAGTAGACACGTACAAATATGTGCCTATGGTAGCACACACACAAATAGAAGATACACTAAAAGATTTATTTCAGTGAATTGGCTTCTGTAATTGCAGGGGCTGGCAAGTCTGAAATCTGTAGGACAGGTTGGAAACGTGGGTGGGAGCTGATGTTACAGGCTTGAGGCAGAACTTCTGTCTCGGGGAAACCTCAGTTTTGATTTTAAGGCCTTTCAAGTGATTGGATGAGGCCCACCCACGTTCGAGGGGAGTCTCCGGTACAGCTTGTAGCTGTTAAAGACAGCAGCGAGATAGCTCCACAGCAACAGCTAGCTTAGGGGTTGATGAAAAAACTCCGTACTCTGTAGCCCAGCCAAGTTGACACGTGAAACTGACCGTCATGTCCTAGAGGGCCTTTGCTCAATGTTAGGTTTTTAGAACACTTAAAATTGCAGTCCTGCACACACAGTCTTACATCCCTTAAGCTCCTTCTCTTTTCTTACATTTCCTTTAGCACCTGTGATCTTTGAGCCATCACTCTAGTTCCTATTTCCTGTGTGTACTGTCTTTCTGCCCCTTGTCGAATGGAAGCTCGTCAGGGCAGGGATCTGTGTGTGTGTTGTCCCCGGTTGTGTCCTCAGCGCCTGGAACAGTACCTAACACACAACAGGCTCTCAGTAAATCTTTGTGAATGACTGAAGGAATTAGGAAGGTGGGCACTTGGTAAACATTTGTGGAGTAAATGGAAGGTTCCATCCTGAAGTATTCCTGAACAGACTTTCTTGAAGTGTAGAAGGATAGTGGATCGTGGGGAAAAAAGGAAGAATTTCAGAGTTTAATGTCTGGGAGGTGGAAGGAGTAATGAAGCCGCAGCATAGACAGGTCAGGATGTGCATTCCCTTCGCCTGTTACTTAGCGGTGTGACTTTGGACAGGTTACCTAATGTCTCTGGGTCTCAGTTTCTTCATCTGTAAACTGGGAATAATACTACTTAGTACACAGGATCGTTCCAATAATGAAGAATTGATGTAATAACAGAGTTGGCCTGGGACCTGCCCCAGGATGAGCATGTAAGAGATAGCTGTTGTCATCATCATCACTATTACTCAATATCAAAGAGGCAACATTAGTGAGAGATTGCAGTAGACTAAAAGAAAAATTGTTAGAATTTAAAAGACAAAGGGCCTGGGAGGTTGGTCTGAAGTGAAGTTAGTACACAAGTTTGGGCCCTGCAGAGAGTTAGGGGCATAGTTCACTTTAGTCAGGGTCCTTTGATTATGTTTCAGAACAGAATGGACATCTTTAGGTGTATGTAGCCCAAAAAACTAATTGACACCAAACCCTTCAGCTTGCCCCCAGCTGCCATTTTAACTGCAGGGCTCATTGGTTCCAGGTCAGAGGCCCCATTCATTGGCTTCCTACTGATACATGAGAGAAAACTGTACGTTTTGGCTGCTAATGTTCTGCTCCCCAGGATTCTTTTGTTTTCTCCTGAGGTTGTTGCTTTGGGCAACAAGAGAGATGTTAGATTCCAAAAAAAGTTTTATATATACCCTGACCCAAATCCACCATAATTATTACTGCATACAGCTAACAGGCGTTTTTAAAACAATCCAGAGGCTTAGGCACTCGCATTGAACCCCGGTACCTGTCTTGTTGCTTACCTGCTGATGCAAACAGAATTGCGAGTTTTGGTCCCCTTCGATGAAACCATCATTTTTACGGTATGTGGGTTGTGTGTTTATCAGAAAAATACTGATTTTGAAAAAGATAGTGTGGCGCTGGTCATTCTATGACATCATGCCTGATTTTAACTGCTTGCGAGGATACATTTACAGTCATGAAGCCAAGTAGATTTCACACAGAAAAAAAAGATGAAGGCTAGATGTTTGAGGTTTTTCTTCTGGTCTTTCTGCTTCCTGTAGTCTCTGACTACAGCTAGTTATAATGTTTTCTGTTAGTTTAAGGAGCAGGCATATTGTGAAAAAATAGATAATTGGCTGCAGCATTCTGAGCTATGTTTTTGCTTCTGGATTTCTGGTTTGCTCTGTGGTTCTAAGAAATAAACAGGAGGGAGAGCTGTGTTTAAGAATGATAGATTCTTTCAGCAGTTCTTTTTTTGACCCAAGGCCATTTCTTCACATAGGGAGGATTGTAGAATTTGGAGTAAGATTTTTTTTTCAGTGTCATCCAATTTTGGAAGTCTCGACTTCGGTGGGGAACAGTGGTCACCCTGACCTTCCTTCAAGATTAGAAGGTAATTTCGTGTCTAAATGTTAGGGGTAGATCAAAAAAGGATGACTGTTCTGTGCTCTGTTTCCCAAGTGGAAAAAAAAAGCCCACTGACTTAAGTGGAATTCCTCCTTGCTTTCCTTTGTGTTTGTTTTAGACTTGTTCATAATAAAGAATCAAAACAGTGCTTTCACATTTATTATGTTCACATTAAGGGTAATTGAATGTCAGTTTAACTCAGTGTCAAATTATGACTGATTGATGTTCTGTCCAAAGCATTAGAATATCTTGACAAATCCTTTTCTAGTAGGAATAACCTGGGATACCATTGGGTAGGACTCGACATTTTGTTTTGTTTTAGTGGTAGGATGTCTAAGTCTGCATCCTTTCTGATATTGAAAGCATGTAACAGAGATAGGGCCTCACCTTCTGCTGTTAACCTTGTTTCACAGCCTCACGCATTTCACTGAACAACCCCAGGAGGTGCCATTCACATCAAGTTGTGAGTTTTTTTCAAGGAGGAGACCTTGATGATTTATTCCCATCAATTTCTTAAAAGGCAGAAAGGAGGATGACTGAGGTTCTATTTATACCTTGCTCTTTTCATTCCTGAGATATGACAGTTGTGGTCACTTTTTGAGTAAAATTGGGATTGAATTGCCACAGTTCCTGCCACTTTCCAGGGACGCTCTGGCTCTGAGTTCTTGTTCTCACCTAACTCGCTATCTCAGCCTCCATGGAGGATCCTTTGCTTTGTCTGCCAGATTCTTATCAGATGTCTTTTTCTCTTGCTTCCTCCCATGTGTGTGGTTCCCCTTACCTTTTCAGTCTCCTTCCTGTCTCCATGGATTTGCATTGATTGATTACAGTGATTCGGGACATTTCATATAAAGAAATCATGTAACATGGGGCATTTTATGTCTGGCTTCTTTCACTTAGCATAATGTTTTCAAGGTTCAACCACGTTGTAGCCTGTATCAGTATTTTATTCCTTTTTATAACTGAATAATATTATATGAATATAGCACATTTTGTTTATTTATCCATTGATGGATATTTGGGTTGTTTCCAGTTTTTGGCTGTTATGAATGAAACTGCTACGAGCATTTGGGTGTAAGCTTTTGTGTGGCTGTGCTTTCATTTCTCCTGGGTATGTAACTAGGAGTGGAATTGTTAGATGACGTGATGACTCCACACTTAAGCTTTTGAGGAGCTGCCAGGCTGTATTCCATAGCAGCTGTACCAGCATTGTATGAGGGTTTCAATTTCTCCACATCCTCACCAAAACTTACTATTTTATGTCTTTTTTTTTTTTTAAGACAGTAAAAACTTTATTATGGTTATTTTAAGAAGATACACTTGTCATCTGGGTTTATTTAAATATTAGCCTTAGGCTGTCCTGTCTTTTAAAAAATGGTAGTTGTGAAGCACCTGGAGTTTTGTTTGAGATGAGTCTGTAAGAACTTACACTTGTACTTTTTTTATGATACCGAAAAGTAACCTTTCAATGTGCCGTATACTCATGTACTAATACCACCATTAATTTTAACATTTGATCTCCTTTACTTTTATTTTTTTTAACATTTTTTTTTATTGAGTTATAGTCATTTGACAGTGTTGTGTCAATTTCCAGTGTAGAGCACAATTTTTCAGTTATTCATGAACATGCATATATTCATTGTCACATTTTTTTTCGCTGTGAGCTCCACAAAGTCTTGTATATATTTCCCTGTGCTTACAGTATAATCTTGTTTATCTATTCTGCATATGCCTGTCAGTATCTACAAATTTTGAAATCCTAGTCTGTCCCTTCCCACCCCCCTATTTTATGTCTTTTGATTATTGTTTAGTGTGTGTTAAGTGGTCTCTTACTGTGGTTTGATTTGCATTTCCCTCATAACTATGAAGAATGAGTTGAACATTTTTTCATGTGCTTATTGGTCATTAGTATATTTTCTTTGGGGAAATGTCTCTTCAAATGCTTTGCCCATTTTTAAATTATATTATGTCTTTTTATTGTTGAGTTTAGTTCTTTATATAGTCTTAATAGTAGACCGTTATCAGATACATAATCTGCAGATTTTTTCCCCTATTCTGTAAATTGTCTTTTCACTGCCTTGCTAGCAAAAAAGTTTTAAATTTTAAGTCCAGTTTATTTATTTTCTCTTTGATTGCTTATACTTTTGATAGCCTATCCAAGAAACTATTGTCTAACCCAAGGGCATGAAAATTTATATCTATATTTCTTTCTAAGAGTTTTATAGTTTTAGCTCTTATATTTAGATCTTTGATCCATTTTAAGTTAATTTTTGTGAATAATGTGAGGTAAGGTCCAAATACATTCTTTTGCATGTAGATATACAATTGTCCCAACATCATTTATTTAAAAGACTATTTCACCCATCGAATTATCTTAGCACCCTTGTCAGTTGACCATTGATATGTAGATTTATTTCTGAATTCCTATTCTGTTCCACTGAGCTATGTGTTATCCTTATGTCAGTGAGACACAGCTTGAAAACTGTAGCTTTTTAGTATGTTTTGAAATTGAGAAGCTGGGCCTTCTAATTTTGTTCTTCTTTTTCAAGATTGCCTTGGCTATTTCCAGTCTTTTGAAATTCCACGTGAAATTTTAGGATCACTTCATCAATTTCGGTAAAAAAGCCAACTAGGATGATTTATGTTTTAAAAGTAACACTATGGCTATTAGGTGGAGAACGTATTGTAGAGAAACCAGTTAAGAGGCTACTGTTAGTAGTCCGGGTGAAGGACTAATACTGGCTTGAACAGGGTATTAGCTATAGAATTGGTGGGAAGTTTGGTTAGAGTTTGAAGATATGACTCCCTGGGCTTGCAGATGGATTGTGGTGCGAGGGAAGAAGAGGACCTAGGGGAGGTTGAAGGTTTTGATGTAGGCAACTGAGTGAACACTATAGCCATTTACTGAGATGGGGAACCTTGAGGAAAGAGAGCAGATTGGAGGACAAGAATCAAGACTTTGCTTTTGGACATGCTATGTTTGAGATGCCCATTAGAAATCATTATGGAAATGTCAAGTAAAAACTTATGTATGTATAGTTCTGGAAGAGATCAGAGCTGAAATATAAGTAAGTGTACAGATGGTATTCAACGTTTTGGGACTGAAGTGACTGAAGGAAGGAGTGTGAATAGAGAAGAGTTCTGAAGATGGATTGTGGGGGTACCCTAACTTTGAGAAGCTGGAAAAAAGAAGATGGTCCAATAAAGAGATGTAGATAGCTGCAGAACCAGGACAGTGTGTGTGTGGTATTTTGGATGTGAAAGGAAAACAGATGTTTCAAGATAGAGGAAGTGATTAACTGTGTCACAGGCCACGAGTGTGAGTAAAATGAGGACTGAGAATTGCGCATTGGAGGTCACTGAAGAATATGATTTTAGCAATGTTGGGGACAAAAGATTGGAGTGAGTTTGATAAAGAATGGGAAGGACCGAAGTGGAAATGAAAGACTTTTTCAAGGAATCTCTTTTTCTTTCCTTTTTTTTTTTTTTTCTCTTAATTTGTTTTACTTACAGACATTTTCATGACAAAAAAAGCAAGAAGGGAGACCCACTTCTAGCCAAGATGGAGTAACAGGGACCGTATTTACTTTCTTGCATGAAACAGCTTAAAAATGGACAAAATATATGAAAGAGTGGTTTGAAAGATTTTGGGCAACAGGCAGCAAAAGAGAGTGATCCCTGCGAGGCAAGAAACAAATGAGTGAGCCACAGGACCGCTGCAGCTTTCTCTGCCTGGAGAGTGTTTTCAGGCCTCAGCACAGGGACGGGGACAGAGCCTGTAAACTCCCTGAGTTGAGGAGATGGCGCTGGGAATCTAGGGAGATGAAGGTGGCTAGAGGTCACAGGACAGAGTACTGGAGAGAAGAGAGCTGCACAGAGAGAATTTCAAAGATCTGCAGAGGGTCCCCCTTGATTATTTAGCTGAATACTCATCAGCATATAGTCTCTCTGAAAGGATTAGCAGAAACAGTGTCCCCCAGTGGACTGGGGATGGTGCCTTTTCTGTCTACCCAGAGTGGAAAACATCGAGATTCATGTGACATTTGGTATGGTACCCAGAAGTTTTTGCCTCCGTAATGAGACTAATTAGCCGTAGATGGAACACCTCTGTGTTTTTGCCTGACACATCTTAAAGGCAAGATTCAAAAAGATCAAATCATTGCCAAGTATCTTAACATCCTAGGACAAAGCTCAAGAATACTTACAGGAATACAAAAATATCCAGCACCCTTCAAGGTAAAATGCATAGTTTGTTGTATCCAATTAGAAATTACCAGATACTGATGAGGAGAGAGGACAAAGGGGTGCATAAGGAAGAGGAACTGACAGATCCTTGAGTGGGCAGGAAAGGCTGGGCTGGTGTCCTGTGTGCCTTGGAGGAGAGGACAGCTCATCCCCAGCAGGAGAAAAGACAAGACCTGGGTGGGGCTTGCTTAATACGCCACACTGGCTCTTTGTTGGTAATGATGGTGATGTCAACAATTACAGCCATGAGAACAGTTAGTAGGCATTGAATTCATTAATAGAATGAGTCACACAAATTGAGCAGTACTTGATTTTCTTTGATGAAGTTTTCAACTAGGATACCAGTGAGTATCCTGTTGGTGCAGATTTCTAGGTATCTCCAGCTAAGAAGGGGTAATGCCTGTACCTCCATCTCTCCTCTGAAGCAGTGCTCACTCGGTCTGAATTGGAGTAATCAATTGATAGAGATAGTGGAAAGTCCCATGCCTGTGTATTCAGTGTGAAATTATACTGCCATTCAAGTTTTTCAGTGTAGCAATATTTTCATAAACAAAACCCTCTGTTCTCTATCCCCTGTCCCCAGTCAGTACCACCACCATCACTCCCACCACCGCTACCTATGCAGCAAAAGAAGCAGTGGCTACCATTTGTTAAGTGGTGCCAGGCATGACTGTCTCAACTGCATCTTCCAGCAGCCCTAGAGGGTATATGCTTCCCCTGTTAACAGTTGTGGGAAATGAGTCTTACAGAAGTTAGATTGTTGCCAAAGGTCACATCTCAGAAGTATCAGAGCCAGAATTAAAATCCACATCAGTGTGACTCCCAAATCCTTGTTCTTAACAAGAATTGTATGCTGTACCACCTCCCCTTGTGAATGAGCAGTTTTCCTGGCAAGAGTGGATTATATGCATATTTTCCTCCAATTCTTATTCATTGCAAGGACCAACTTTTTGACAATAATAAAGGAACTTAGAAGAATGAAAATAATTCAGTTTCAACATCCTGTCGCAGCAACTGTTTTCATTTTTCTCCATTTCCTTTCGATCCTTATCCATGTGTACATATTTTTCATAGCTGTAGATGAAATTTTATATTCTGCTTTCATGGTTAATGTTATACCAGACATTTTCCTTGTTGCTATTCAGTCTTTAATGGATGCATAATATTCCAGTTTGTTAATGTGCCATGATTTAATTACCCCATCCCTGTGATGAACAAAAGTTGCTCCCAGTTTTTTAGTTTTATAAACTATGCCACAGCAAACCGATTTTTTCCCCATCTTTTGTAATTTAAAATATATTGGGGAGTGGAGGGGAGGTAATTAGGTTTATTTATTTTCTTTATTTTTAATGGAGGTACTGGGGATTGAACCCAGGACCTCGTGCATGCTAAGCACACACTTTAGCACTGAGCACCCCACCCCCCTTTTTAAAAAAGAATAAATTCCTAGCAGTGAGATTTAATTTTATTTTGGGGGGGGGTAATTAGGTTTATTTATTTATTTTTATGGAGGTGGGGATTGAACCCAGGATCTTGTGCATGCTAAGCATGTGCTCTACCACTGAGCTATACCCTCCCCACTCCCCGAAATTTTTTTTTTAAAGAATAAGTTCCCAAGAGTAAAATTACCAAACAAGAATTTGAACATGTTTATGGTTTTGGTACTTGAAATGAGAGTGAAATTAGGAAAGTTTGTACCTTGGATCATGGTGGATACATTTCATAGCTGGCACAAACAGATGAACTAGTTTAAGTATTGTTTAGGAAGACCAAAATTGAAGACAAATGGGGAGTGACTGCTCAAGGGTACAGGTTTTCTTTTTGGAGTGATGAAATGTTCTGGAATTAGATAGTGGTGATGGTTGCACGGCTTTGTGAATGTACTAAAAACTGAACTGTGTGTATACTTGAGAAGGGTGAATCTTTATGGTATGTGAATTATAATTCAATAAAGCTGGTATAAAAAATTAAAGACAATTTCATACATTCCAAGTAATAATTTCAGCCATTGCTAAATTGCTATCAGTGTTCTATGTTTGTTTTTATATTTGGAAGCAGTGTTTCTTAGTGTTTAAGAGCATGGGACTGTCAGGATTTAACTCAGGGCATCACCACTTAGCCGTTGTGTAACCCCCGGTGAATGCCGTGCGTTCCTTCCATCCTCCAGAAGCCCGCGCTGAGACAGTGTGGGGTGCAGGATGTTTATTGAGCACCAGCACTTACGAAGGCAGGGCGGAAGCGGGACTGGGTGGAGGGAGGGATGAAAGTGAAACGCAGGTCTGACACAGCCTCAGATGACCCTGCAGGGAGCTCTGGACTGCCAGTGTCCAGCCCTGGGCTGAAATAGCCAGGCCTTTTTTCACGTGGACCTTGCACAGAAACGTGGTGAGTGCTGCCCGGGAAGGGCAGAGCCACAGCTCAGGGTGTTCTGCACCTGCGGTCGGCCCTGAAGGAGCTGACAGCAGAAGGCTGAGCGTTCCACTCCCTGAAGGGGACCAACGTGACCGGGCGTCTGGGTGCCACTTCTCCACGTCTGTCACAGGAAGTTACTTTAACTTCTTTTGCCTCAATTTCCTTCCCTGTAAACCTGACATAGTGATAGTATCTACCTGTTAGGATTGTTAGAGAATTAAATGAGGTAACACACGGGAGACAGAACAGTGCTTGTCTTATGATAAGTGCTCAAAAAATATTGGCTGTTATTTTATTATTCCATCATTATTTATAATAATATAACTATGTTATTAAATATAATTCATAAGTGTAGTTTCATAATACTGATAAACTGTTAAAAATAATATGTAAATACTACATATAGTATTTGTTACTGTCACTGTTAATGAATAATATAGTTGGTTTTGCCCAGACGATGCTCAAGAGTTGTAATGCAGCATATATCCTGAGAACGCTCTTAAGACTTTTTAAAAATAGTCTTTATTTTTTAGAGCAGTTTAGATTCACAGCGAAATTGAGCAGAAAGTACAGAGAGTTCTGCCCCCTGGGTCCCTCTGCCCCCAACACACGTACAGCCTCCCCCACTACTCTGAAGACTTTTAAGAAAAGGGAAGGACATCTTTCTGAGAAGGCTTGTGTATATTTTGGGGCCAGAATGGGCAGGACCTACGAAGACTGAGCTGAATGATGTTGTGAAACTTCCCTGCCCAAGATTTCCCCATGATCCATCTCCTCCCCACTGGTATTTCTACCCCTTCAATCATTCTTGCTTGTGAACACCTCCACTTGGTGAGATGGATTATTGGATCCTTTCTGCTCTGGCAGTTAGCTGAGAGCAGAACCTCAAGTCAGGGAAAGGAGTTTTGGCAAACAATTGTTGAAGAGGGGGAGCTCGCCAGTGCCCCAGTGCCGGGGCTCCAGGGCAATGGGCCCCGAGGTCGAGGTCGCAGGCAGCAGAGCCCGTGCATTTGCCGGGGAGAGTAGGGGGAGGCGGGGAGGGAGGGGGCAGTGTGAGCCCCTGGGTGCCCTGCTTGCAGGTTTGCAGTGGGGGTTGGTCAGGAGAGGAAGGCAGGCGCTTGGAAACAGAGGAGGAAGGTAAAGAGGAGTCTTTGTTTAGTCACAGCTTTACCGAGAGCTGACCCTTGAAAGTGGTTCTGCCAGAGGAGGGAAGACAGCTTAGGTATCTCACTCTTTAATTTTGGATTCAATTTCAGTTTTATCCACATGTATAGGAGAAAATTTCTGAGTGTTGAAGCAGCTTTCCTTTTTAAAAAAAAAAAAAAAACCCATCATTCTGTGAAATGGACTTTCAATGAATTTTTTTTTCCAGTTTTTTTTGGGGGTCGGGGAGGTAATTAGGTTTATTTATTTATTTTTAGAGGAGGTACTGGGGATTGAACCCAGGACCTTGTGCATGTCAAGCGTGCACTCTAGCAGTTGAGCTATGCCCTCCCCCTCTATGAATTTTAACACGTATAAATTCACGTCAGCAGCAGCACCATCAGGGTACAGAACAATTCTACTGCCACATAAAGCCCCGTGTGCTCTGTCTTTGTAGTCACACTCGCCTCTGGCAGCCACTGGCCTGCTCTCCATCGCTACAGTTTGAGACAGCTCTGCCTTGAATAATTTTGTCTTCTATCCTCATGGAGTTTGCAGAGATTGTGGGCCTGTGAGTCAGAGAGAGATGCTACCTCCTCCATTATTAAGTATGTGGGTTTGTGGGGGTTAATTTAATGAGACATGGAAAGAAAAAGTAACATATTTATAAGGTCCTGACCAATGAGAGTAAGCCTGTCTTTGCCATCTTGGTAACTTAGCCTTACTCAGCAGATCAGAGTAAAGTTAAGGTTGGGGGAGGCTTGTCTAGACTAAATGAGATAGTTTATGTGAAGTACTTGGAACAGTGCTTGTCATATAAGAAGTGTTCAGAAAAATCTAGCTGTTACTATTTTATTGTTATTCTTGTGAATAATATAGTCGGTTTTGCCTGGATGCTGAAGAGCTGTGTTGCCACATATACACCAAGCAGGCTCTGAAGACTTTTTCAGGCTACAGACTTTATATTTTAGAGCAGTTTGAGGTTCACAGCAAAACTGATTTACAGTGGGAAGGGTAGAGAATGACTTGGGGAAAGGAGGTGATGGGTTTGGCAGATGAGATGAGATGCGCAGAAAGTAAAAGCGTTGACACAGCAGGGGTTTGAAGAGAAAGTCTGCTTTGTTTTGGGGGGACGGGGTTGAGACATGGGGAGAAAAAACTGGATGTAGTTGAATGCTGTGATCAGTAGGGCTTTGGGCAGATAAATGCTGGCGGAGGAGGCTATTATATAGACGTTTTGTTGTGTATTACAGAAGAAATCTTCTATGACATTTTGAAAAGATGAGATAAAGATTTAAGTTGCTTTTAAATTATTTTCCGATATAATTTATTTATGTCTTCTATTTTTGAGGCAGACTTTGAAGCAGTGTGACTGTCGTTTTTATTTATTATGTTATAATTATTATGATGTATATACGGGTTTAATAAATGTGATATAAACACACAGGTTTAATCAACACTCTGGGCCAGGCACTGTTGAAGTGGCCTTAACAACTCTATCTCATTTAATACTGAGAACAACCCTAAGAGATAGATACTGTTATCATTATTCTATTTTACGGAATTGGAAATCAAGATTTCGAGAGGTTGGGTAGCCTACTCAGAGCTGTTAAATGGATCTGAAGGCAGGCTTTTTAATGGCAGAAACCAATCATCTAACCATTATGCTATATCGCTGCCACTCAGGTTCAAATTTCTCATCTGTAAGACAGAGAATAATTCCTAACCCATCAAGTCATTCTGAGGGTGAAATGAGATCATTACAAGCTCCCTGAACAGTTTGTTCTTATTCTGCTTTCATTCCAGTTGTCCATTACCGTGCCCTGCACGTAGAAGAGATTTCAATAAAAGCACTACCATTTTGGGGGGGAGAGGGAGGGAGGGAGGAATGAATACATGGAGTACAAGGGGTTTTTAGGGCAATGAAATTATGCTGTAGGATACTATAGTGGTGGCTCCATGTCATTATGCATTTGTCAAAACCCATAGAACATACAACATTAAGAGTGAACCCTAATGTAAACTATGGACTTTGGTTGATAATAATGTGCTCATGTTGCTTCATCAATTGTACCAAATATGCCACACTGATGAGGGATGTTGAGGGTAGGGGAGTATGTATGTGGGGCTGGGGAGGGCTATATACAAACTCTCTATTTTCTGCCCAATTCTGTTACCTGAAACTGCTCTAAAAATTAAAGTCTATTAATAAAAAAAGTAAACAGAAAAATTAAAACAATGAAAAAATTAAAAAATAAATCAGTGGTTTAAAAAAAGCATTACCATTTTATGACTAAGCATATTCCATGCCAACTCCAGGTTTTATGCAAGAAATTTTTGAGTTAATAATCACTGTGCTACCACTGGGGATACAAAGATAAATAATGTCCTTGTCCTAGGAGCTTAAAGTCCTGAGGGCTAGAAACATACGAAGAAATCATTCCCATACATTGTGGGTGAGTGCAGTTATAGCAGAAGTACAGACGTATGGTCCGCTTGAAAGCTGTTTTAACAGATAATTTGGAATTCAGAGGGTAGGTGAGTAGGAAAAGGTGGACATAGGAAGGCAAGACACCGTTTGGAGAATGGAAAACCAGTGGTATCTGGTGTTTGTTGCTGAAGCATAAAATGCTGGGCAAGAAGGCAAGACATGAGGTTGGAGAGGCGGGCACCTGGTGTGCCGTGTGGAAAAACTTGAACTCCATCTCGTGGGCCACTGTTTCCAAAACATCTTGTTTTCCACTCTCTTCAAATTTTTGCCATATCCATGTTGTCTCTGTAATAGTATTTGTTTAATATTAAATCAGCTCATTTTTTACTTAATCTTGGCCTGAGCAATAATATCCCCGAAATCAATTTTGTTCTACTGGTTTTATTTTTCTAATACAGTTTACAATAAATGTACTACAATTAAAAATTTAGAAAGTGTTTATCCATGGATAGCTTAAAATCATCTCCGATACCACTGAGGGGTCAGGGGTCGTGCTTGTTCAGGTAATCAGTGGGGAGTCCTTGAGGGGTTTTCAGCAGGGGAATGATTCAGTTAGATTTACTTTCTCTATGAAAGATAGAAATTTAAAAATTTTACTCAGGAGAAGAGCGAGCAAATAGGCATTTCTCATTACAAAATGTCCTCGTTAAGATTTAGGGCTCCTGTTCCCTTCTCTATTCTCTGGATCCCAGACAGAAACTACTTTGCCAGCTTCAGCCGCAGTACTTCTTTTAAGAAGGTCCAGATGAAGCATTTGCTTATTTTTATAAGCAAATACAAAGCACAGTGGAAAAACCATTCCGCTCATCAGTATGTTTTTGTGATCCTATTGATTTTGATTTTAAGAGTTATCTCCTTTTTCTCTTGTATTCGATTTTGTTTTAGAAGCATGCATTCAAAGTAAAATCTACAAAACAAAGTATTTTCAGAGAAATCTAGGTTCTACCCTTCACCTCTTCTTGTTTGCCTCAATCCACCCTATAGGGAATTATTTTGTTTATCTATTTGTGGTTTATTCTCCCATTTAAAAATATGTATAAGATGTATCTCCACTTTGCTTTAATCACACTGTATTCTGGAGATCACTCCATAGCAATGTATAGAGACATTTTTCATTTAGAGTGCAGTTTTGGGGAGGAAAGTGTGGATGGAATGCAGAAAGTCATACGAAGTAAGTTCTCTGATCACATGAACTTAAGCTGTAAATCAATAAGAGAAAGACATCTAGAAGGAAAAAAATTCAAATACTTAAATATTAATATCTTTCTAAATGGCTAAAGAAGGAATTACAAAGAAAGTGAGAAAATATAATTTGAACAAAATTGATGACACACACATCAAGATACAGTTAAAGCAGACCTCATTGGGAAATGTATGGCATTAAAAGCTTATATTAAAAAGGAAGGAGTTCTCAAATTATTAACCTAAGCTTAAAGAAAACCTTAAGAAAGCTAAAAAATAAGAACAAATTAAACCCAAAACAAGCAGTAGGAAGAAACAATAAAAATAAAATCAGATATTAGTGTACTAGAAAACAGGAAAATAGACAAGACAAAAAGCTGTTTCTTTGAAAAAGGTCAATAAAATTGATAAGCCTCTAGCTAGACTGATAAAGAGGAACAACAACAAAGACACAAATGAACAATATTATGAATGAAAGGGGGCCATTACTGCAGGCTCTACAGATATTAAAATGATAGTAAGGAAATATTGTGGTCAACTGTATGTCAATAAGTTTGATAGCTTAGGTATAGACATTTCTTGAAAAACATAAACTACCTAAAGCCCACTCAAGAAGAAGCAGATAACCTGGATAGCCTTATATTAAAAAAAAATTGAATTAAAGAAATTGGATTTGTAATTAAAAACCTTTACAAAAGGAAATTCCAAACCACATGACTTCAATGGTGAATTTTACCAAACATTTAAGAAATAAATAGTATCAATTCTGCACACAAAAATATTTTGTGACCTTGACTTAGGCAAAAATTTCTTAGATAATTTAAAAGACTGGCAGTACTAAGTGCTGGTAAGGATGCAGAACCATTAGAACTCTCATTCGCTGCTGGCTGGTATACAGAATTATGTAGCCGCTTTGGAAAACAGTCCCGTAAAGTGAAGCATACACATACATTTTCTCTATGACCCATAACCCCATTCCCATGTATGTATTTAACCAAGAGAAAGGAAGACATGGGTTCATGCAAAGACACATCTAGGAATGTTTCCAGAGGCTTTATGCATAGTAGCCAAACTGCAAACAACTTAAATGTCCTTCGTCTGGTGAATGGATAAACCAACAGTGACTCATCCATGCAAAGGAGTACTACTCAGTCATAAAAACACTGAACTATTGATACCCACAACAACATGGATGAAATCAAAAGCTTTATGTTAAGTGAAAGTAGCCAGATTCAAAGGTTATATACTATATTGTTCCATTTATATCATAGTCTTTAAAAGGCAAAACTATAGAGAGAAAAATCAGTTAGTAATTGTCAAGGTCAGGAACCATGGAAGGGGATTGACTAAAAGGTCAAGAGCTTTTTGGGGTGATGGAAATGTTCTATAACTTGATTATGGTGGTGGTTACACAACCACATACATTTGTCAAAATTCATCAAAGTACTTAAGGGAGTGAACTTTAATATATTGTACCTTTATTAACTTGACTTTAAAAAATATACTAAAGGTAAACAGGAAGCAAGAAGAAACAATTGAAGACAGAAAAACCAATAAAAAGACAGAAGAAGGGAGGCTTATACTAGGGCAGTGACTGCTAAGTTAGAGGCACAGGGTTTAAGAATCCTTGTCTTTGGAATCAGACAGACTTGACCTTGAATAGTGGCTTTGCCATTAACTAGGGGTGTGATCTTAGGCAAGTTGTTTAATCTCTGTAATCATACCCATCTATGAACGCTTAGTACAATGTCTACAGAAGAGACCACCATTGTATTGTTTAAGTAGTGTTTAAAAGGTAAAAGTGATATGATGTGGTGGCTTGATTAGATCTTGGAAGTAAGGGAATAGAAGGAGGTAAGGCGGGTGATTCACAGGCACGGATTTGGGTGATTGCCACCAGCTGACATACGGTTTTGCGGGGAAGACAATGAATTCAGGTTTAAACATTATGAGACTCAGGAGCTTCTCTGACAGACATCTCGAAGAGCCTTCCACTGAGAGTTGTGTACGGACATCCAGAGCTCAAAGTAAAAGGCTATAGCCCATACAGATCTAACTTTTAAAGCAAAGAAATACCAAAAAAAAAAAAAAAAAAAAAGTAGAAAATAAGTTGGATTTTTAATTCAGGCTTGTGTTGAATATATACCTCTGAGGTTCCCACTGATAGTCCAGTGGTTAATCTTATTGGCCTGATATCCAAGCCAACTAGTGTTATGATAATTCCCTATGCCTTAGTGCTGAAACATGGTAGGCACTCAACTAATATTTGTTAAATGAATCTGTTGAATATTTACTCTCTGCCAAGTATTGGAGGCTTCTGTAGTCCCTGGACTCACTGAATCTAGGTGGACTTTGGAGGCAGACTCAGAAATTTAAATTCATGGTGTCTGATGGAAGGATGGGAGGAATTGGTGCTACTTGCTACCTGGTTCCAGTGACTTTGCACCAAACTGATGTAGGGTTTTCTTTGTTCTCTTAAATCCAACTGCAATCCTCCCTTATGCATTCATTGCATTTTTTATTGCATTGGCAGTTAGAGCCATGCAGAAAAGACCTGAATCCTCTCTGAAAACTTTTTTTTTGTTTTTTTAAGTTTGTTTGTTTGTTTTTACAAAGTTTGTGACTTTGGTAACAGGGCCTGGAAGTGTCACAGGGAGAATAACTTTGAGCATCACTACTGTACAGCAGAAAATCATTTTGGCTTTATTGTTACCAGCTCAATCCAGTTTGGGCACCAAAGTATTATGTTTCTAATCGCACAGGAGTCTGTGAATTCAATTAAAATCTGGTGTGACTTCCTGAAAATCACCAGTTAGGTTGACTGCATTCCTTTAACTCAATTGGGCAGGATGGCACATGTCCTAAAACTTTCTGGAGTCGCTTATTAGCATCTATTTCTTACTACCCAGAGTCTAAGAAAGTAGTCCTCACTTTCTGGTTGTTATTTTTTTCTGCAGACCCTCAAACTCCCCTTGTGTGTTTTTTCAGCATCCTGTGCATGGAGCAGGTTGGGTTTGAATGTCACGGTTATTGAGCAAATTTGAAAATAAGTGGGTTTGTAGGAGTCAGAGTGAGAAGGATAGCTGGTCTCGTCAGAGGAGTGAGAAGTTAACGGACTGTGGGAGGGATGAGTCACAGTGGCTCTGAGCTTCAGAAACAGCTCAGCCTGGCCAGCTGCGGGCACTGGCCTCCTCATTTTAGCAAGTGAATCTCTCCATCCTCCCCCAAGTGGGCTGGGGCAGGAATGAGTTGGGAGGTCCTCAAGAGGAAACTCAACATTTAAAAATGGTACCTTCGTATCTCAGTTCCACTCAGGGACAGTCTTTGAAAACCAGTCATCAGTCTCAGCTCCCAGGAGTGACCTGAAGGAGGCACTGCCCAGGTGACAGAGGCCGGAAATCCCAGAATCTCCCCCCGTTGCTCCCCCCCCCCCCTTTGTGCACAGAGTTAAACTGAAGGATCTGCTGATATTGCATATTCAAAAGTAGGACATCCCTAATGCTTCATCATTTTCTTCTCGGTTCTGACAAAAAAAAAGTTCACATGTACAATTATGCACCACACCCATAAATGTGTTGGGAGGAATAAGTTTGTAATAAAAAGAAGCTGAAAAAAAAAAGGCAGAGCAATGGAGTCAGGTTCCGTTTGTACTGCCCTCCAACTAGTGATCTCATTGGGGGAAAAGCTCAGAGATGTCAGAGGTGTAGAGAGAAGGAAAGGTGAGTAGTTCCAGGTCGGATCAACCATCCGGCATAGCCATTCATCAGGAGCCGTCCCGGGAGACTCCGGCTGATGGAGGCTGCTGCCGGCCGTTCTGATGAGGCTGTGAGGTTGGGCACGGTGCAGGGGAGTGAAGGGAGGGGCGCTCCCCTTCTCCTCTTGTTGCCCGCCTTCCTTCCCATATCATCCTTGGGTATCTCACCAGGATCCCACATTGTCATTCCCTTCATGGTCTAAAGACTCGACTGTAAAAGGTCCTTGAGCTCTTGGGCAAACACAGTAAGATGAAGACACTGCCAGTGCCTCTGAGTCGCAGCTCTGAGTTAAGACATTTGCTCTTGGGATCCTTGCCTAAAGTCCAGCTCTGCAGGCTCCAATACCAGCGTGCTCCCAAGCTGCTCAGCATGCAGGAAACACAGAAAACACTACCCAGTGCTCGCGTGAGAAACCCCAGCAAGGCTGGCTGTATCAGGCCAACGACTTGTCTCCTGTGGACATTATAATGTGACAAACCCAGGGTCTCTTATTCTGAGTAAGGTCCTCAGGTTTGGAACAGGAAGAGAGAAGGGGTCAGCTGTAGCATCTCTGTTCATGTCCTGTGTAACCTTGTATCCTAGGCCAAAGGTCACTTCAAGTCAAGGACAGCTTGGTTCTGTGGAAAGTAAATGTTTTTCTGAACGTTGCCACCTCGCCACCTGGGTCCCATTTGGGAGGAGGAAAATTAAAGGATACATACAGCAACCTAGTGGCAAAAACAAGACCTCTACATTTGGTTTCTGTTCTATTTTTATGACAGAAACCAAACCCAGATGGAGGGGTTGAATAGATAGCGTGAGACAATGACAGTCACACTAGTTATTTCTTTTTTAAATTCTTGAATCTATAATCACTACCCAGATATTCCTCCAGAAGACAGCTGAATTCCGTACTTTTACACTGAGTGTTACAGATACTTGGAATATGACTAACTCTGGTGCGAGCAATCCTGAACAATCTAAAAAGAAAAAAAAAAGTGACAGCAGAGCAATAAACCAGGGGCTAATGTCTTCTGCTGAAATGCGTGGATGGAAAAGGACCTGGCATATAAATGAAATCTGCCGGGACCTCTCTGAGCCCACTGAGTGCCAAGCCAGGTTTGGTTCAGCGGATTCGGCTTGCCGGGCGGCTATGCCCCTTCTCCCTTCACACATCGAGGGGGCCCCCTCCTAGGCGGGTGCTACTGCCTTACAAGAGTATGTTTTTAGAATTTGAAGGAAAAAACTTGAACTCACAC
This sequence comes from Camelus ferus, assembly GCF_009834535.1. NCBI lineage: Eukaryota > Metazoa > Chordata > Mammalia > Artiodactyla > Camelidae > Camelus > Camelus ferus. The sequence goes on from NC_045721.1 coordinate 18,022,268, forward strand.
TGATAGAGTTTTTGCAGAGGGAATCCTCCCTAGAATTCAAATATTAAAATTATGGTATTCGTGAATTAGTTCATTCAGCTAGCATGTATTGTCTATCCACTGAACACACGGCTTGTTAGTTGGGCACTCACTTCTTGGCCATTAGATAGCAGCGCTGAAAAATCTGCAGACTTTTCTCTGTCGTGCCTGGAGGGGATCAGGGCTTTGCACCCCCGTTGCATGCAGGTGTTTCCTTATTCAGAAAGAGGGCTGAAGGCTGCTCCAAACAGAGAACTCTGTCATCTCCAGAACAGCTCTTCTTAGAGGAGCTCTTGCTGAATTGCTCTCCCTTTCTTCTCGCATTCAAAACTGACTCTGTAGGTCTGGAGCTTAATTGGAGAAATACTTTAAATTCCACTGATAGGTGGCCCTTCACTGATTCTTGGAAGCGGAAAAATATTTTGCTTTGGTCTGAAGCAGCTCCAGGGACAATGCACAACATTCAGCCTCTTGCACCAAGTGGTCCAACAGCTGCAGGTTATTACAGGGGCTGGAGAACATTCTGTATTTAAAATGAAATCGCTACACCTGACAGCGGCTGTAAAAGCATCTGTGCAGGAGGGAGAAATGGTTCCCACGGAAAAGCGCCTTTGAAATGTTACACACCAGGACCGAGCCCTCCCGCTGTGAGGCAGGGTGCATTTGTCGGCATCCCACAATTGTTCCCTGTGCAATCTCTAATTACTTATTTGGATTGCCACATTTCTTTTCTCCAAGCAGGCACAAGGGTTTGCTTGCCATCCACCTACTCTTGCTTTTGAAAAGTACGGTCACGTGACGAACCATAACTATTAATGAAGACACTCATTAAATAAAGTCATATATATTTAGAATATTCATCCCTGCTGAACTTTCTTACATTAGCATCAAAATGGTTAGAAGGATAAAAAGCCATGAGAATTCCAGATAGGGCTTTAATCCGAAAGCATAGAAAAACCAAACTAACTATATCCCCAAGGCACTCGAGGGCCTATTTTTCTTGCCGGGCAAAAACATAATCTTGGTCCCTAAGAATCATACCTGACATTTCTCTTGATTTAATTAGATGCAAAAAAGGAACAAAGCCATATTTAAATGAAAGAACATGAATGCCTAATTATTTTTGTTGCAAATGATCTGCATGTTTTCCTTACCTTCGTGTGGCTTGCCGATCCTTTTACAAAATGACCTTACCTACGTTATCTTATTTGAATCGCTCAGCCATCTTGTGAAGAAAAATAGGTGGCAGGAGAGACTGTCAGCGTTTTGCAGGTGAGGGAACTGAGGCTTTAAGAGAGCTGGCCGTGACACTCTGCACCCAAAGTAAGGATTTAATCTTTGCTGCTTTCCGGAAGGAACTGAGGCTGTTTGCCAGTACAGCTAATACTTGTGTGTGTGAGTGCCTTGGTCTAAGTATAGAGGCAAAGGTAGCTGGAAGATTAAACAAGAAAAGAATGAAATGGAAAATGGACTAGAGGGGATGAGACTAACTAGAGAAGTTATGCAAAAGTGTGGTTCAGTGCAGCAAAGTCAGCCCCATGTACCGTAAGGTGGAGGTATCCAACGAGCAGCTGTCCTATGTGCGACACGTCATGATTTCTCAAAAGATGGCGCATAAGAATTCTTTGGCACCCAAGCTAGTCACCAGGCATTGCTCTTAGCAGATATTGTAGTTAGAACATGGAGTAACAATAAGACCCTCACAAGTTTGAGATAAAGTTAACCTCTGGGACTAAATGAGGAAGTATCAAAAGATAATGAGTGAAGTCAGTAAATTATTGACTAAGGAGACAGAGATGCCCTAAGGTAATCAATGTGTTATATCAGGACATCGGTATTAACTTACCTGAGGCTGAAGATAATAGGTATTATTAACCTGGAGGAATATGAATCAGTTGTGTTTGCTTTATCTAGGGAAGAATGACTGTTAACAGGACGGGGCTGGCTGAACACAGCAGGAATTTGGCAGTTGAGGGGTGGGAGGAAGAAAGTAACTGGCAGCCACTGAAATCCTCTATTATGGGACAGGATGCTTCATCAGCAACTGTGGGGCCTGGGAATCCCTATGCTCTGATTTCATGCTCATCACGCAGCCTATAAGGGACCTAGAACAATGGAAGGGGCTGCTGAGATTGGAGTAAATAGTCTTCGGAGAGATCTAGTCCTCCTTATAAAGTAATAACTTAGCATTCTGGTTTAGATTTCAGGTCTTTGAGGACAGCAGGTGTGAGTCTGTCCTCCCATGATGCAACCAATTCCAGTGGTTCTGGATCAGCGAAGCAGAACCCTGATCAAGACGTGTGACGAGCATGCCAAGGCTCTCTGTCCATTCTGACCATCCTGTCTGGTGGACAGTCAGTCTTCTTGGATCACAGCTCTGACGATCTCCCATAGTGACAGTGGATGTAATGCTTTTTTCTTTTATTTAAATGATTAAGTTACTTGTGGCATGTAGGGCAGTAGTCTGGTTCAAGGGCAGATGCAGCCCTATACCAGGACTGGAGAGAATAGGGGTTCTTGTCTTGGTGTTACCACTAGCCACACCTTTGAAATTTCAAGCTATTTAACCTCGGTCTAGGTTTCCTCATCTATACACTGAAGGGATTTCACCTTATTATCTTTGTAATTTTCCCAAGGCCGCTAAGCTGATCAGTGACAACTGGACCTTTACTCCATTACCCTCGTCCTACTTTACTTCTCTCTGTGTAAACTCGGGAGCAGAGCATGGGTTGGTGAGGGGAATGTCCCAAGGAAAAAGTAAGATAGTTTGAAGTGGATTCCCCTTCTCCTTAACTGGTTGGAATCAAGGTAGATTATGCTCAGATTTTTGTTAGCTACGTGAAAACCTTGTAAATTAAGAATTATTTCAACCACAGCCCAGCCTCCAACCTTCTTCATCTCACTGGACACGTGTTGAGAATGATAATGATAGAAAATTATATCTGTATATTGCATGCTGGGATAAACGCATGGAGCTGCATGTGGCCACCCCAAGGGATGAGGGACTCAGTATTTCGGCCCCACCTGTAACATTTGCCTAAATACACTGGCTGGAATGCTATGTCACCAGCCCTCTCAAACCAGGGCACTACCAGGAATAAAACTAGATTCAGTTATCTCCTCTTCCTGTGATCTATCTCTGATCAGTAGAATAATTTCTTCTCATCCAAAACTAGAGATGCAGGTCACAACCTCCCTCTGTTCTCTATTATATAATGATGGTTTAGTGCATAAGGGCTGCTGTTCAGAAGGAACATGCTTCTTTTGTTTGGTGTCTTTATGTAAAGGAAGGGCATGTTCTATAGCAATATACACAGTATTGCCTATTTTGTTGTTGCTTACTTCTACATTTATCATGACTACTGTCTTCTTTCAGCATGATTTATTGAATGGTATAATAGGCTTTTTTCCTTCATGATTAACATCCTAACAGATGGTAAGGAAGCCAACTTCAATCATTTGATACATTCTAGCAATCTTTTTGTATGTACCATAGAAAGCAGAGTCATCCTTATAAAGTCTTTTCCAGTAGTAATACTCGAAATTTTAAGTCCCATCTCCAAATCTCCTAACTTTGCATTGTTAATACATAATAACTTACTTGAATGCCACTGTTCTGACAGCAGAGATGGAAGATCAGTCCAGTTAGTACATTTTTTCTTGTTGTTTACTTTTTAAATGAAGTGTAGATTACATACAATAAAGTGCTAGTGCATTTTTTTGCACAGCCCCTTAGCTCAAGTCTGCTCATGTTTGCACGCCTTCCGCAGGTGTTTTTGGCAAACCTCTCGAGTATGAGGGACCATACTTGATCTTTTTTAAAAAAATTATTCAGTTTATTTATTTAATATTTTATTTTGGGGGGGTGAGGTAATTAGGTTTATTTATTTACCTTTGGAGGAGGTACTGGGGATCGAACCCAGGACCTTGTGCATGCTAGCATGTGCTCTACCACTTGAGCTATTTCCTGCCCCGATACTTGATCTTCTTTCTCCTCAATTTCTTTTTCTCACCTTATGATTGTTATCTCTTCCTTTCCTATTTCTCTGAACCTGAATCTGTTTTTTTTCATTTTTGGCACATTCCCCTTAAATTTCCTCCTTTCTCCTTTCCTCATTTTCTCTCTTCCACTTTTTACTTAGTCTGTATTTCTCTATACCATTTCTTTATTTCCATGATAATAATTACATTCATTATTCTTCCCCACATTCACAAGGGGTTGCTAAGCTTCTAATCTGTGGAGGCTTATCATTCCCACCTCATGACAGGCCCTCCTTCCTACTTTGCTGATTCCACATCTGATGGGTGAGGTTACTAGGGGTGGATCATGGAGGCAGTTCCTAGTTTCAGTGTCCGAGGAGCAGGGTTTCCTAGCCAATGAGGAAGTCAGTGGTCTTACTAAAGACCAAGATGAGAAATGCAACCACAGTGTGAGAACAGTGGGGGTGGGGAAATGTTAGCAACCAAGATGTGGGGCTGGTGGCTCCAAGTGGTAGGTAGGATGATAGATTTGGAGAAAGTCTAAGAGCTAATGAATAAGATACTGAAAGAGCTATTTTTATGATTCTGGTTCTAGTTACCTCTTATCGTGTAACAAACCACCCCAACCTCAGTGCCATAAAACAACACAAACCATTCACTATTATTACCTCTCAGAATTGTGGGGTTGATTCGTTTTGTGGGGGGTTAATTAGGTCTCTTATGTGGTTGCAGTCAGATAGGGGGGCTGGGGTTAGAATCTGGGGTTCATACTGGCTGTCAGCTAGGACTTCAGTTGGGGCTGTCAGTCAGAACACCTCCATGTGACTTCTCCATGTGATCTGGGCTTGTGTACAGCATGGCAGCTAGGCTCCAAAAACATTTTTCCAGAGAAAAATCTAGGAGGATACTGCATTGCCTTTTATGATCTAGTCTTGGAAATTACATAGTATCACTTCTCTATACTCTGTTGGTTGAGGTAGTCACGAAGGTCACGAAGGTTCAAGGGGAAGAGATGTAGACTCCACCTCTTGATGGGAGATGACAAGATTGCATTGTTAAAAGAGCATGTGGGAAGGGAGATACTGTTACGGCCATCTTTGGGTGATATGGTCTGCCAGAGTCTGCCCTCTGCCAGCTGACTTAACACCCCTTCTGCCTGCAAAATACACTCATCCCCTCCCCAAGACCCCCAAGTCTCAATGCTTTATGGCATCAGGACAGTTTGGGAGGAACCAACACAGAGGATTTCCCTCATGACTCTCTCTGTCCTTTGCTTTGATCAGAGAGAGTTTCTCTTGGACTTTTTCCTGTCTGTGCAACTTAAGCAGTTCTGAGTTCCAGACTTTTCCTGCATCTATGACAAGAGATGTGGAAGGGAAAAAACCCCAGGACGCTCACTATCTTATTGGACTTTCTTGGAGTTTCGACTTCCCTTTCCAGTCTACCTGCTACTATTTCCTTTCAGTCTTCATTAGTTTCCCTATGTATTCTGTCTAGAGTTTTTAGATGAATTCAGTGGGAGAGAGATTGTGGGATCTGCTCACTCTATCTTGACTGGAACCAGATCCATAAGCCATTTCTTAACTTTAGATGTTTCTGTCACCTGGGAATGAGAAACCATTTTATTTTCAAACTGAGCAAGACCTGTCACCTTTATATTTAAGTGTTTGTTCTTTAGCTTATGTTCATACACTCTCATTTTATGGTAGGCAGCTGGAAGAGGCCAGGTGGCACTTCCAGCACTGTGCTTGAACATTCCATTGGCTAGATCACACAGTTCATTGGTACGTTTTCTATTTCCTGAGTTATCATGGGTATCAGTGTTGCTAAACTTCCCACCACAATATAAAAAAGCCTCCTTTCTTCCAGATTCCAATGACATTTTCCTCATATTTATTTTAGTCTTCACTAACAGACCTTCAAGGCCAGCCCCAAAGACAGTGCACGAGTTTTAGGTTTTTATTACCCCCACTCTGGTTCCAGAATCTGTATCAGTTAGAGTTTGATCAGAGGAGCAAAACCACTCCGAGGTAAACAAGGAACTTACTGTGGGGGTTAGAACATGCCTGATGACGGGAGCTGGTTATGCTCTCTGTGCAGTCCACATTCCCTGAGTCAGGACTTGGGCCTGAAGTCAGCAGGATGGACCAGCTTCATGCGGGGAGGTTGCATGTGAGCTGGACACGTGAAGACAGCAGGCACACCCCAGAACCTGCCTGGTGGATGAGCTGGAACCCATGTGTCCCACCTCCATCTCTCATGCCACCAGTCCTCCAATTTGATGACGAAGATGATCTGCAGAAGAGCTGGTGCCCTTTGTAATGGAGTTACACACAGTCCTTTAGGATTCAGAGATGCTGAAGAAGCAGTTGGAGGAACTGGAGGCCAAGCTGTTGCCCGCAGAGGCACTGCCTTGTGTTTGAGCTGACATAGCATCTGACCCCGCACCAACCTTCTGGCTTCCGACAAACGTGGCTGCCGTCCCACTGCTGCCTTCCAAATGTTGCTCAGGTTTTGTGGGATGCGTAGTTCCAGCTCAGCTACACTGACATCATACACAACTGCAAAATCTCAAAGCTGCCGGCAAGGGATTAGGAGCACAGCCCGAGAATGTACAGTGTTTGTCCATCTGTAATGGCAGACTGGCCAAATATTTGAGGATGTGTGTAGATCAAGTGCAAAGAACTCAGGCAAAGGTAGGAAAAAGTTAGTATTTAATAAATCATTGATATTAGATATCTAACAAATGAAAATGAATAAATGTCCAGAATAAATTTGAATAAAATTATCAAAAATGATTATTAATGCTATTCTTGTGTATGCCAAACTAAGATGTTAATCGGTTTTCTGCATTCGTTTGCTAGGACAGCCACAACAAAGTGCCACAGACGAGGTGGCTTAAGCAACAGAAATTTATTTTCTCATGGTTCTGAAGCTGGAGGTCTGAGATCAAGATGTCGGCAAGGTTGGTTTCTTCTGAGGCCTCTCCCCTTGGCTTGCAGACGGCTGCCTTCCTGCTGTGCGTTCAGATGGTCATCTCTCCGTGCCTGCACCTGTTGGTGTCTCTGTCATCCTAATCTCCTTCTCTTATAAAGACACCAGTCATTGGATCAGGGCCTACTCTGAAGACTCCACTTTAACTTAATTACCTCTTTAAAGGTCCTGTCTCCAAATACAGTCATGTTCTGAGGGACTTCAACATTTGAATTTTGAGGGGGAGGTAATTCAGCCTGTATCATTTGCCGCAGTACAATAAAGTTTGAGAAACGCTACATGCTCTGTTTTCTTCTTGGAAATTCACAAAGTCCAACTGTATATGAAAGATGACACAAGTCTGAAAAATATCGAAGATTCATCTTTCACACACCCCATTGCTTTATTCCTTAATTGTCAGTAATCCTAAACTGCCTTTCGTCTTTTGTACATTGGCTGTAGTATTGAATGATTGCGTGGTGATCCCGTCCACCGGCTGGTGCTGACGGTCAGGCAGGGAGATGGACGTGAGGTGGAGGAAAGCGAGTACAAACCAGAACCCGGGTCTGACTCTCATCAGAACCTGTGTTGGGCTCTCACCCCGTCCAAGCCTCAAGCTCTGGAGGTGCTTGGTGAATAGCTGTAGAAGAGCTGTGCTGAGAGATCACTTTGTAAGTGGGAGGAGGGTTGGCCCTTGCCATGTGGAATTGCCCTTCCACCGGTACTAAGGGCATCTTCCAGATTGCTAGGGGCTGGGAATGTCCTTGCTCACCTATAGCTGCTGGCCAGGGTGAGTGGCCTTGTATGGCCCAACTTCTGCTCATGTCTTTGTTTTCTTGTTCTTTGCAGGTGAGGCGAAGAGCAAAGCTGTGGATGCCACTGGGGTGTGACAGGCAGCTGGGCAAGGATCCATCCAGGAAGGTGAGGCCAGGTCTGAGTGGGTGGGGATGGGTAATAAAGGTTACTGGCCTTGCATGGTCAGCTAGTTCTGCAGTGGCAGTGGCAAAAAGAGTCCCCTGCCACGCCCCGGTTCCAGATTCCACATCAGCCGTGTAGGTGTTTACACCACCTGCTCGGGCCTTTCCTGAGTCGTGGCCTACTTTCTGCTTCCTCTTCTTCCCTGTACAACCTAATGCTCATTTCAACTAGAGTCCTTTCCCTGGGCCCTGGGTCCCATTCTGAACAACTCCTGTGGCTCTGGCCTTGCACGAATTGTCTGAGGCAGACCCCAGACTCACTCTACACCTCAGCCGAGTGAGGACCCTCCCTGCCACCCTGGCACCTGCGGAAGCAGATGGTTCTCTCTGTTCCTGTAGTGCGCTCGTCCTGAATCCCCTCCCGGTGCCCCAGGCGGGATTTGTCCATTTCTGCTGTCAGCTGTGCTTTCACACGGGTATCTTCGCAGCCTAGTGAAGGTCTATGCTTTAATGAAGCATGTGTCTCAGCAGTGACTGGTCCGGCAGGTTGGCACAGGAATTACTGCTTCTCCGGGGCAGGGCACAGAGCGAGTGGCTCCACGTGCACTATCTCTGCTCCTCACGACGGCCCGGAGAAGACGAGCTCCTGGAGAGCAGCTTCTCGTGGCCAGAGTCTGTCCGAGCGTCGGCTTGGGCCCCGGCCTGTCTCCCGACTCCAGGGCCATGGCCCTCGCACAAGCCTCAAGGCCCTACTAGCTTATGTTAAAACAGCCAGAGCTCAGCATTGTCCTCACTCTCTACGGATTTACTGCATTTCCCCATAAATCACAGTTCAACATCCCCCCAGTAGCCTCTGTCAGAATGCTCCCCGTGAAATTCCAAACACTCAGTTACACGAAAACCACTCCTATTCCGAACCCCATTCCCGCTGAACTGCTTTGGGAAATATATATATATATATATACTTCTTTAAAAATTGAAGTATACTCAGTTTATAATGTGTCAATTTCTGGCGTACAGCACAATGCTTCAGTCATACATCAACATATATATATTTATTTTCATAATCTTTTTCACTGTAAGCTACTACACGATATTGAATATAGTTCCCTGAGCTTTATATACAGTATAAACTTGTTTATCTGTTTTATATATACCAGTCAGTATCTGCAGAAACAGACTCACAGACACAGAAAGCAAATTTATGGTTACCAGGGGAGAAGTGGATGGGAAGGGATAAATTAGGAGTTTGAAATTTGCAGATACTAATGGGAAGTATATTGTTTCTAAATGAAAACTGCCACATAAATGTGGGAGGACGGTGTGATGCTCCTCTCTCCCTGCGCAGCCTCCATCTGCTACCTGTGCAGCTTTCTTTTCCAGAATCTCCCTTTCTCATCGCTGCCTCAGACAGACCGCCCCCTGCCTCTCACAGAGGGTATCGGCATCTTCAGCCGACATCCCTTAAAACCTTATACACATCTTTTCTTTATATATTTTAAGAACAAAATAACACATTTAAGGACATACCCGTTTAACTAAATAGGCTTAATTGTGGGGGTTATCGCAGCAGTGTTTGTTAGGTGGAGTTTGGTGTTCTCGTTTCACGGCATTAAGAGAGGCTAGGTGGAAGACTTTATATTCCTTTAGGTCAGTTTACAAGGCAGTTTTACAAATGTTCTCATTGGGCCTTTAAGAATCTCTAAGAGGGTTAGACAAGTTGGTATTTTACAGAAGAGGATCCCGGCTCCATGTGGGTAAGTGACTGTCCATGGTCCTGCAGCTGATTTGGAGAGAGGGGGTCTTCTGGTCTAAGATTAGTGCACTTTGAATCCACTACAGACCAAATTCATGTCCCTTTTATCCAGAGGGTGACTGACTTCTGTGGACCAGTGAGCCATGATGAAAGAAAACCTCGTTCTCCTTCCCCCATTCACAAAAAAACAAGAATTCTGGACTGCGCATACTGTTTCGCCGGCTGTCAAATGACAACAGAGCTGTGGCTGAAATGACCACAAAGCCGCCTTGAATTGCGTTGAGTCTGGGAGGTGGATGGAGCACACCGTCTCTTCCTCCAGCTTCCTAGTCTCCTGGTGCGCAGGTAAGGAACATTGATTTGCACCGAATGCAGGAGGAATCGCCAGGTCAGTGGGGGTCAGAGCCCACCCTGGCCTCCAGAAAGCTTCTCATTTCCTTGCTGCTGCCAGAAAGGAAAGAAAGAGCCTTGGATCCAATCTCTCTCCAGGGATCCTTTTATAGGTAAAAGATACAGTCTGAGAGTCTATGCCCTCCTACTGGTTTTGTCCATGTTAAGTGAGACCTTACGGAACAAAGCAGCCATGCAAAGAGCTGCAGAAGAACGTTCTAGGAAGAGAGAACAGGAAATGGAAAGCCCTGAGGAGAGAATGAACAGGGCAAGTTTTAGACACAGGAAGGAGACCAGTGTGATGAAAGCAGGGTTCAACAAACTTTTCTTGCAAAGGGCCAGCTAGTAAATATTTCAGGCTTTTAGGGCCACTTGGTCTCGGTTGCAACTCCTCTGCTCTTGTAGCACAAAAGCCGCTCTGGACAGTGCACACACGAATGAGCATGGCTGGGTCCCAAGAAAACTTGATTTCTGGACACTGGACATCTGATAATTGAGCTGTCTATCATTTTCACATGTCACAAAATAATGTTCTTCTTTTGATGTTTTCCCCAACCGTTTAAAAATGTAAAAGCCATTCTCAGCTCAGGGCCTGTCGGCTGGATTTTGCCCGTGGACTGTAGTTTGCTGACCCCTGGACTAAAGCATGGCAAATGAGTTGGGGTGAGAGAGGGGAATCCCAGATGGATTGAGAGAGGGAGAGGTAGGCACGGGCCAGACCACATGCAGGGGTTTTGTAGGCCACTGAAGTGAGTGTGGATTTTATTCTAATTGCTATGGGAAATGCCTCTGCACACTTTAGGCAGGAGTGTGGTATGTTTTAGTAACAGTCTGGTACATGTAGGTCCAGAGTGGATAATATCATTCAAAGTGAGAAGACACATGCTCAAGTCGTGTTAATGACTCTGTGAGAGGATATGTGTGTATGTGTGTATTCATATTCTTGTTGAACCACATGAAATAGCTAAAGTTTTTCTACTGATTAAGATTTATCAAGATCATTGGCATTATTGGTACTCTGAAAACACATTTAGTTTTCATCTATTTAGTGGTCTTCATTAAAAGCATTAATACATAAATCAAACCATCATATTGTACACCTTAAAGTTATACAGTGATGTATGTCAATTATTTCTCAATAAAACTGGAAAAAAAGAATTAATACATCAAAAAAGATTTTTAAAAATTATCCTTAGCTATAGGGAGAAAAAAAAAATAACAAACTTACTTGGTAACTTTGCCAGAATTAATAAAGAACTAGTCTTCATGTGCCGTTCCATATTCTCCCAATCTCTTGATCTCACTTGGCACTGAATCAGAATTAAAATGTACGAAACACCGAAGTCAGGAATTGGCTGGATATTGGCAAATTATCAACTTGAAAAAGGAGATGAATCACCCTGGACCCCATATGGGACCACATAAGACCATGAGGTTGAGATGAGAGATGATAAAAATCTAACCAGCCCAGAATCTAGGTGTTCAGTAGACAGTTGTAGGGTTAAAGAGTTTATACCTACTTGACTGTGAACTTAGAAAGGTAGAGGTGGTTAGTCAGTACTTACTGATATTGTATATACTGCAAAAGCATAAATCTGACCACAGTTCTTGGCCTCCGAAGGCTCTGGGGAGAGTCCTTCCCTGCCTCGTCTAGTTTCTGGTGGCCCCAAGCATCCCTTGGCTTGCTGCGCCATCACTGTATGCTCTGCCTTTGTCTTCACATGAGCTTGTCTTTAGTGGGGTTATCTTCTCCTCTTCTGACTTCTGTAAGGACACTTGTCTTTGGATTGAGGGCCCACCAAGATGACCCAGAATGATTTCATTTCCGGATTCTTAACTGTCAAGAAGTCTGCTGCCATCTTTGTTTGTGTTCCTTTTTGTATAATATCTTTCTCTTCTCCAGTTGCTCTTAAGGTTTTTCTCTTTATCATGTGTTTTCAGAAATGTGCTTATGATTTGCCTCGCTGTGTTTTATTGTTTGTTTGTCCTGCTTAAGGTTTGTTGAGCTTCTTGCATCTATAGGTTTCTTCAAACTCAGAAAATTTTTGGTCATTATTTCTTCAAAGATTTTTTTTCTGGCCTCCCCTCTCCTCTTTCCCCTCTCTCTGGGATTTCAGTTATTTATATATAGGTCAGATTGCTTTGCATTATCCCACAGGGTCACTCAGTCTCTGTTTTTTTTTTTTTCTCTGTCTTTTTTTAAAAAAATAAATCTATGCTTCATTGTGGATAGATTGTGTTACTATTTCTTCATATTCCCTTCGTACCTAATCTGCTGCGAATCTTACCCAGTGAATTTTTTTAAACAACTTTTTATTTTAGAAGAGTCGTAGATTTACAGAAAAAATTACAAAGATAATACAGAGAGTTTGTGTATACTCCTCACTGAGTTTCCCCTGTTGCCAACCTTTTACAGTACTGCAGTGCATTTGCTACAGCTAATGATATACTAACCCTGATACGTTACTATTAACTAAAGTCCATATTTTATTCAGATTTCCTTAGTTTTTACTCAGTGTCCTTTTTCACATCTAGGATGCCACATTAGGCTTGTAGCTATCATGCCTCCTTAGGCTTCTCTAGGAGCCTGTGTCAGTTTCTCATGCTTTTTTGTTTTGGATGAGTTTGACAGTTTCGAGGAGGTATTTTGCAGAATGTCCTCAGTTTGGGTTGGTCTGATGTTTTCCTCATGGTTAGACTGAATGTGTTAGTTCTTTATTGTTGCAGTAACAAATTGCTACAAACTTAGTGGCTTAAACAACACAACGCAAATTTATTTCTTACAAATCTGTAGGTTGGAAGTTGCAAGAGTCTCACTGGGCCAGAATCAAAGTGTCAGCAGGGCTGTGTTCCTTTCTGAAAGTTCTGGGGGATTCAGTGTCCTTGCCTTTTCCAGCCTCTAGAGGCCACCTGCAGTTCCTTGGCTGGTGGTCTCTTAATCCATCTACAAACTGAGCAATTCTTTCTGACTCTGCCTCCATCCTCACATCTCTCTCTCTGTCTCTGGTGACAAAGCAGTAAAACACCTCCACTTTGAAGGACTCATGTGATTAGACTGGGTTCACCCAGATAATCCAGGATAATCTCTGAATCTCAGGGTCCACACCCTTAATCTCATCTGCAAAGTCCCTTTTCCCATAAGGTAATATATTCAGGGGTAATATATTTTGGGGGCCATTATTCTGCCTACCACATTGGAGTTCTGAGTTTTTGAGAGGAGGAACACAGAGTCATTCTCATTACATCATGCTAGGGGTTGATGCTGTCAACATGATTTATCACTTATGATGTTAACTTTGATCACTTGGCAAAGGTAGTGTGTGTCAGGTTTCTCCACTGTAAAGTCACCTTTGCCCCTATTTCCATACTGTAGTCTTTGGAAAGAATTCACTGTCTGCATCCCAAACTTAAGGGATGGGGGTTGCTACGCTCTACCTACTTGAGGGAGCTGGGCCTACATAAAATTATTTGAAATTCTTCTATATGAGTATTTGCATTAATTAATTAATTATTATTGAATTATATCAGTATGGACTCATAGATATTTATTCTACGCTTTGGGTTATAATCCAGTACTTCTTCTTTTTTCTTTTTTTGGTTCAAACTGTTTCAACATAGGTCTTTCAGTTGGCTCCTATGTTCCTTTGACATACCTCCATCATTTTTGGGTTCTTTTTGAGAACTTTCTTGCTTTCTGGCCCCAGGTTCATCTTGCATTCTCCCTGCCCCAGCCCTAGAATCTGTATTTTCTCCAAGGAGCTCTGGTTTCTTTTACTGGAGAATGGATTTAGAAACCAAGATCTGGTTCTGGATTCATCCAGTCAAACCTTCCTTTCAGATGGTGTAGTTTTTATCTTAGAATTTTCATTTGGTTCTTTTTGATATCTTCCCTTTTTTTTTTTTTTTTTGCCTCATTAGGGTCATATTTTCCTTTAAATATGTGTTCACAATTATAAGAGCTTTTGAAAAAATTTTGTCTGCTAGTTCCATCATCTCTGGCTTTTTATTTGTATCTATTCCTATTGCTTTTCTTCTTGATTATGGATCAAATTTTCTTACTTCTTGGCATGTTTAGTAATTTTTATTAGATTTTAGACAGTGTGTGTTTCATGTTGCTGAATGTCTGAATTCTTTTTTTTTTTTTTTTTTTTTGGTCTTACTTTAATGAGTTTTTGGCTTTGTTTAGGCAAATAGTTTTACTTGCAATTTAGCTTTATCCCTTTAAGACCTGTTTTTAATTTTTCTAAGAGGTATAGAAAGTAGCCTTCACTCCAAGGATTGTTCAGCCCTACCAGAGACGTGTAAATGACCTGAATGTTCAGTAAGACCTCTCCATTCTGCCTGTTGGGAATTTGATCAGTTGTAAGGTCTGTGTAAGCTCCGGGAATATTTCATTTACGATGCCCCAGCCATTCTTTGTCCAGCATTTTGGAGTACTTGTTTCTACATGCCTGGTCCAGTACTCAGCAATATTAGAGGGGACTGTACAAATTTCTGGAGCTCTTTTTTTCTGTGTAACTACCTTTTTTTGAGAACTCTGCCTCACAGCTTCCAGCTGTCTAAGCTTCTCTGATGTCTGATCTTTGTTTCCTGCATTTCTTCCCTGGTTCTCTTCAGGTCCCCTGTCGCTGCAGCTGCAGGATGGAAACTGCCTCCAATGGAAAGTGCAGGGCTCACTTTATTTGATTCCCTTTTCTCTGGGATCACTGTCCTGTGCTGCCTGTTGTTCAATGCCTGAAAAACAGTTGTTTCGTACATTTTTCCAGCTTTCTTGTTGTTTACTGCAGGTTGTCAAGTCTAGTCCTTATTACTCTTTCATGGCCAATCTATCCCTTCATTTCTTAATTGTGGTGATGTCTTGCTATAGATTTTCACATTATATCTTTGTTCACATACTGTGCTAGACATCGGGGTGCCTTTTCAATTTGAAATGTCATGTTCCTCAAAATTTCCTGAGGAATTTTCTTATGCCTCTACTAATTTCCTGTCCCCTGTTGCCTCATTTCTCATTTTCTAGAATTTCTATTAGATATCAGATCTGTTGCACTGAGTATCCATTTTTCTTATTTTTTCCTTTTATCTATTTCCTTATTATTTTATTATACTTTATATTGAGATTTACTTGACTTTATGTTCTAATTATTCTATAGAATTAAAAAAATTTCTGACATATTTTTAATTTCTAGGAACTTACTCTCTAATTATTTTTTTTACATCATTTTGTTCTGATTTCATTGATACAATATCTTCTTTCACATCTTTAATGATGTTAAAGTTTTTTTACATTGTCTTTCCTGCATCATCTTTGTTTCCTCTGAGTTCTTTATTCTGTTTGTTTTCATCATGGTTGTATTAGAGTGTCTCTTAGCCCTTAGGTTATCCCCTGGGTGTTCCCTCTTGAAAGTAAGGCACCAAAAGGCTAACCTGACCAGAAGCTCTGTGTCCCTACCTGTGTTGACCTTAGACACTGGTGATCTTCACTGTGACAAATTGGGGGACCAGTTGGTGTTTTTACCGAGGCCCTGTAAATATCACTGTTTGCAAGTATTTACTCTGGGGTAGCACCCTCCAATCTCTTCTATTGTTATTTCAGTCTAGATGTTGGTGTTCTGGGGCTGAGCAGTAGAAAGGAAACAGAGATTTCACTGTTTAGCACACAGACTCCCTCAGTTCTCTTGCTTCAGTTGGAACCCCTCCATCTTTGCTCAACTCAGTCTCTGGAGGGAGAAGAGACGTCAACAGACTGCTCGGGAGCTGGAAGAAGGTGGAGAGCTGGAGGGGTCTAACTGCTCCTTACGGAGATTTTTAATTTAATCTTGCTGCCCCCTGCCCAGTTTTCCCCACTTTTGTGGTTCTGTATGGAAAATTAGCTCACGTTTCATAGGTATTCCTCCAACTCCCTTTGCGGGTTCTAGGTTTGACCTTTGTTCTCTCTGCTCAGTCTTTGATATTCCTCTTTCCAGTTCTGTCTCCAAATACTGTGGGTACAGACATCTCTTGGTTTCCTAATGATGGATATGCATCTGTGTTACCTGCTCTTTTTGATGTTTCTTGGTGAATTTTAGAGAAAGTGGTTGGGAGGGTATGTCTTTACTCCATCATTCTGAAACCAGAGTCTCCCACATATTTGTAGCAGAAAACATGACCCGCCATATTATGGATTCTTATAATTCCTTTATTTTTGTTTAATGAAAGCCTAAACTTGGAGAAAAGTGAAATTTTCATCTAATTTGAGCTTTACACTGGCTAATAGGAAGAAACAAACTATATGGAAAAAGGGTTATAGGTCATCAAACATCTGGATAAAATACTAGTTTAGTGCACAGGTGTTTTGATTACATGACCACAAGCTAAACATCTGGATATTAGATATTTTCTTTTTAGTTTTCTCCAGCCGTTTGGTATCATGGGATAGTCATAGCCATGTAATTAAAGTAGCTGGTGAGTGGAATGCTGAGTCAATAAATAACTTGAGGCTACCCTTCTCTGCCTCTTGAATGTGGCCATGAATAGATCTAATCCGCTGCATCAGCCCGTTCACCAGTGCACACCCTGACTTAAGAGTGTCCAAGGAATTCACATCGCACACATTGATCTGGTGCCTATAACTTTTCTCTTTCATTTCTATGGTGTCAAAGTATCACAGGGAAATGGTTCTCAGCGTATAGGTTTAGAGGCTGAAGAGCTGCCTCGGAGATCTTATTAAATGCACATATTTTTTCCACATGTTGGATGTTGGAGTCTTTCTGCTGACCCCCCCCCCCCCCATATCCAATTTTTAATTGAAAAAACCAGTTTCCTAACTTTACCCATATATCTACTGTATAATTCAACAAAATCCCTTTGGCCTAAACACAGAACTGGCCTGGACTATAGGACTAGGTGAGTTTGTTAGATGTGTCTTCTGTGTGGGATGACAGGACATTTTAAAGTCTGAAAGCTTCTGTGAAGGATTATTAAAGCTGGCTGTTAAGTACACACACACACACACACACACACACACACACACACACACACCAATCCATCTTTAATTACTCATTTATTTTTAACCTCTTTAAGGTGTGGCTCAAATCCCACTACCTGTGTGAAGGCTTCTGAGCCTCTCTTTCCATAGTCCTTGCTATGCTTCGTTGTTTACTGTTTGGAACTGTTTACTTTTGTGCTTGACTGATGAAAGTGTCACATTGATGTCATGTCGTGATGTCCATTAGGACACTGTCACTCAGTGAATAATTCTTCAGAAGAGGTACAGAGAAAACTGGATGAAGGTCTCGACTTTTCCTGAGGCCACTGAAAGGATGTCGCGGAGGTACAAGTGAATGTTGAGCAGAAATGCACACAGCATTTTATTAAAGCGTATTCCGTGTGCTGGACTCCACCAGCGACTTGCTTCCCTCCTGTGAGTGCATCCAGTCTTCCTGGAAGGGAAGCCGTGTTGGTTCTTTAAGATGACGTAGAAGGATTCATCAGGAGGAAGCAGAGAACCCTGCTCTGCTTCCTCCTGAAGGCGGGCTCAGGCTGGCATGAGAGCAACATCCTTTATTCCCATGGCTTTACACTTTAGGAAATGCCTTCTGACCATTTAGGTACAGAGAGGGCTACGATGAGCCCTTCCCACAGGGAGAGCAGGCAGGTCCCATGGGGAAGTGAAATGCCAGCCTGCTCAGAAGGGTCTCCATTGGGGTGTATTAGGTGGCTTTGGGTTAAAGCTCTCCTGCCAGAAAAGCCCTGAAGTGACATAAATATAGTGGACAGTCAAGAAAAGTCTATTTGTAGTTAATTATCAAGGCCAGGTCTCTCTCCCTCTCTCTCTCACACACACATACACGTACACACACACACACACACACACACTCACACACACACAGACTCATACACTATACCTAACAAAACAGAAATCAGAAATCAATGTGTAACTTTTCTCTTTAATCTGCTCTGAATTTCCAAATTTTCATTTTGGCTTAAAATTATCATGTTTTCCTCAATACAGAAATAAAGAAAAAAATGGTAATCTACATGTCCTTAAGGTGACCAATATTGGCAGCTTTGTATCTACACTTTTATCCTTTTAAATTCAAACATTTTGTGGGGAGGGAGTCACTGTTGTCTTTGCAAAAAGGAGATCAAAATATGAACATTTCTTTGCATCTTGATCTTCCTTCTATATGATACATCCTGGTTCCCTGTCCAGAACAAGAGATATTCTTAATTTATAAAAACATTCCATAGATGGATCGACCACAGTTTATTCAATCATTGAGTTATTAACAAACATTCACGTTCTTTCTGATTTGATCATGACAAATAAGTCTGTATTGCTTGAATATTCTACTATAACCATATATTATTTGTATTAGAAAATATCATTAGAATATAAAAGAGAGAAGTACTATAAACTCAAGAAACAGATGCTGAATGAATAGATAAATGAATGTATTAAAATGTTACATGGGAGTGGGTACCATTTCTGTCTTGAAATAATCATCTTTCCACTGTGGGTCCTGTCCCCCAGCATGGACTGCAAATGCCCCGCGGTGAGGAACCAGGCCTCTTTCTTCCTGGGCTCCTCCAAACCGCTGGCTCGGCCCTGCGGCGGGTGGGCCGCCCCAGACCCACACAATCCACTGTGCTCTCCTAGTTTCTTTTCAAAACAGCTAATTAGATTTCAGAAGGAAAGTTTCTCATGTGTACAGTGTTATAAAGTGGTACATTCCCGGGTCAGCCCACAAACTCTTATTTTTTATTTTAACCCATAATGAAGGAAAACCATATATTTGTAGCATGATAGTTTCTTATTATTTCTATGGGGAAAATGTTCTGACTTGAGTTTCTGTATGCAGAGAACCCTCCTCTCACTGTGTGTGTGTGTGTGTGTGTGTGTGTGTGTGTGTGTGTGTGTGTGTGTGTGTGTGTGTGTGTGAAAGAGAGAGAGGGAGAGAGAGGGAGAGAGAGGTCCCTTCTTTCACTGCCCTCGGATGAGTTGGTTTCCCTCCCTTTCTGCAATTCTGCTTGTATATATAGAAGCCTGAGGAAACAAAATCGGAAATATAATGACTAAATGTGAAAGTGCCAGGAAGAAGACAGGCAAAAAAGAAAAAAAATTAACTTAAAAGATCGATATTTTTCTCAGAGTCCTCATTCATGTTTGAGATCTAAGAATTTGAATTCAATTGCTAAGAATATAGTAATACTCTTGCATACAAATGAAACTTCACAAGTAGAAAAGATTCTTCAGTTGTTAGAGATTTCTCTTAATTCTCCATCTTTTTCAAAGAGCATATTTAAAATATGATGTGAATCAAAGCCAAAGCTTATTTAAATATTAATAATGATCATGGGATTTATCACTTATTAATGGCCATTGATCTGGACACAGGTTCATTTATAAGTTTGTTTTTATATATTCCTTTGGAGAGTCAATATTTGAACTGCTAAGATAAAACACAAATGTATTTTTAAATGAATATTTTGATAAAATAAAAGACTAAGAAACTGTATAGTACTTGTAGGAAAAATTATCTTCTCTGTAACTTAGATTTAAAAATTCTTAGGAGAATGTAGTGTAAAATATAAGATGTATTAATCAGTGCTTTCTCTTTTGAAGTCTTGTAGAAGAAACTAGCTAAAACTTACAAGTCATTTATATAAAAATCATAACCATGTCAAATAATTTTCTGAAATTGCTTATAAAAATATATTTAATATTTTACATTAATGAAAGGAAAATCTATTCTTAAAATACTAATTTTTCAATAGGAAAAAAATCACCCATAGTTCCATCGCTGAAAGACAACTGCTATTAATGTTTTGATGTAGTTCCTTTTAGCCTTATTTATATGAACATCTTTGGGGTGATCTTATTGTACATATAAAACCTTGTTTTCCTCTTATCCTCAATGGAGCATATATATTTCCTACTATCAGACTTAATGTCATCATAAGGAAAAATACTAACACAGGTGTGTATGTGGTAAAATATTTGTGAGCCTTTTGAAAGATGACAGGGTTAGGGTAATGTTCCTCCAAGTTCTCAGTGAGGGAAAGGCTTGTCCAAAAGCATCATAAAAACATGACATCAGCTGCATATGTTGTGAAACAAGTGGTCAGGATTCTGTTGGTTCTGCATCCCTGAAAAGATGAAAAGTTCTCATCAAGACAGGAAACAAAAACAAGGAAATATGGAGACAATTTGAGCATCTTAAGTGAGGATGAACCTAGAATGTTGGTCCCTTTAACGAGGCTGGCTCTGCCTGGCTCCCCAGCATGGACCCAACCACATCAGCCCTTCTTCAGGCTTCTGTTCCGTAGTCTCCGTATTTCTTTCTCTCCTTCAGTCTTAAGGTTCTTCACTCCTGGTTTGTAGTGTTTTCTTTCTTATCTCCAATTATAGAAAAATGAACCAAAACTAACAGCCATCTTTGGCTGTTTAATCTTTGTTCCATTTTTTTTTAAGCAACAGAAACTTTTCCCCAGATGAAATCTTATTCAGAACCTCAGTACATCAAAGGGAAGAAGTGGCCCTTTTTTGATTGTCAGGAGAGGAGCGGTGCTAAAACCCAGCGCCACAGCTGGACATTGGGAAAAGATGTGATGGGCTGTTGAAACCAGTATTTGCTTTCTAATGACAAACATCCAAGGCAAATGGCGAAGTTTTACCTGTGCTGATTGTTCTGCCAACAAAAATTCACTTTTGTGGAAACTATTTATTACACACAAGGAGTTTCTGACAGAAAAAAATCTGAACATTTTTAGAAATCAAAAAAATGAAATACACTGAAAACCATTAAACTTTGGAATGAATGTTGATCTTAGGGTGACACAATCTCTGAAAATTAGCATTGTTCACTCAAAACAGTCTGAGGAAACTAGCGTGTTCCTGGAATCCACAGTTGTATTAAAAAAAAAACAGATCTTTTTTTTTTTTTTAAGGAAAGTTTTGATGAGGGGTGGGGTAAAAAAAGGAAAGTAAAAATTTACTTCATTTATTTGTAGAGATGAAAATCAGAAAATTAAAGGCAAATAAATACTTTAACTTATAAATACAAAAAAGAAATGAAAAAAGATTAAACTGTTTCAAAATATCATCAGTGAGTTGTTTCCTCAACAAATTCATCATGTAATGAACTGAGGGGCGTGAAAGAACAGTTGCAAATTCTTCTAAGAAATGCACAAATTGAGAAATCCTTGCATTTCGTTGGTGTTGAGGAGACAGTTGGGAAGTTTATAGCGTGACTTTTTAAAATCACAGAACCCTTCAAAATCTTTCCATTGATCTTAGAATAGATCTTAGCTAATCTTAGATCTTAGCTCCTTGATCTGGCCTCTCCCCACCTGACCTCTGCCTGTGTCCTTCTCACCCTCAGTCACAACTCTTCAGTCACATTCACTTTCTTTGGTTTCCAGAATATGCCAGACTCCTTTGCTTCTTAGGCCTTTGTCTCCACTTTTCCTCCCTCCCTGGGGAGTCATCACATAACTGATATCTGTTATGTGTTGAAGTGTGTCCCTCTCAAAATTCATATATTGGAATCCTAATGCCCAGCAGCTCAGAATGTCTTTGCAGATGTCATTAATTAGGGTGAGGTCATATTGGAGTAGGATGGGCCACTAATCCAATGAGACTAGTGTCCCTATAAAATGGGGAAGCCTGGATACAGATGCAATCCAGGGAGAACACCATGCTAAGAGGAAGGCAGAGATGGGATGTTGCTTCTACAAGCCACAGAATGCCCAGGATTGCGGGCCAGCCAGCAGGAGCTAGGAGGCAAGGAACAGATCCTTCCCTCACAACCCTCAGAAGGAACCAATCCCGTAGACACCTGGATCTTGGACTTCTACCTTCCAGAACTGTGAGACATACATTTCTCTTTTTTCAGCCACCTAATTTGTGGTCCTTTGTTACAGCAGCCCCAGGAAACTCTACAGTAACCTCTCCTTCTCCAAGTCTTGGCTTAAATGTCATTTTCTCAGAGGAACATTCCTTGACAGCCTAGATTCCTCCAGTATTTTCTATCAAAGCTCCTGTTTGTTTCCTTCAGAACATGAATACAGATCTGCAACTATTTTATTGGTTTGCTTGTTTGTCTGTTGACATCACCCCCACTAGAACGTAAATTCCACGAGAGCAGGGGCTTGTCTTCTTCTGACTGCCTTCATAGCGACCCTCAGGGGGCCTGGAGCACAGCTGGGAAATGTCTCGGGGTTGCATCAAGGGCGAAGGAGGCAGCACTAAGAACTGTATGTCTGAACTGTCATCACCCTTTGGATGTAGTGGAGATGAAGCTTTTTGAGAAAGTGAGAGTATTTAAAAATACTCTCAATCCTTTGTTTTAGGACACTCTTCTGTCTTTCTGATTGGCAAATTTCCAAATAGTTTCAAATAGAATAAGGTGTATTATTCAAGGTGCTCAGGAGTTTGAGGAGAAAGAGAACAGACTGAACGTCATCAAGGTTCACAGGCTGTGAGCAAGGAGCTTATAAAGAAATGGTGGAAGCTGTAATAAAAAGGTCTTCAAATATTCAGACCCAGTGAATCATGTGGTTTGCTGAATTTACGTTACAACTTTGAAATTTATTTTGTGTTTAAAATATTTTTAATACTTGAAACTATTATAGTAATTCTTTCTAAAGAACCTCAGGGCAAAGCTATAGACACTTTTTCCTTCTGACTTTAAAAGCACTACTTTATAGTTTATCACCTTAGAGAAATAATAAATATTTCAAAGCCATATGGGATGAAGTAGAGAAATTATAGCAAAAATAATTTATGAAGTTTTCAAAGTTGAAAGCCTTCCTTTTGGACAAGAAAAAAACCTTATTTCTCCCCCACCCCCTTCTCTCTCTCTCACACACACACACACACACACATATCCTGGTACTTTTAAAGAATATTTCTCCCCTTCATCAGATGAACAGGACAAAATTAATATTTATTATTAAGGATTGGGCAACATGTTTCTCAATTTAAATTCATGATTTTCAGAGAATAATTGCAACAAAATGAACCTCATTTCAGAGTTTCTAGTAAAATGGAAGAAACAATTACATGAGGTAATAGTCAAGAATTTCTCCAACTTGATGTCTGTGATCCTTGGACTTTGATGGCTTTTTCAACATCTTCACAGCTCTACTGTCTCCATTAAAATCTAATGTGACTATATGTTTATTCAACGCGGACTTCACGATATTTTTGCAATGCAGAACTATAATCTATGGCTTTATATTGGCCAACTGCTCTGGTAAGTATGGAACTCATTTTCCATGATTTTATAACCTCTGCTGAATTATAGCAGCATGGAAGAGAACCTTGGTGGCCAAGATGGAAGTGATACCCAGAGATACTGTGGGGAAAATTAGGGCATAAACTGAGCAAATGGTGATGGATCACTGATTTAATTGCAGCTATACATACTTAACCCTTTAGTTAGTACACCATCATGTTCTACATTCTTAAGTGGAACGTACAGGTCTAAAGACTGATTTTAGATGGAAGTGATGTCGGTGCCATTCCTGGGATGATACAATAGAAATTAACATTCTAATTTACTAGACTGTGAGGAAACGTCTTGGAAGGCAGAGATTTTCCTTTGTTTTGTTCACAAGAAAAGCTCTTAGACACTTAATAAACATTTACTTGAATGATTATTTTCTCAAACTATTCTTATTTATTAAGAAAATAAATGTAAAAACCCATTTGAAAAGGGCTAACCTTGAGTGTATCTTTAAATTTCATTCATGGAGAGATCAGTTGCTACATGGCCAAGTAATCATTGTTCTTTCTCAATTCCCTTGAAAAGAAATGAGTTCTAATGCATCCAGGTAGATCTTCTTTTTGGATGTTCCATTCCACAGGTGAAACACAGACACACCTCACTCAGCAGCTCACTCTAGTTTTATTCTACAAGATTGCTCAAACATCTTTTGCTTTAGACCAAGGTGGCTGGATTTCTTTGGTATGGCAAAGGTTATTTTTTCCAGAAATTTTCAAAAAGGTTATTATATTTTGCGATATTGATCCATTTTCCACAGAGATTTATGACTATATGCGTCAGAAGGCTAAGAAATATTTCTTGACTATCAATACCGTGTGGATTTTAGGGTCATATTTGTGTTTAGGGTCTGCACTGACATGTTTTCAAGGGTGTAAGAACAGAGTGAAATGCATTCCATGCTTATGAGTTTAGATGCCTGGAAATTGGAAATAAGACCTGTGCTTTGGGGAGAGGCTCAGGAAAGCTGGGAGTTAGTGTTGCCTCCCAGTTTCCTGGCTGGTTAATGAAGTGACAGAGACAAGGGGGTAGGGAAAGAGGTTATGAGTTTAGTTTTGGATGTATGTAATTTGTTGTGCCTGAGGAACATATAGGAGGTAAATGCATCCCAAGCTCAGAAGTTAGAGATTTTGGAGTTATCACCAAATAGTGATAGCTGAAGCTTTTCGTGTGGGTGAGAGCACTCAGAAAGGATGTTGAATGAGAGAGTAGGAGGGTTGAGGATAGAATGTCTAGAAACACCATAATTTAGGGGGATGGCAGCAGAAGAGGAATCAGCCAAGAAATAAAACAGAAGGATGTCACACAGGCATCAGGCAGCATGATGGGAATTATTAAATGATACAGAGATGCTGAGCGAATTAGGACTGGAAATGGCCCTTTAGAAAAATTACTAGAAGGAAATACATAAAATATCACCATGTCTATTTCTTACTGGTAAGATTGCCATCTTCTTTCGACTTTTCTGTACTTTCAGCATACAGTACAATAACTAGATTACATTTATATTAAAAGATTAAAATATTCTGTTAAAGTCTAAAATAGTTTATAAGAACAAAAGGCAAGGAACTATGAATTCACAAGTAATTGAATGCCTCTGTGCTGGGCACCATGCTAAGGATAAAACAACGAACAAGAGGATAGCTCTGTTGTTTTACAAAAAAGAATGGCAGCTGGTTTGACAAGGGAGGGGCAGAGGGCTTGTGGGGCACAGGAGATGAGGCTGGAAAAGAAGTCTGATGCCAGATATAACAGACTTTCTGTGTTATGTCAAATAATATGGACTTTATTCTGAAGGGTGCAGGGAGGTTTTTGAGGGGCAGGGTTAGGATTGAAATTGTGCTTCACCTGAAGTTAATTTTCTACTTAACTTGGACAGTAGTGTGGCTGTTAACCTAGAGGAGTTGAAATTAGAAGCCCAGGTCCGAGACCACTGCAATACCTGAATGAATGTGATGCAAAGGGGATGCAGAAGGGGCAAGGTCCAGAGATATTTGGGATCAACACCAATAGGCCAGTAGGATGTGTGTTGTGAAGGAAAACATTAAGGACTACCGAGTTTTTAACTTGAGTCCGTGGGCGGGTAGAGTGACAACTGTCCTACAGAGTTTGTGTATAGTTACTTTAATTGTAATGGTCATTGCTTTATGAAATAAGAAGGTGAGTGCTGTGTCAAATAGTATCATATGAGAGGGTATAAGAAATAATGATGTATGTGAGATCTATTTCTGAAACCACAGCCACAAAACAGAATCCTGAACCCTCAGCTATCGCCTCACCACATGTGCATGTTTGGATACTTCTGTTTCTAGTCCATAGAACTAAATCCTGGAGTTATATATTTTAAAAACATTTCAAAGGGCAGGAGGTAATTAGCTTTCCTGTTTATTTCTTTATTTTTAATGGAGGTACTGGGATTGAACCCAGGACCTGGTGCATGTAAAGCACACACTCTACCACTGAGCTATACCCTCCTCCTGGAGTTATGTTTTTAGAAGTGTTTACATACGAGTAGCTATGGCCTTCCGGGAAGGGACTTCCTGTGTTGGGCAGAGAAGTTTGGGAGAAGGCCAATGAGACTGCATTGGGGCGGGATGGGGGGGGAACGGGGCATGGGGAGAAACAGGTATAAGGTGAGAATCTACTTTAAAGCAAGGGACCCAAAAGCAGCAGGTCCCAAGTGAATTGTATTAGTTTGAGCTAACACATCTTGAAGGTGACAGGTGCTGCACCTGTATTCTTGCATTCTGTCACTTATTCTCATTTCAAGGCATTGAATACTGAGGCCTTGGGTTAAGCAATATGACCGAAGATGCCCAGCTAGTAGGTTAGAGAGGCTAAGTCTGAACCTGGCTGGAAGTACTATACTCTAAAACCTCTCTCCTGGACCAGCCACACATTAAGACATCCTGTAGGAAAATCCGCTCTCACCCTTGTCCATCTCTTCCTGCAGGAAGGTTACTTCTGTAGCGGACTCAGTCTGGGAGAACGCTGCTGTTGACTTACTAAAGGAAGGCCTTCCTTATCGCCCAGGACCCAAACGGAGC
The DNA here is from genome assembly GCF_009834535.1 of Camelus ferus. Lineage (NCBI taxonomy): Eukaryota > Metazoa > Chordata > Mammalia > Artiodactyla > Camelidae > Camelus > Camelus ferus. The sequence continues at coordinate 18,048,618 of NC_045721.1, forward strand.
TCCAGGCGGTGTCCCAAATGACAGCGGCCTCTCAGATGGTTGCACCTTCAACTACTGATAAGGGGTCAAATAAAGTTAAGGACGCATCACTTGGCCCAGTTATTGCACTAATATCCAAGTAATGCTCTTGTCAGTGAATTGCTCCTTTTGTTCCTTTGAAGTGGGCAGTGATACAAAGTGACTTTTTATTCACTCAGAAAACAGAGGCTCTAAACACCGCTTACACCTGCCCCACCAACTGGATGGCAAGAGCTTTGCTTCCCCGATACGCCCTCCTCCTCCCTCCTTCCCCACCTTCAGGTAACCCTAAAGATGGAGAGTCAGGTGGGTACCTGCCTTCCTCTCCTACTGCTACCAGCTTCTGGCCGGACCCCCCGGGCCCCCACTCAAGTGTTCACGCGGCGAGTGTGAGCGCCCGGGTGTGCGAGCAGCAGACTCACGAGCAGACGCTTGTTGCGCCCGCTGCCGCGACGTGGGGAAGTGAAAATGAAATTGACTTTTCAGAGAAATGATGAAAGCGGCGCTGCCTGCCAATGAACGGCGGCGGCGAACTTCCGCACCTCCCGGCCCGGCCGCTCGCGCCCTCCCTCCGCCTCCACCTCCGGGTTGCACAAGCTCGAAACAAACACTGGGGAGGAAGGGCGGAGGGAGGAGGGCGGAGTGGGGAGCGAGGGAGGGAGGGAACGAGGCAGGCTGGAGGGCGGGGGGTGGGGGGATTTCCAGCCTCAGCGCTTCGCAGTTTCCTCTCCTTGTTTTGCTTTCGATCTGGACTGTTCTCAGGCAAGCCGGGGAGTAACTTTTAGTTTTGCTCCTGCGATTATTCAACTGACGGGCTTTCATTTCCATTTCACACACCCTAGCAACACTTAAGCCTTGCGGAATTGTATTGATAGCGTGAAAAAGCACACTGAGAGGTAACATTTTTCAAATAATAGTTGTGACTGTGCGTGTATGTTTTTCTCGAGGGCATGTTTATGAGGACTGGAGGGGATATGTGTGTGCGCGTCCTGATGGTTTGACACGATGTTTTGCAGACGGAAAATGCTGAGGTTCATGAATATTAATACTGATTTTTGGAGGAACAGTCAGCGCTATTATGGATCATCTGATTTTAGGGGAAGCAGGTTCTGCTGCTGCTGCTCCTGCTACTTGGGCTGCTGAGGCTGCAAGGAGGAGGAGGAGGTAGAGAGGGAGGAGGAGGAGGAGGAGGAGGTTGGTGGAGGTTTAATTTCACTTTTGGATTTGCAGATGCGGAGAGGTGGCTCCATGGACACAGACCTGCTCTGTGTGATTCTGCGCCCCAGGTGTTGTGTGTGGGGGTGCAGGTCCGCTGGAGTCGGGCCTCCTTTTAAAACAAAATTACCGTGTGCATGTGTGTGCGTGTGAGTGTTTACAGAAACCGTCGCCACCAGATCCGAAGGAGGAGAGCGGGTCCTTCTCGGTGCCCAGCGGCGGTGCCTCTCTCCAGGCAGCCTCTGGCGTAAATAGGCAGAAACGCGCCGTCCGCCAGCAGCCTGCGCCCCGCACCCGGGGCCGGGAGAGGTGCCTCCCGCCGCGGCCAAGGAAACTTGATGGAGCGCCCGGCGGCGGTCCCGGGGATCGCCCGCCCGCCAGGCTCGGGGAAGGGTCGTGGGCGTCGGGTGCCAGCGGCCAGGGCCGGCGGGCGGGCTCGGAGCGGGGCTGGGCGCGGGGCCTGGCCGGCGCGCCCGGCTTCCTGGGGGCTGGGCCGTCGCCGCCACCGCCTGGGAGGGACGCCGCGTCCTCCTTCCCGCCGGCCAGCGCCGGGCCTGGCCCTGGGGCTTTGTCACTGCACTTGTCCCGGCGCGCGGGGGGTTCGGGCGGCGCGTCCCGGGAGGGCGCCGCGCCCAGGGGTCAGCGGCCCCGGCCGCGGCCTAGCGCCGGGCGCCTCCGGGTCCCCGCGGGCGCCCCCGGGCCGGCCTCGCGCGCTGGGCCTGACCCGCCTTGGCTACGGAGCGGGCGAGGTGGGGGCGGGGAGCCTCCGGGGACCTAGCGGCGCCCTGCTGGCAGGCCCCGGGGTCGGCGTCCCCTAGGGGTCCGGGGGCGCGGGCGGCGGCGCCGGGGTGGGGACGCGAGTGCCCGCCCCGCGCCCTCCGACCCCGCTTGGGGCGCCGAGTGGCATTCGCCCGCTGGCCGAACGTGGTTGGTGCAAAGCCGCGGCCGCCACTTCCTTTCCGCCTCCCGGGCCGGGCTCGCCCACCGAGCGATGCCCGCCGTGGCCGATCGTGGCGCCCGCCCGCTGTCGGCGCTACGGCCTGGGAGCCGGCCCCGAGAGGGGATCGGGCAGCCCTTCCAAGTTCGAAGGGCTTTCAGCATGTAACTCATCCCCCTCCCAGGACGCACCGACATGTCTGTTTGGGCCCCAGGTATGGCCGCGTTGGCCGCCCTCACCCCCTTGCCCCTTTAGAGCGGCAGAAGAGGGAAGGAGGCTGGCAGCAAGAGCCGGGCGCAGAAACAAGTCTTCCGGGCACCAGGCGAGGCGCCCGAGCCAGTCGGTGCGGGCAGGACCCCTGGTCATCGGCTGTAAATGTGACCCCTGGAACTGGCAGTCGAGGTTGCCACATACTAGCGGCGTGGCTTTCAGTCGTTTTTACCGCCATAGCATAGTGTTTGGAACTTGGGGGCATTTTACCCTCTCCCTTGCTCTTCACCCTCCTGTCTTCAGTGTGGGCAGTGGGTCGTGCTCTCTGTCCTTGGTTAAGAAAATGCAATCTTTCTACTTGAGGGAAAGTACTGGCATTTGCCTTCTGCCGCTGGCCTCCCTGTTGCTGTGGCTGGGTGTGCTTTTGATGAATGGCGAGGGAGGGTGGAGGATAGTTACATTTCCTGTTGTGGATTTTCAGGAATCACCAAGGTTGCCATCAAGCCTGCATTCATTTATTAGTTTTCAGACCGACTGCATTGGAACGTTGCAACTTAAAAGCCTGCGCTTTTTTGGTGCTTAAGGGCAGGTGCAGACAGGGGTCTGGTGGCCAGACTGAAGGACAGCAAGGTGGATGATCTTGACCTCAGGCTGATGCACGCTTCTTACCACAACCTGCAGGGCGACCCCTGTTTAACTTCATGCACAAAGATTCAGGATTTTCTAGTCCTCCCTCCAGCCCCCATCATTCCTTTTTTGGAAGGGGAAAGGGTGGAAATAGAAATTTAACAAAAACCGTGTATTTTCTAAGGAAACTTCAGCAGATGGGATATTTAGAACTTAACCTGGCATTTTTAAGGGGTAACCTTGGAACATCTATTGATTGATGGGGCGAAGTCCAGAATTTCACTGTAATTAGTGAATGATTATAATTTATAACTTAGCCTGTTGTGTAAGAAGTTAGATTTTGGTCTCTTAGATCCAAGAGTTCTTGTCTGTTATGTTTTATAACTGCTTCTTAATATTAAACATTTACATATTTCATTCTCAAAGAGTTGGGTTTTTTCTTTTGACCTTCAAAAGTTAGAGATAATTTTGCATATTTCATGAAAATGTTACCATAATGAAAAGTGTTTGTAGTTAAATTGGAAGCCAGTTATGGCAAACAAAAGTCCTGACGGCTCAGTAAACCATAACCCAACTTTCCTCTGCTTTCCCAAGTACTTTATTAGGCAAATATTCAGTATACCAAACTACTTAAAGATTTTTAAACTTAGTAGTGGAAAATTTGAAACTTTGGATGTTTAACATTCGATGCATATCGATTTTCTCATGTTTCCAAAGACACTGTACTTTTATTCTTGGAATTATAGCATATAAGCTTCATTGTTTTTAAAGCATTTTCACACAATTTCCTTTTGATAGAGAACAGACCACTGAATTCTAAATGGGGTATCTGGGACATGGTTTGGTTATGTGCTTCAGACCAAAAAAGGCTTAAGGCAGATAAGGGACATTATTCATTTAATAACTATTCTTAGAACATTCACCATGTCCCAGACACAGTGCTAGGCCCTGTGGGTCAGCTGGGGACAGGAAGACAATTTCCTTACCCCCTAGGGAAATTGTATTCTACTTGGTGAGCTGACAATACCCGACTGAAAAATAAAAACAGTAATTACCTTTTAGGGTGAGGTCTATGGAAGGTGCTAATAATACTTAACTGTATATCTAATAGGGTTGCTTTGGGGAACAAATGAGATACTGTTATGAAAGAATGTTGCATAAATTATAGCAGTCTACAAGTGTGTAAGGCATTCACTTTGAGAATTCTGTCAGATTACTCTTAACTTGAAAAGCCAGGGAATCATGACTGTGGATTAAACACTGACTTTCTCATATAGAATTTTCAGCAAGATGGGATTTTACTTGTTCTGAGTATATAGATACTGGTAAGGAATTAAACAGGGAATAGCTATTTAATGTAAAGCATTTAACAGTGAAATATGATATTGTCAGTGAGTCTTTTTTCTGTCAGAAGAGAAGTTGGATGGTGTCCATGGAGACCAAATGATACGGAAATAAAAATTATTGGACCAATGTTATTTTCCCTCTTTTCATTGGGGAAAAACCTTCCCAAGCTCACTGTGCTTTAATCTGAATTTTCTTCATCATTGCTGCAGAATCTTCAATTCATTGTCTGTTATTACAAGTATACCCTTAACTGATTTTAGTTTTTCCTATAACATCATTAAAGGGACTCAGTTAACTTGCATTTACTAAATGCGTACTACGTACCCAGCACTATATATGTGAAAAGGATATGTGACAATATATGTGAAAATAAAGGAATATGTAGTATAGATTCATAATACATAATATAAAATATATAAAGAATTATATAAAAATAACAAATTGCTGTGGAATGTCAGTTATTGTTAATAATAAAATCAGTTCTTCTTTTGGTCTGTATGAGGTACCATGTTCCTTCCCACACAGGGCTAGGAAGTTAGGGCTTTCTGTCCCTATTTGCCCCATTTGTGCCCTACTTTTGGCCAGAGTCTGATCAATCTTTGGTTCTAATGTCTGCCCAAGGCAGGGTGAAGCAGTAGCCCCTCACAGTGGGGGTGGCTGGTGGGAACGGGAGTGCGATTTGATTAAATCTCGATTTTTTTCAACGAAGAATGATAACTTATCTATAGGGTCTAGATTTAAACCTGAAGCCGAAATTTTATATACCATACCAAGGGAAATACACAGGCAGGAAACCAAACCCACAGGCGCCCAAAGTTGAGCTGTGACCTGTCCAGAGAACTCATAGTTGCCAGCGTTTTCCCTTCAACGATCCTTTAACAATGATTTCCCCCCTCACCAGCTCCATCTCTTGACAAACTGTCTCTGAAACAGATTGGGTTTAGTTAGGAAGACTTCATATGCCCATTTTTATTATTCAGAAACACGTAAGACTTGCAGTTAGAACTCCTGATTGACTTAAGAGAACTACCATCGTCAAATTTAGTTGATCTGATTCCAGCCCAAAGTAGAGAAACTCGACGTTGTAGACAGCCTGGGCAGCCGTTTTTTTAGATAAACTGATAGTCCTCTTGGGCTTTCTGAGGTTCTGCAACCAGCTACCACCTTCCCACTCCGATCAGTAACTCTGAGTTCTGCTAGAGATCCGAAGACCCTAGCATAGGAACTATTGCAGTAACCCAGACAATTATTTTGTTAAATGAATGCAAACATCGGGACTTGATTTATTTATTACGTATTTGTTGAAAACTAGCTATGTACAGGCTCTGGGTGGTGGAAGGTGCGTGAACTCGAGTCCAGAGGCCCGGAGTTGACTTTCAGCTCTTTTATTGACTCACCAATCACTTCCCCTTTCTGGACCTTAGTTTTCACATCTGTGAAATGAGGCTGCATAGTTTTATCATCTCTGAGGGATGGGACTTATTATGTGTGTATCCGAATCATCGAGGGGAGGGGGCTTTTAGAAACAACACAGAAAAATCAGATTTCAGACCATCTGCAGCCCCCTTCTCTCCTCGCTTCTCCCACTCCCATTGTAAGAACACCTCCGATGTTCACCAGCGGACCCTCAGGTATGTGGGTCAGAGCAAAGGTGCAGAACCGCTTAGTCAAGGATGTCCTCCCAGGGCTGTATCTTTCCGTTTTCTCGTTGGCTCAGAGGCCAGGCTGTGTGGGAAAGCAGGCGGATGGAACTTGTTATCCACCTTTTAGGCAGTGCTTTGACTAGGGAATCTGGTCCCTCTCTGTGGGCTCTGCAAAAATGGGATCGGTGTTACGGTTGTGATACTTTGAATTTTCCATTCTGAAGAGGCAAGAAAGACTTTGTTTTATGAGTATGTCTCTGTCTAGGAAGGCCATAAAGAGTCATGGGTTTTTTTTTTTTTTTTTTTCTGTTTTGGCTTATGTTCCCCTTTATCAATTTAGTATTCAGCTTCGATAAGCAAGAAAGAACAACAGTCAAGCAAAAGATGTCTTGTCTGTCCCATGCCCTGCGCGCATGCCTGGTAGTCCCACTGTTTATGAGAAACAGAAGGCTGTATGTACCCTTATTTCTGGTGAATGGATTCTAAGCACTTTTATCTCAAGGGCAAGACCAGTTTAGTTCAACAAACTGTCTTGATTTAGGGTTTTTTGTGTGTGATATCAGCCTGTCCAGTTCTTATTAAATATTTTTTGGAGTTAACTACTTGCTCTGTCATTTTCATAAATAATTTCTTTTCAGGCATCCTTCGCAATCTGTTGCTATCTGTGTGGAAGCATTTGATACTTGAACACCTAATGTGATCAGAGGAAATATGAGCTTCCAATTTAGTTTGTTCTTATTGAGCTTACGGATGTCAGGTGTTTATAGGAGCCAAAGAAATACTTTATAGGCAGAATACACTGTCCTGGCCCCATAAGCTTAGATCCTCTTGAATTTCCTACCTCATGAGGTTGACATTTTGCGTGAGAAGGAACGGCATTACATTGCTTTGTTTCAAGTCATATTTAACATGTTATTTGAAGAGAACTTTTTTGTTCTCCTTACCCTAGAGTTATTGAAGATGATGAGAAAAATTACAGTGGTGGACGAGAGCTTCCTGGCACCGGGAAAGGGTGTTGTTAGTGGGTGAGCGGGGTGGTGGACCAGAATGGGGTCGGCATTGGAAGGTGAGAGTTGGGGGTGAGGAGATGAAAAAGAGAATAAGGTAGAGAGTGAAACAGTGCCTCCTCAAATTTGGAGTAGGAGCGGGAGAAGAGGCATGCAGGTGGGCAGATTTTCTTTCTGCCACAAATGTCACTGAAGGCCTTCTGGAGGTAGGGAGAACAAGGTGGGTAGTTAATTGCTAGTAACTACAGGACGAGTCACTGGAGGACCCTCCATTTCCAGCTTTGGAGCTCGGCCTTTTTACCTGGGGGTGAGATGGAGTCTGATGGGAAAATGACTGAGCATCAGCCAGCTGCACACAAGCCAGCAGGAGGTCGTGAGGCTGGTCACTGGGGCGGGGTTGAAGCCACCCTGGTGGTCGTAGTGCTAGAGCCGGGGAGGAAGGAGGGACGGGTGCCCCCGCCTCAGGCCTCAGACTCCATCTCAACGGGAGGCAACCGGGGCCCCCTGAGGAAGGTCCACGTTGATGAAATGGGTCCACAATCCTGGAGTAGCTCTGTTAGGCTCTCTTCCCTCCTTCATGCTGGTCTTCCTTGCTGCTGTTTTATTTTTGCCAGGTTGTAGAGGTAAATCGGAATCAGGAAAATAGAATCGGCCAATACTGTGCTCCCCTAAGGAACAGAAGGCACATGTTGAGGCTGAACCGTGGGTGCCATGACTGGTGCTGCAGGTCACTGACTTTGAAGCTAAGCTTGTCATATTGTAGTCAGGGGATGGCACTTTGAAATAAACACTCTGGAATTCAGTTTGGTGGTGTCCACTTAGACTCTTAAAAATGTTGACCTCTCTATTCCAGTAACTCCACTCCTAGGAACCTACACACATGCAGTAGCCAGAAATCGGGCAAAGATTTATGTACAAGGATGTTTACTGTTAGCTTTTGTTATCGTGAAAACTTGGAAACAACCTAAATACCCACAATAGGAGCACACTGACGTGAATTACGGCCCAGCCAGCACTGAGTTTTAGATAGCTGATGACGTTCATGTTTTTGCATTTAATGGTGGGGAGATGTCTGTGGTGTATGTTGAGTGAAGAAAAAGAGAATATTCAATTGTGAGCCTAATTTTATTTTTTAAAACGTGTGTGTGTGTTTGTATCCACATCATTTAAAAAAAAAACTGGAAGGAAACATTTGGTTGATGAGATTATAGATATTTGGCTTTTTTTCCCCCTTGAAACCCTTGTATTTTCCAAATTTAATACAACAGCGTAATTACTTTCATAAGCAGAACAATATTCTCAAGATGACTCTAAAGTGTTCCCTCTGACCTCACCTCTGGTAAACGTAAGATGAGGATGAGTAAACTGGATGTTGCTGACGAGAATGTTGTGTGTGAACTTGGCCGTTCTCGGGCCCTTTCCACCTTGATGCGCGGAGCCAGGGCTTTCCCCGCCAGCGCTAAGAGACGCCACTGTCTCGATTCAGCTCTTACTACATGAGGACACTGAGACTGATGGTCCCTTGGTGACGCTGGGATATACTGTTTCGTCAAGAACTGTGGGGAGTGTGGGCTGCTACCCCACTTGGCAGATACGTCCTTCATGTACGTGAATACTGCAGAAGCACCAGACACCGGAATCGGAGGAGAAAGTTCTTATTGATCTTTACAACCAGATCAACAGCCAGAGAGACGTTACAGTGTTGGTCCCCCTTACCTAGACCCTCAGGCGAGGCTATGAAAACTGATGGAACGTGAGTGTGGGTCACATTCCTTAGACGATGTCAGAGCCAAAGGAGGGAGAGGGAAGGAAGGACACACACCTTTGCTCCTTTGAGTTGGGATGGAAAGGATCCAGGATTTTCATCCCAACAGTTTGGAACGTAAGGCTTTTCCCACCACAGGTGTCCCTACGTTCTGGGCTTCATCCCTTTTGAAATGTACATGCTTAGAGAGATAGGTCTTCCTGGCACCTTGTGAAATTAACCCAGGGGCCTAGTCCACCCTGTAACCATCTGGGCCTTTTGAGGAGATGAGAGAAGTTTGATTATCCTTCTGGATCAGAGCCATTAATTTAGACTAACGGCTAAGATGCAGTTCTTGTGGTAGGTGAAGAGTAAAACGTTTCTGGGGGGAGGGACTGCAAACATTCCCTATCTTTGTATCTCATATGTTCACTGACTTTCTGTTGGGTGCATTCCTCTGTCTCGAGTGGCCAAGCTGTTTCACAGGAGCACTGAGGAATCCGGGGAAGTTTTACTTTCCGCACACATCAGTCTTTACAAGTCCCCGTTGGAGAGTGACTTAATGTCTCAATCAAGTGTGACTTCTGCCTTTTCATAACTGAAGAGGCCTCCAGATCCCTAATTTGTGTCTGAAAAAAATTTTAGACTAGTTTTAATCCCTTTATAGACACGGGAGATGTTTTTGAATTTGTTATGAAACTAGGGTTGGCATAACTGTCAGGAGTTCAGAGGCAGAATGCTAAAGCATGGCCAAAAGAAAAACAGGCATTGATTAGGACGACACTGCCCAATACAGATATCGTGTGAGCCACACGTATAATTTTTAATTTTCTAGCAGTCATTTCAGAAAAGTAAAAAGAAGTAAGTGAAGTTAATTTTATTTTATTTAGCCTAGTGAGTCCAAAATATTATCTTCTCAACATGTAGTGAATATAGAAGTATTAGTGAGATCATTTATGTTCTTTTTTCATACTGAATCTTCAAAATGCAATGCGTCTTTTATACCTCCAGTACATCTTTTTTTTTTTTTTTTTCCTCCAGTACATCTTAATTCATCTGGTGGTGTTTCAAGTGTGCAGTTGGCCCGTGTGGCTGGTGGCTGCCGTATTAGATGGTGCGGGATTAGGAAATGAAGCAAAGTGTGAAGAGAAATACAGGGAAATGTTGTAACCCAGGGACTAAACCTAAAAGGGCCAGAGGAAAGCAGAATGAGAGTGGTCGGTTTGGTTATCACCGCATTTCCCTGTGCCTCTCCCCCTCCACCAAACCTTACCTGGTCTCATCAGCCTGAAATGATAAACTGCCCTGAGTCTCTTCAGAAACAACACACCGGATATGCCATTCCTTGGGTGATTAGTCACAAACCTCTCGAAGCTCTTCCACCCTCTTGAACTCTTGTGAAAACTGTTGGTTCTCTGGATTTTCCCAGTTACAACACCTCCATGGTTGAGTCAGCTGAGAGCTGGGATTGGGCCATATTTCCCTGCACTCCCCACCAGTACGGGATGCGCGGTCAGCACTAGATAAATATTTGTTGATTTGATTTTCAGCCCTAAAGCAAAGGTGAGCTCCGAAGGCTGAATTTCAGCTCAGGACGGATGGCCCAGATTGCCTTTGTGTTGGAAAGCTAAATGGTATATGTACTGAGCACATAAACATTGGGATTTGTCACTTTGCATTAGGATTTGTCACTTTGTATTAGAGGTTCAACATCCGGAAGGTGAAAAAATTGTTTGGTTTTTCTCCTTTGTAGCGAGGCCTTTACAAAAATCTTATCAATCCATTCCTTTGACATTTATATTCCACTGCAGATAGTGAAAGCCTCCCTGTGTGCGTGAGTAAGCTACATGTGCTGATAAACTGGTGGCATACATTTGGGAGCTGCTACTTTCTTAGTGGGTTAGTTATTAACGATAACTTTGTTATTAACAAACACAGCCCATAACCTATATGCAGGGAAATTCTTTTGAAATCAAGTATGGTATCTCACAGTTGTCTTCATTTGTTCTCCTTGAGCATAATTGTTGGGTGGAAGCAACAGACTTATCCAGAGAGCCCAGGCAATTTATTTTTACTGAAGCCTACCTAAGAACTGCTTAGGTAGCTTTTCTCTGTGAGATTAAATACGACCTTCACTGAATCATGTTAGCAGGGCCAGCAGCTAGAAAAATAAAGACTAAACCAAACCTTCAGCAAAGAAACTCCCAGCTGCTCAGTGGGTCAGAGCTTTCCTGATTGCTTTCTTCCAATGAAAACACTGTAGATTAGTTTTAAGTGAATTCTAGTAAGTTTGGGGATTTGCAACTGACAGAAGAACAGGAAAGTATAATCTCACCTTAAAATCGTAATCCTGAAGGTAAATCTTTATTGACTCTTTAGGGGGATGTTGAGATCTCTGTTCATCTGGGAAAACTTAACTCATGCGCACTGTTGAGCTGACCTGGAAGGTTAAGGTCCTCAGGGATGAGTGGGGACAGAGAAGCCGGGCATGAGGCTGGTGCCCCCAGAGGACGCCCTGGGCATGTGGGGTGTCCTAGGTGCCCCCCAGGACTGACACAGATCATGGTGCTTCCCTTTTTTCTCACTGTTAGAGAAAGAAAGTCGAGAGGCCCCCAGGAGGGAATGTGGATGAACTGCTATTTCCCCTTTTGGGTGTGGTTCTACTGATTTGGGAAGTCAGGGTGAGTTTAAAATATAGGGGAGGATTTATTTATTTGTCTTCCAGGTGCTCTGAATGCATTAAGACTTTTTTTGTTTGTTTTTGTTCGTTTTGTTTTGCTTTTCTTCAAAGTTAGGTTGCCATCTGGGCCACAGTTAGGGAGATGGGGTAGATATGGGCCCTAAACTGAAACAGTGGACAGTTTGGATCATCCACCCAGTCAGTCATTTACTTAACAGGGGTGTACGCAGCGCTAACTACTCGCTGACGGCGTGCGTGTAAAAAGGTAGAAAGCTTGGATTTGAGTTGGGTGGGTAAATGATCTGCATTCCCTGCAGTTGGGAGCCTGGGTTTGGGCAACCAGAACCTCAGTCCAGAAGTGATCTTAGGTGTGTGCATCCCTGTTAGAGGTCTTCTCCGCCCAGCCCTGGGCCACCCAGGGCGGGCTCAGACTGGAGAGGAAGCGACAGAGCTCATGTGGCACACTTTTTGGCCAATTATATACAGTTTATTTTGTAAAGGACAGATTCTTAGTAAATCATATAATATGCATAAAACAACAAACTGTTTTGTTGTCATGGCTATTTCTCCACCATTCCCCCCTCGGCTCTCAGTCTGGCACGGAGAATTCGGAGGTTGCCTAGTGTCTTTTGTCCTCAAGTGGCTAAGTCTCCATAGTTATCTCCACCTTCTGCTTCCCTTCCCCCGACGGCAGACTCTGGAGCTGGCAGTGCTGCTGATAAACGCGATGACCCTGAGTCCTCCCCCAGAGGTTTGTCCTGGGAGAACCTAGCTCTTCACAGGCTATCCAGGAGAGGCTTTGTCCCCACGTGGCTTGAGATAACATCGCCACAAAGGGGAAACCGGCTCTTACTTAATTTTGAAAATCTGCTCTTTTCTCTGTGTGTGTGTGTGTGTGTGTGGTGTCAGTAAATACTCCAAGTTACCTGGAAATAAAGAATGACCCTTGGCCACGGCAGGCCTCAAGGAAGGAATGACAGCAAGTAGGGAACTCATAAATGCATGTCTTGTCATTCTTTTTCTTTTTTATTGTGGTAAAAGTTACATGACATAAACTTGCCATTATAATCATCTTTAAGTATACAATCCAGTGGCAAAAAGTTCCTTTACAGTGTTGTGCAACCATCACCCCATCCCTCTTCAGAACTTTTTTTTTCATTGTCTCAAGCAGAAACTCTGTACCCATGAAACAGTAACCCATCCTCCTTCAGCCTGGGCAACCACCACTCTACCTTCTGTCTCTATGAATCTGACTGTTCTAGGTACTTCATATAAGTAGGCATCAGACACTATGTGTCCTTTTGTGTCTGGTTTATTTCATTTAGCAGAAAGTTTTCCAGGTTCACCTGTGTTTGTAGCATGTGTCATAGTGTCCTTCCTTTTTAAGACTGAGTAATAGTCCCACATTTTATTTATCCATTCATCTGTTGATGGGCACTTGGGTTGTCACTACCATTTGGCTATTGTGAATAACGCTGCTATGAACACTGCTGTAAAAGTATCCGTTTGAGTCCCTGCTTTCAGTTCTTTCAATACAGAGGATCATACGGTAATTCTAGTAGAACCTTCTGGGTTAAACTGCTTTCTACAGCGGCTGCAACATTTTACATTCCCATCTGTAATGCACAAGGGTTCCAATCTCTATATCCTCACCAAAATTTCTTTTCTTTCCTTTCTGATAATAGCTGCCCTAATTGGTGTGAGGCGGTCTCTTATTGTGGTTTTGATTGCATTTTCCTAATGGCATCTTTTCGTGTGTTTCTTCGCCATTTGCTTATCTTTTTTGGAGACGTATTTATTCCAGTCCTTTGCCCATTTTGTAAATTGGTTGGTTGTTTTTGTTGTTGTTGTTGAGCCGTAGAATTGAGTCATTCTTTTTGTGGGTTCCAGAGTGACATACTAGTATGATCTGAAAACTCAGAGATTTCTCTCATCACAGTAGGTGTAGCTCGTGGCACAGCCATTTTTCAAAGTTCGAAATGTTGTAGAGCTGATGAAGCATGTGCTGAGGAATTAAATTGCGCTGACTGAAGTAAATCAGATTGGAAGGGGAAATGGGGAAATAAAAACACTTAACCTTCTCACAGGATACTAGAATTGGCAAGTTTCCTTAGAGAGTATAGCCTGCACCTTCATTTTTACAGCTGGAGAAATCAAGTGACCTGCCCAGGGTCTTGTGGCCGGATTAAGTACTTAGTATGTTTTGTTAAACTCAGGAGTAAAGAATTAATTTTATTTTCTATTTCGAATCCCAAAATTTCTGGTGCGAGGGAAAACATAGCAGTGCTTGAATAGGGTAGTGAATTACTTGTAGCACCGCTCATAGTTCCTTCAATACTTGGGGCTCATAAGAAAGGCCCCAGGGTGCACCACTTGAGTGGTGTTTCAGGATAAAAGTGAGTAAAAGCGGCCTAAAAATAACTTTTGGGAGCATGAGGATTGAAACATAATATATTCAGTAATGGCTCAATACTACTACTTGAGTGGATGAAAAAAAAATATTGCTGTAATAACAGGTCTGTGAGGAAAAGGTGAATAGGAGCATTTGTGTATTTATTGTGAATTATCAACAGAATGAGAAACCACTGATTTGTCCTTATAAGAGCCATAGTAGATGAAGAAACCCAGTGAAATATCAGCTTCACAGTGGCCAATTTATTGTTGGTTTACTTTTATGTTCTGCTCAAGTTTTTTCACTTCACTCAATCCTTTTGAGAAGTTCGTCTTTATTGAATAATACAGCCTGACAAAATAACATGTGAATTATAACTGAGTTAGTTGTAAATAATTGGGAGGAAGATAGATAATGTCCGTGTTTTGACATAAGACAGATAGGTAAAAAGGAGTTGCAAAAATGTATATTTCCAGACTTGTGGCCAAGGCTTCTAAAAAGTCCTTAAAATGAGCCCCAAGTACTATATAAGGAAGTTTGATGATGAAGCTAAGTTGAAGACCCCTCTGTGCAAACAGATATTTTAAATACAACTCTCAGAAAAATGAATTCCTTCCACAGACGTTTCTGGACTGCTGGGGTGACACCCGAGCCGCGGAGATGTGACGTTGACAATTTCATGTTCTCCCAGAGCTTTTCATTTAGTTCGGGAGACAAGCAGGGAAACAAATAAAAAGAATGAAATACGTGCTTAATAAAGCACAGCAGCAAAAGGCTACGGGAGGGAAAAGGAAGAAACTCCATCTTTGACCAGAGAGATGGGGCGGTGCTTCATCACGACTTCCCACCTTCCCACCAGCTGGCGGGAGGGAGAGGGCGGGGTCACCCGGTGGCCAGTGGGTGAGCAGAGCATCTTTGGTCAAATGAACAGCAAGAGCAAAACCAAGAAAGGTTGAAAATGCCCTACACTCTTGGTGGATGGAGAGTTCTCTGGTCTGATGGGAGCAGACAGGTCCGGGGCGTTTCAGGGACAGAGTTCCTGGTGGCCCTGAATACTTCCTTCAGTGTATGCGTTCCTGTGTTTACTAGCAAGGAAAGGCTTTATTCTGACCACAGAGCAAGCTTTTGGCAGGCAGGGTTATTGAGAATTTGGAACATTTTTCCTACTTACATTTTAGAAGATGATGGTAATGACCGTTAGCCGTTGGATGGGACAGAGCTATGAGCTGCCCCACTTACAAGGAGATAACAGGAGGTTTGAGAATGACACGTGCATTTCATTCATAGACACACATTGCAGGAAGGACGAGATTGTGCTTTTGATAATAACCAGGCCTGTTTTTTGAGATGCTGCCATATGTTTCTAAGAGAAAGTGATGCACAGGTACAAAGCTATTTTTTGTACTCTTGTTTGCTTTGATTTGGTTTATAAAGAGTGAAGTTATTATGAACAGGTTAAGTGGGAAGGAGATAGAGATGGTTGTCTTCAGTAGGGATGAGAAACTCAGGTTAGATGGCAAGGTGCCCCCCAACAACGCCTGAGCACAGTGGACGTGTCTGGGACAAGGCGTCCCAATGTCTCAAAGAGTGACTGGCTCCCCCTGTCATCTCAGCAGTGGGCCTGGCTGTTGGGGTAGGACATGGGGTGCACTTGGCCATGTTCTCCCAGTGACACCACGGAAGACCATGGTAGGGCTGGGGGGAGGGACGGTACTGGCTGCACCAGCTGGGGCTTCTTCCCACCTGCATCCCCACCGCACCACCAGGGTGGAAATGGCTCCACCATCAGGCACAGAGGCCGTGACAGCTTGATTGACAGCTGCGCTGAGAGCAGTTATTGATATTTCCTGGGCTCTTCTCTTCATTGTAGGGATAAAGTTTGAAGGTCTTATTCACAGATCCTGGGTATCTCTGTGTTATATTTCAGTGTATCACGCTCTACATTTATTATCTGTGACTGCCTTTTTGACCTGGTTATACATTTTGGAGTGCTGTTATGTGAGGGCCCAGTGAAATGACTTGCACGTACCCGGCCCTCAATCAATGTTGGATGAATCAAACTGTAATGGTTGACCTGGTTCTCCATGCGTTGCTTCCTGTCTGCACACAGACCCTCTGCAGGACCTCAGCCCCAGCGGGGCTCATGTGCTGTGTTTCCCAGCGAGGAGCAGGGACCAGACAGCAGGTGGGGAGCACTCGGCCACGTGTGCCTGTGCCCTGGGGTGTATCAGGGTGTTTCCCCTCCTCTGTCAACAGAGACCCTTGTTAGGTGCAATGACAAACGTCTCTCTGTTAACTGGCCAAGCTTCGCTGAGCCTTCCAGCTGTTTCTCTGCCATCTCCGCCCATTTTTCCTTGGGCACAGCTTCTCCGTGTTCCTGAAGGTTCAAACATGCCATCCCTGCTCTTCCCTCTTGCCTTTGCTGTTATCTTTCCTCCTGTTAGGAGTGGTTTTCCTTCCTTTCTGCCTGAGAATCCCCTACCTTTCCAGGCCCACGTCAGATGCCCACTCTTCTTTGAAATTGTTCTCTCTCCTGGGCTTTTACATAAGATAGTAAAACTCCCCTAAAATGCCTTCCCAAAAACTCCTCTGTATAAAATCCTATTTACTGTGAGGTTAATGCAATGATGGGGGTGAGTCTGATGCAGAGAATGAACCAAGAGCCAGCTGCGTGGAGCGCTCGTGTTCAGTCGTCGTGGGATGTGCTGGAACGTGGGCGCGTGGTGGAAAGCTCTGCCATCTTTGATTTGTTTCTCTAGTGTCACCCTCGTGACGCGATGCCTGGTTTTAGGCTTGGATGTTCATCTTCCTGCCTCCTCCATCATTACACCGTAACTTGTTTAAGGACAGAGATCACGTCCTCATCCTCTTTATCCCCCGCAGAACTTTTCACAGGACTTGGCTCTGTAAGATTTTTTTGAATGAAGTGTTCAATAAATGTAACTCAAAAGTTGTTAACGTCCTTAACTTGATTCACCCGGAAAACGTCATGAAAATAGTAAAATTATTCTTTTTGGGTTTTGCATGCTTTTTTGCAGTCATTCCCCCCCCCCCCGCTTGTTTATGACTTGTTCATGTTAAGTTTTATCCATCACAACATGTAGTTCACATCATCTGCCTTTTCCTCTCCACCCGCTGCTCCCAGGGGGTTCTCCAGGAGGGATTCATCCACTTTAACAACAAATAGTTAGTAAATGTCATTGTGTGTAAGGTGTTGTCCTTGATGTTTTGGGAGGTTTAAAGATGAACAAGATCTGATTACTGCTCACAAGGACTTTACACAGAGCTGTGCCTGTTTTCAAGTACAGGAAACTGTGAGCTTTGTTTGAATTTGGAAAGTGAGAGGAATCGGCGGGAGAAGAAGTCAGAAGGGTGGGATGGGGTGGAGTTATGGTGGTCAAGAGCCCAGATTTTGTTCCGTGGGCATCGTGGAGCCACTGCAAGTTTTGAGCAAGGTGATGAGACATTTGGGAAGATGAATCTGGCCAGCACTGCAGGGTGGAGATGATGCTGATATTCCAGAAGATGGACCCTGGGTACTGTCTTGCTCCTTGTGAGAGAATCCTGCTGTGTTCACTCTGCTGTGAGGTGGGGCACTGGTTCTACTGTTTGAATTGTCTTTGGGGAAGTCTTAACGGGGACCGAAACAATCATCCCATATTTTTCCTCCTAATATTAGCTGCCCTTCATCTGTTTCTTCCTCACAATAGCTCTGCCAAGTTGCTATTAAGATCTCTGTTTGTAGATGAAGAAGCTCAGATTTGGAGACGTTACAGGTTGTGAGTGGTAAGGTCCAAATCAGGTGTGCGCGACACAGACCTGAACTCTCACCTGAGCTCACCTTCTGCTTCAACAGGGAGAGGGAAGGAAACACTGTGGTCCTGGAAGAGTTGGCAGAGAGGGGGAATGGTGACAATACGGTGGACGGCAAATCCAGTTTCCAGGTACCACTTGGAACTTGCTTAGCGGCAGTAAATCTCTCTTAAAAATGTTTGGAGACATTTCTTTGCTTGCAGAGGAGAAATGTGTCTTGCTTCAGGGGTCTTCTGCGGCTCAGACTGGGTAGCAGTTTGGTTCTCTTTGCCGGTTGGAATTCATTGGCAATCAGGATGGCTTATGGCAGGAATGGAATCGTTGGTGCCTAAGGTTACAAGTTTGTGTGTTGGATCTCAACCTGATGTGAAAGTAAAGAGCTGAACTGAGTGGCTCTATTACAACAACGACAAGTAGTGACCTTCACCGAGAGCTTACTGGCCGAGGGGACAACTGAGGAGATCCCCGAAGGAAAAGCGGCAGCAAGGAGGAAGCTGTCAGGGACCCTGTGGATGTGGCCTGAGGGGGGGTCATTGTCACCCAGGGGAAAAGATGGACACTGCCCTTTGACATCAGCCTTTTCCCAAGCAGATTATTTTCAGGCAGCTGTCTTTCGGGAAGGCAACGGTTTTTAACACCATTGGCCGGTAATGGATTTGAAATCAGAGGGTAGCAAATATTTTTGTCATTTTATGCAAATAGGTTTTCTTAGAAGGTTCCAGGATGCTGTCCCTTCTAAGATTCCCCGTTACTTGATTTTTCAAACTTAAGTACTAAAAGCATTGCTGTCTCCGTTTTCCTTGTGTCCTCTTGCCTTTTCTGTGCTCCTGGTGGGACAAAACACACCCATTGTAGGTCACAGAGCATCGCAAGGCACTGGCAGGTGTGCAGTGACTTGGGGGTGTAAGCAGCTCAGATGCTTTAGGTCCTGCCCAATTCCTGCCATGCTCCTCCTCCCTCCAAAGCTACTGTGTACGGCCCAATGATCCACTTTGTCGTCCGCAGTTATCTGATGTGCCCCATCTTATTTACCTTTTTCTGTACCTTCCCGATGTACTTGAGGACCGAAATGTCTTTTCCAGGCTTGTGTATTGCTGACTGAGCTGGATGGCTCCCGGGACACCCATCTATTCATGGAAAGAGGGACAGTCTGAAATGAACTGCTCACTTAACTCCCAAAAGGAGGAGTCATGCCTTTCAGATTTTGCTTTGCTGCAAAGGCAGCGCTCAGAGGACATGCTGATTAAGGGAAAAATAGGGTTGCTTCTTTTCCCATTTTCCATATGGAAAGAAGGTTTGAATGTGCAGTATGAGCCTGAGTCCATATGCTTTGAAATCTGTCCATGATTCTTGCTTTGCTGAATTGCAGAATCTGATGCCGTCTAGGTACTTGGGTCTGGGGCCAAACACACCCAGTGGCCCCAGCATGGCTTCAGATATATGAAATACATGAAATAAAAGCCAGTCTACTCTTTTAGGTTTCTCCTGCCTTCTGTGAATTCTAGAAAATACTCTTTTAAAAGGTGATGGATTTTTTTTTTAATGCTCTTAGGTTTTCATAATTTAGATATTTCTGGAGAGTAATTTATCTGTGCAACTTCACACAGTTTTCTCATCTTTTTTTTTTAAAGAAAAGAATATTACATTTCTATAAGTAATAGAATTAGATCTTAGTTTTTAATTAATTAATTAATTAATTAGAAAACATGTTTCACACATGATTAAATTTCTTAGGAAACATTTGACCCATGAGTGGGCCAAAGAATATCCTTTAAAAGTTTTGATACCTGTGGCCAAACTACTGTCTGGAAAATTTGTGCCTGTTTGTACACCAAGCCATGGTACGTGTCAGATGTAAAGCACTATTCTAGGTGTTTCACACGGTTCTTATCTAATCGTTGCAAAGCCCTGTGGGAACAGGTAGGGTTCAGAACCTACCCAAGGTCACACAGCTAATAAGTGAGAGAGCTGGGATTTGGAGCCAGGCCCCCAGCCAGGCTCCAGGGTTCACACCGTGGCCTTTTCTGCTCTGTTATTTCCATGGCAGCCTGTGTGATGAGACTCTTCCTTCCTTCTGTGAGTCTTTAACCCTCATTCTTGACGCGTCAGATAAGATAGGTGCAGAATGACTTTCCCGAGGCAAAACCGTTGGTCTTTACATTCTTTAAGAAACTGGACAATTCAGATTGTCTGTCCCGGAAGAAAGATCTTTCGAGATCCAGCCCCTTTCCTCAGCTCTTCCTTGCCCACTGTTCTGCCAGTTGCAGGGTAAGACAGGCAGGAGACAGTGTTAACATTTTCCCCTTATGACCCTCCTTCCTGCCTCATCCTTGCTCACTGAGGTGTTGCCAGGACCCACGCCTGCCCGTCAAGGACGCCTGTTTGGGGAGCCTCACCGTGATTGCTAACATCCCCCTACCAAGGGCATGTCAGATAGAGATGTGAAGGTTTTGCAAAGTTTTGCTCGGGGACTTAAGGTTTTAAACCCATTCCCCTCTTTGCTGCCAAATCTGGTGAGACAGATCTCTCTCTCTCACACACACACACACACACACACACACACACACACACGCGCGCGCGCGCACGCAGTGTTTTCATCACTGCAGCGCTGGGGTCACGCAGAGTCAAAAGACTTCCTCTTTTAGGAAAAGCCCCAGACAGCTCACTCTTCTTGTTCCATCCTCGTTTGTGGATGATTTGCGTTCTTAGTCGCTCCTCCCTCACAACAGAGACGGAACGAAACAGAAAGGGTCAGAAAATGCCAGCCCAGCTCCGGCTCTGGGTTTTATTCTGGATCTGTAGGCCCAGGGGACTTAGATGCTCACGTTCCTGAAAGGCTCTTGACGCGAGGAAGCAACTGTCAGAACGAGCATGGTGTCCACAAAAAGCTCGGGGAACACCCCCGTTTTCAAGCAGCATGTACGTTTAAGGACCCACGGGGCATGTGTGGAGGAACACTGTCCTCCCAAGGCTGAAGCTTGCTTTGGGTGTAGGGGTCTCATGATGGAGCTCACTGGTGGGGAGTCAGCTTGGGTGTGGGTGAGCCACAGCTGCTTCTTCTGAAAAGGGGAATAATAATAGTCCTGATCTTGTAGGGTTATCACAAGACTAAAGGAGATAATGCATAAAGAGAGTAGAGTCTAATACGAGGTGCATGTCACAGGCGCTGTGTGGTCATTCCCACCACCATCTTTACCCGCTGAGGAATGTTCTGGGAGGCAAGTTTGATGTTTTTACAAATATAGTTATAAGCAATTCAATTCAGTGCATGTAAATGTGATCACTGGTATGAGTGTCTCGGCCCTTTTGGTAGGAAGGTCTCTGGGGCTCCTTCACCTTGACCATCGTTAGCCTTGGTGCGTTTTCTTTTCTCACGCTGCCAGGAGGAAGCGTGTACCCCAGGGTCTCCAGACCCAGTCCCTACCCAAGTACTGCAGAACTGGAAGGGCTCAATGTCTGTTACACTTCCCACACTGCATTCATACCCTTTCGTTCAAACTCATTCTAAGTGTTGGGGGTGAACTTTCCAGGCAGTTCTCTGAGTAAATTAGCATTTGTGCCACTATGGGCATTCCATCTTTTTGTTTCACAGGAGGGTTTCCACAGAGCAGTAGGGCTTGTATTAAATAAGGAGAGTGGTTCGCATACCTATCTCAATGGATGGTGCACACTGCATCAACGATCGTAAATAAACAAATGTGATCTAACTTGACACTCATAAAAGTCTTCTTTGTAATAAATTTAATTTTTGAAATCAACTATTTAAAATGTTGTAGAAGAAGGAAGATGTCATTATGAACATCATCATAAAGGGAGGCAATTTTGAGAAATTTGGGGTCTTATTTAAAGCTTTCCTTATTTTATAAGTAAATATTTTATGTGTCAGATTGAGAAAGTAAAACATATAGCTGTTGCTAGGTAGACTTAATGTAAAGGCAATAATAATTTTTAGATGGCTACTTCAGATGTCAAATTTGGTAAAAATATTCAGCAAAAGTATTCCCTCATTTTGTAACATGCAAAAGCAGTTTGCATTAAACTTTTCTATTTCAGGACTAAAAATGTGCCAGATTAATTTATAACGTAAGTACAACTTAAGGAAGAAGACGCTGATTTTCTTGTGTAACATGGGAATAATAATATATTCCAAAGATGGAAATAACTTGAAATTAATTACAGATCCCAAATCCCTTCTTTGCAATCCCAAAAGCTCTGAAAGTTTTCATTGTGACTCTTTTGTCAGTATAGTCTGCCCTGAATTGGCATGAAGCTATTCTTAGCTTTTACTAATCCCAGTCAGTGTGAATGTTCATGGTTTACTGCAGCAATGTTCCTGTATTGAATTAAGGGGTTCTGTTCTAGAGATTGCTGGAGGCGTTATGTTCTATATGGTATATGCACCGTGTTACCTCTCTAAAATCCCCATACTGCTCGATTCTAAAACATATCTGGTCCAAGGATTTTGAATAAAAGAGCAATTATCTCCTACAACCTGAGCGCCCCCACATGCTGGTTTTTTCTAGGAACGGCCCATCTTTACCTCTGTTTAGAGGCAAGGTATAATTATTAATAAGGCCCCATTCACGCTCAGAAGTCTTCCATTTTGGACAATAAATGACGTGGTCACCATCCTGACTGACTGCGTTCTGGGTGATAGGAAACGCCATGCTGATGGCCATCAGTCAGTTTCTCACGAATTTCCATGTAGACAACTTTGAAACGAATAAGATTCCAGATTGTATCTTGAAACCCTAAAATCATTTAATGCGCTGTTTATAAGAAATGATTTTTAAAACATATCCCCCACTGCTTTCTTAGACAGAATTCTCCATAGCATTTATATAGACACCATTTTTTTTTTAGAACAAATCATCATTTTCCTCATCATAATTGCTTGTGTACCAGCCTTCCTTAACTAGGCTGCAAGCCCTGTCTCTGTTCCCCATCTCGTTATTTTTGCTGCCCAGTGTACACAGTAAGTCTATCGTTTATCTTCTCGGCGTCAGTCTTTGCCACGCTCTGAGGTCCTGGGAACAGAGTGGTGAACAGACAGTATTGGTCTTGGGCCTCATGGAGATTCTTGTCTAGTGAGGCAGACAGATATGGGGCCCCTGCCTGGGCTGGGGAGACTAAGAAAGCTTGCTGAGGGTGTGATTTTGAGGTTAAGACCTGAAGAATGTGAGTCAGCCCGTGAAAGGGGATGCCCTTGAGGCTGAGGGATGGTAGGTCCAGAGGCCTTGGCCTGACCCGCTGGCTGGAGGGTCAGGGAGTGAGGACGGCGGAGCGAGGTGACATGGGAGCCTGTGCTTGTGACAGCAGCGGGCTTTATGCAGATCATATTTGTGCTTTGATAAGCGTGTCCTGGCTGCAGGGCGGATGATAGACTGGGGCTGGAGGTGGGAGAGCCATCAGAGTGGCTGCCTGGTGTGGGCTTTGCTGAAGGAAGAGGTTGTTCTTGACCCACTGGTTTCACTTTCTTTTCTGACAGTTAGAGTCATCCTCTCGGGGCACAGTAACTGTGTGCTCTGCTCGTTTCTTGGAGGCCAAACCAGTTACTGAAAATTATCAGCCAAGTTTGAGCAAGTAGAACTGAAGGTTATTCAGGCTCCGTATTCCCCAAGTTGAGGCAAAGTTGTAAATAAGAAACAAAAAGCAAAGAAAGTCCTTACTCATGGTGGGCCTGTTTTGAGCCAAGTGCTTGAAAGGCTGTGGGTGCGGGGCTATTGTCATGTAAGAAAACGAAACTATGCTGGGAATGCCAGCTCTGGGGGCTCTGGCGACAATGTGGAGCTGGCCTGAAATGCCCTACAGAGAACCGTGTGGTGTGGGGCCTCTGAAAGCGGGACATCTAAAACCAGCCGTCCCTGGCAGCCCAGGGACCTGCTTCTGACTTCCCTCCACCGCTGCTGACCTCACCTGCCAGGTAAAGCAGTGTCACTTGGAAACCAACCTTGTGTTTTAAAATCTAAATAACTTCAATTCAATATTAGTACAAAAAAGTTTGCCTGGAGGTAAATCTTTGATGCTAAAATCTGAAAACCTCCTTTAAAATAGGCAGGCGGGCTTTTTGATCATGTCTCACTTGGAGTTTTCTGCACAACCTACATTTTCAGTGACTTGTGGACCATCTTCCCCAGGAAATGAAGCTTCGAGTTGTTCAGATCATTATTGCTTGATCATCTGGCCCCTTATGGATGGGTGGATAAAGTGACTGATGCCTGTACTTAATACAGTGGCAGTGCCTGGATTAAGGGAAAAAACCGCCAGCAGTTTAATTCAAGCACCGCACGGGAAATTTGCTTGAGTTTGTTGTATTTGCAGAAATGCTGTCGTTTCCCATTCTGGACTGTAAATCACTTGTTATTGTCTGACTCGCCACGTCTTTTTCTTCGCAACTAATTTCAGACTTACATGAAAGTTGCAACAATATCTGCAAAGAATTTATTTTTCTGAACCTCTGTAGAGTAACTTGCCAACCCGAAGTCCCATCATGCCTGAATCCTTGGGTGCATCTGTCCTGCAGATAAGGGCACTCCAACCTGACCGTCAGAATCAGGCAGTTGACAGGAGGACCGTCTAATCCACAGACCCCACTCAGGCTTGCCAGCTGTCTTGATAATGTCCTTTGAAGCAAAAGAACCCCATCCAGGCTCAGGTGTCATGCCTTTGTCATCTTTCCTTAACCTGGTTACACTTGACACTTCTGATGATTACAAGCCAGTTATCTTGCAGAATGTCCATCGTCAGTTTGAGCTTGTTGGCAGTTTCCTCATGATTAGACTCAGGTTGTGTGTTTTCTGCAAGAATATCTCAGACGTGATGCTCCGTTCTTACTGTGTCTTCTCAGGGGTGTATGACTTCGACTTGTCCCTTTATTGGCGATGTTCATTTGATCATTTGAGTAAGGATGGATCTGTCAGGCTTCTCAATTGTAAAGTTACTCTTTTTCCCTTTGTAATAAAAATTTTTTTTTGTGAGAGGTACTTGGAGACTATGTAAGTGTCACATCTCAATCTTTTACCTGCTGGTTTTAGCGTCCAGGATGTTTCTTGACTGAATACTTACTACTTGCATCGTCACCAAATGGCCGTCTTCTTGCTCATCATCTTTCTGTGGTTATTAGTTGGCACTGCCCTTTGTGGGAAAGCTTTCTCTTCTCCCTGTTTAGTTTTTCATAGATCCCATTTTCTTCCATGGTATATAACACATTTTTATCATTTTAGTGCTCAAAGTGTCTCAGATTTGGCCAGTGGCAGCCCCTTCAAGCTGGCTGCTGTGTTCTCTTGATGTGTTCCCAGCGTTCTTTGAGCACTTCCTTACTTTCTGGCTCCCATGGTGGCTCAGGCTGATCCTCAGTTTTCCCTGCCCTAGCCCTGGGATCAGCCATTTTCCTGGGAAGCTCTGGTTCCTTTCAATGGAGGATGGTATTTAGAAACCTAAGATTTGGGCATTCCATGTGCCCGTCACCGTCAGCATATGGCTGTCCCCGACCCTCTTAGTGGACAGGGTTAGGGAATATCTGTACAGTTTCTATATTTACTTACTTACTTTTTTACACATACTGTTTTACATCTATTTTTATTTCTGTATATATTGAGATATATGAAAGCCATGAATTCAATCCTATTCTAATCTAACCCCCAGGGTTATTCTAGTTTTCTTTCTGTATTTGAACTTCCTTTTCCAGTAGTGAGAAACCTGGCTCCCATTATCCTTAATATATTAGTTAATTTGCTCAATTGCCTGTATGTATCTGATCTCATGTCCCCACGGCCGCCCCACCTCACTTCACCCCATGGAGTCCTCCACTCTGGACCAGACTGCTGTCCTCCTGGACAGGAACCCATTCCCTCTGCTTGGGCCCTGATACCCCCTCCCAGCTGCTGCCTCCCTCCTGCCCCACGTGGGCTTCAGTACCCCATGCCTCCTCCCACCCAAATGGACACCCTCTTCATGCCCCACATTGGGATGCTTCTGCCCTGCTTCTCTGATGTCTCCATAGTAAGTCTGCTAGGGCAACCATAAGTTCCCACAAACTGGTGGCTTAAACGACAGAAGTTTATTGTCTCGCAGTTCTGGAGGCCAGAAGTCCTAAGTCAAGGTGTCGGCAGGATTGGTTCCTTCCTGGGCCCTAAGAAAGACTCTGCTCCATGGGGAGAAGTCTCTGCTCCATCCTGGTGGTTGCTGGCAGACCTTGGTTTTCCTTGGCTTATAGGTGCATCACTCCAATCTCTACCTCTGTCTTCATATCGCCTTCTCTGTGTCCAGATTTCCCTCTTATTGCAAGGACACCGATCATATTGGATTTAGAGCCCGTCCTAAACCTCACCGTAGGACCTCACTGTAACTTGATTACATCTGCAAAGACCCTATTTCCAAATAAGGTCACATTCACAGGTTCTGGGCGGACATGAATTTGGGGGAGAACACAGTTCACTCCAATACTTCTGCTTTGCTCAGAATGGTTTTTGGACCACATCTTACATAAAGGGAGGGAGGGAGGGAGGAAGGATAGAAGGACCTCTCTCAGTCGTTTCAAGAAGAATGTTCTCTGCTGCCATAGTCTTATCTTCTAATCTAAAATTAGGGCACCGCGCTGATGTCAGGACTCTTGGAAGACTCAGGACTTGGAGAGAGCCCAGGATGGATGGCACTCACGTGCTGTCGTGGGATTTTACGATGCCCCGCGGGGACTGTACCCCTCAACACTCTGTACTATAAAGCATGCGGCCCATTACTCCAACTGTTCAGGAAACTTTATATGGTGCCGCCTGGGGTTGGGGGGCCTTGCCCCTCCCCACCCTGTCCCCTTGTTGTCCAGCTCCAAACAACTGTGTCTTGGTGCCCCTTGTCAGTCCCGTACTGGGCGGTGCTGGCCGGCTGTCTGTGAGGACCATGGAGTGCTTGCATGGGGTGAGCTGTGACTGTCAGTGCTGGGCCTCAGCAGCCAGGGGGATGTCCTACAAGTTTATTGCCCCAATGGTTGAAAAACGACCCCCACACCCTGCTTTTGTTCACTTATTAGCTTGTATTATATTCTGAGCTATATTAACTTATATATTACTTATATAGAATATATAAAAATATATAGAATATGTAATTATGTTTACTACTATATTACCATGTATATTTTGAGTACTTTCCCATACAAATGAAATATTCTCCTATAGTCACAATATTCCATTATTTGAGCCTGCCACGTTTTATTTAAACATCTTCCTACCATCTGGGATTTGGATCAATTTAGATTTTTTGCTGTTTGTAATGCGCCATCAAACATCCTTGGCCATAAATTTATGTCTGCAGGAACTATTATTAAATATCCACTATTGGTCAGATAGTAGGCTGGGCACTTTATATGTCTTATTTAATCCTTACCACAAACCCTAAGGAAGTTATCCCCATTTTACAGATGAGAAAACTGAGGCATAGGGATCTTGGCTCTGCTACCCTCTGCATTTGGTTCCTGAAGCAGTGCCGTGGGGAGTGGCCCTAATCACTAATGGAGATTTTCCCAGAGCTGAACAGCTCCTAGAGTGGTGGAGTCTAAGGATTTCTGAGTTTTTAGGGGAATGGCACTTTGACTTCTCGTTTAAGGTCATAAATACCCAGTCTTAGCCTCATATAAGCTATGGTGTTAAGGAAATGGCACTGGACTGGCCACAGACTCTCTCCTTGCCCAGGTGTGGGGGACACAGGCACCGCTGAGGCCTTCCCCCGTCCCCGCCCCACCCAGAGTCATGCTGGCTGTCAGACCTCCAGGGATGTCCTGCATCGTGGCCACCACCCTACCGGATGATAGATAAGGACAGTGCTAGGCCCTGTGGAGATCATAGTCACTTGCTAGGAAGTTCCAGCTCAGATTAATCAGCTGAGCCAGACAAGCTCGATGATGTTCACATTCAGCTATTTCTTAGGGCCGTCACATCAGTGTGAGCAAAATGACCCTTGTGCTACTAACTGAATCTGCACTGGGCAGGAAGAGCGTTTTTGGAAGGGTAGATGTAAAACTGGCCCCTTGGGCCGAGGGAGGATCTCAGTGGTAGCGCGCATACTTTGCATGCCCGAGGTCCTGGGTTCGATGCCTGGTACCTCCATAAAACAAACAAACAAACAAACAAACAAACAAACACTGGCCCCTTCATTCCAAGAGGGAAGTGAGCTGGTGTTGAGTGTGGAGGACACACAGGGCGCTGAGAGGTTGAAGCTGGTTGAGATGGCGTTTGTGCACCTGGGAGATGGGCACTCCTTAGAGGTCCTGAAACTAAGAACGAGGGGGAAGCCAGAAAGCTTCACAGGCAAGTGACTGGCCTTCACAGACCCTGAAGGGGGTGGGAATTGACAGATACCCACGATGCCCAGCACTTTAGTGGGTTTTAGTGCCTTCCCAAAGTATTCATGCTGAGATGTTGGCGCCTGTGGGGCTTATTTGTGTTCCTGAAATAGTTCTCCAGGTTAATCAGTAACAGGCTGGCCCAGGGCAGGATGCACTTGCCTCCTCCCCAGCTTTCGTAAGACTCCTCCGGGATCCAGGTGGCCCGTGCTCGGGCCAGGTGACCGTGCTTCGTGGCGGAGGCAGAAACTAAAGTGAAACAACTGGAAAATATGCCTAGTGACTCAAGGGGAAAAAGAAGTTCTTTGATTCTTTCCTGTTGCTTCTTAAAGAGGGGCTAGAGGTGAAGGGGTGGAGAGTGGAAAATATCTTTATTTTGGAGTGCGGGAATGGGGAAATACTGTTTTCCTAATACAAATTACAAAAATAAAGCTCTGGCTGGACAGGTTACACAGTATGTCTTGCTGATTTCCACTGGCCAGGAAGGTACTAAAAGGGCAGGAAGGTACTAAAAGGGCAGGAAATGTCATGAAATGGGGTGGGGCTGGGTAAGGAGGTTGGGGAGCCGCTTTCTCTTCCTCGGGCCCCGCTAGTGCAGCCTGAGTGGTGCTCGCCAGCTGGCATGGGCTCCCAGGCGGGCGCCGGGTCAGACTGGGAGGCACTGGGGTCTCAGCGCCTCTCTCCATGGACCCAAGACGGGCCTCATAGTTCACAGGCTAAGTCAGGGCCTAAGACTCCTTCTTTTTAAATCTGAGCTGTACCACCTGCTGCGAGCTTAGGTGAGTTACTTAACCTTACGTGCCTCAGTTTCTTCGTCTATCAAATGGGGATTTTTAGTAGCACCTACCTTATAGGGGCGTTGTGAATCCTGGCCAGCTTAGAACTTGCCTGACACTTAATCCTCATGAGCCAGTGTTAGTGTCACGTGGTGTGGCGTGGGGTATTATGCGCATGCCCTGTTCCCAAGTGCTTGCAGGTCCAGGCGCGGGGGTAAGGATGACTCACAGGAGCTCCCTCACTTACCAACAGGTTGCTTTCCCTAAGGTGATTCCGCTTGCAGGGGTGAGTCAGGCCTTTTCAAACCGACCTGACTGAAAACACAAGATAGAACACTCTCAGGCTCAGGTGGGCTCCCTGCCTTCTCAGGAACCCCTCACGGGTATCCTATGCAGGTACGTTGTTTTTACCAGATGCCCCAACCACTCACTGTGATTTGGAAAGACTGGAACCGGCCTTGAAACTATGTCTTTGGGGAGAAATGGTTCCTCATTCACACCAGCCACATTTCAGGGGTTCAGTAGCCACATGTGGCCACCTTGGACTGTGTGGATATAGACCATGTCCAATGTTGTGCTGGATGCAGCGGGTCTACATTTATTGGCTACTTCCTGGGTGCAGAGTTCAAGACCCGATAGTTCTACATGTTAACGTGTGCAGCAATGTTAGCAGAGGTTTGTCTCAGCGGAGCAAGGCATGTAAAATGCAGCATAAGACGCATGTTAGAGGCAGTGTGTTTTATGAATTTCAAAGGCAGTTTTGAACTGGCCGGGAAGGGATTCGTGGAAGACATGGCATTTGAACAGTCTGTAAAGGGGAGCCTATTTCCAGACTCGACCTTTCTCCTGAGCTCCAGCTTCATGTATCGAATTGCCCACCCAGCATCTCTCGGGATATCCCAAAGGTGACCTCAAATTCAGTAGACCTGAAACCAGTCTCAGTATTTCTCCTCTTAAACCTTCCACATTCCCTGTTCCAGAAAGCGACATTACCACCTACCTGGTCTGAAGAAAGAAAAAAAAGGAATCACAGATAATTTTGCAGAGGGAAAGGAGTGAGAAATTCAGAAAGAAGAGTCTGGTGGCCTCTGCTTCTCTCTCTGAAGCTGGAGGCACAGCCACTTGTTGGGACTGATGAGTGTGGAAGTGAATCATGGAGGGTGAGGATGAAAAAATCCGAAAGTGCTCCTGTGGGGAACGGGAACGGGAACGGGAACTGATGAGGAGGAAAAAAAACCTGCAGAGACTTTTCGAAAGCCCCAGTGAGGTGATAAACCATGCATCTATAATGGTGGTGTTGTTATGACTGGGTATTTTTCAGCCCAGTCCTGAATTTTTGCCACATGAGCAAACAAGAAGAGGGAGGCAGTGGTGAGGCCCATTTGTAGTGAAGTGGTTGCCAGAGAGCGAGTCTTCTGGGGGAGGGAGCAGGAAGCGGAGTCTGTAGGGCGGGGATGGACCCTCTCTTGGAAAAGCACACATCTGTACAGATGTCACACATTCCATATATTTTCAAGGCTTACCCCCTGGATAGAGGACTTCTGTTCTCTGTAGGCTGCACTGAGAACTGTTTTCTAGAATGACTGTTGGTCTCCTGCAGTAGTGAAAAACAGGTATTTTGGTGTCTTTCGGGCACACATGTGGAGGTCGTAAGTCAACTTCTCTATCAGCTTACAGTTGTGATTCAGAGGCTAAATCACACTGTTTCAGGTACCAGGGTAGTTTGTGGTCAGAGACAGGGAAATTTTCGTGAAGTTGCTGTGGTAATGTCTTCCAAAAGGGTATAGAAAACATGCCTAATAAGAAAATTGTGGGTAGAATGGCAAACATGCAGAAGTATAGTTTGGATGACTCTTAGCATGGGAAATTTGTTCTGTGGTATTGAAAGGCATTTAGCATTTTAGTTTCACATGCATTTACATTCCATTCATGATGAAATCTATTCACTACTGGCCTCCTCATTTTCCCGTGACTCAACTGGAGATGTCTGTTAAACATCTGAGATCTGGAAGGCCAATGGTACCAAATGGCAGTGATACCCACACTCAGCTGCCTATCAGAATTACCCTAGGATAATAAAAAAAAATTCCTGGTTCTTAAGCCCTGGAAATTCTCATTCAGTATTTCTAGCATGAGGCCAGCGAACCTTTTTTTTTTTTTTTTTGATACCCTAGATAATAAGGTTATGCAGGCAGTTTGGGGATGCTGGTAGGTGAACAGAAAGTATAGCAAGCAAATTATAACTGTGGATTATGATATATTGAGAGTAGCTATTTACAACAATCCTGTTAACATCCTTCAAGGTTGGGTTCCTGAAAAATCCACATACTAGGAGAATTCACGGTTGAATTGCTTAAAACCTTGAGAAACACCAGGCTAGAGACCAACATTCTGAAATGAATGACATGCATCTTCTCAGAGTTCAATGAAACAAAACAGTAAATGTGTGCAGTTACATCCATGGTACAATGGGGAGCATACAATTGGTTTCCGTTTCTTACTGCCACTCCTGAAGTTTAATAAAACCTTAAAATTGCTTTTGCCTTGGTGTGGATAACATGTACACTGAGAGGCAAGCTTTTTCCTGTGTCCCGGACCTCCCTTCCAAATGAATGTCTGATTTCCTGACTGGTAACTGTTGACTTCAGCCTACAGCCGCACCAGAGGCTGCAGAGTGATTTGAAGATTGTAGGCAGAGAAGTATTAAGTACAGCCAAGTGAGTAGGTCTCAAACCCCCTCCCTAATGTACAGAGCCAGTGTCATCTTAGCCCCGAACATGGTATTTTCATGCCAAGCACACGCTGTTAAACTTCTCTTGTGCATTTCACTTCTGTCTCCCAGGAGCCAGGACCATTCTAAGGCTTTGCCATTTTCTGTCTTCCTGTAGCCTTCTCTCCTGTTTTCTGCTTTCCACCATTACCGCCGCCTCCCCCACCACCCACATGCCCACACACATCTGTGGACGAAACCGGGAAGCAGCACTCTGATAGTTTCTATTCTGTATTCTTGGTTGTTAAAGTCCCGATCTTCGTCCTGTAATGCCGATCTTATCCAGTAAATTGATTTCATGACCCTTTAATGGGTTGCTACCGGACATTTATAAAACACTGGCTGAGAGGTTTCTGACATGTTGTTCGGAGTCAGGAGGATCTGGATTTGAATCCTAGCTTTTCCACGTGATAGCTCTGCAGCTGGGAAAGTCCTCATCTGTAAGATGGAGATAAGATACTCTACCTCATATAGTTTGTTTGAAGACGGAATGAAATAGTGCATGAAAAGCCCTTGGCCTAGGGTCCAGTTCTCTGTAAGGATCACGTGATGGGGATACAGATGATGGTGATGATGTTTTTCAATTTTCAGCTCCAGCTTCCTCCCAGTTCACATAACTTTGAGCTGAAATTCTTATTTTTTCTAAAAGATACACAAAAGTCAGTATGAGGAGTGTAGAATGTCATGTAAGAGGAACTTACATTTTTTGGAAGGATTACTGTATGTCCAGGAAAAGTTACCACTAAAAATTGCTGCTAGAGCCCTGCAAGTGAATTGCCACTTTGTGTGTGCGCGTGTGCTTTTCCTTTGCATTCCCACAGCCACCATCCTGGACCAGAGCAGTAGCCTCTAGCTTATCTCCTTGTCTCCATTTGCTCCGGCTAGAATGC
The DNA here is from genome assembly GCF_009834535.1 of Camelus ferus. Lineage (NCBI taxonomy): Eukaryota > Metazoa > Chordata > Mammalia > Artiodactyla > Camelidae > Camelus > Camelus ferus. The sequence continues at coordinate 18,081,020 of NC_045721.1, forward strand.
TGCTTGGTTCACAATGCAACATGGCCATTCAGAAGTTTTCAGTGGCTCCTGTAAACACGCTGAATGTCTAGCTGAGCATTCGAGACCCTCCAGAAAGACCTGGGCTCAAATCTGGTTCCCTATCTGGGGGCTTGTGTGACTTGTACACTTTTTTCTTTGTCTTTATTCTTTTTCTAAAGTTACTCTTTCAAGCTGTATTTTCCCTGATCTCTAAAATGGGGATAATAATATTTAACTGATGAGGGCTACGGTGAGGGTGAGTGATGACATACGTAAAGTATCCGGTCCGTGCTTCTCAGATGCTGACTGACTCTTACGAAGCTTCCCCCATGTTGGTACCTAAGTCACTTGCTCTGCCCACAACAGCAAATGTGCCTTCCTCAGTTCTGCTTTGGCCATTCACACCGACCTCTGAAGGCTGCCTGACTTGCTTGCAGCCTTCCCTCTGCCTGAGTGATTCCTCCCTCGTCCTATAAGCTCTTCCTTTATCACAAAGCTTTTGCTTATGAACCCATCTAATAATGATTTATGAATGAGTTCACCTAGTTGGCAATTCATCATACACTGCCTTCTGATCTCTACTGCAGTCTTTTATTATTATAATTAGAGTATTACTAGTCAGCTGTATAAGATTTATGTCTCACGCCCCTAGTTAACTTACTAATTCCTTGAGGGGAGTGATCATGCCTTACACACCTTTGAATCTTCCATAGCCCTTAGCACAGATCCTTGTCATGATATGTGTTTAGTAAATGCTTGTCGGTGCCCTGGATGACTGGGAACTGCAGACAGTACATCATGGGAGAAGAGGGTCCAGTGGTTAAGGTTGTGGGAGAAGGTTTAATGGATGAAAACAGATTTGAGCTGGTTTTTGTTGGGAGAATAACATTTATGCAGGTTAATAAGAAAGGTGGCATGTGGCTACGTAGAGAGAGCTGTTAGGTGACAAGAGCCCTCACAGGTACATTTAAAACAAATGATGCAGCTACAAAAGGGATGGGGCTGAGCACTGCTGTGGTCGGTCTCTGTGCCACAGCCTCAAAGTTAAGCCCCGTGCTCAGCAACTCAGTTCCCGTACTCCTGCCTTTCCTCTTGCCCGGTCGTGACCTATCTCCTGGGACTCTGTAACTGGGGACTGATGAGCTGTGGGGCTGCTGACAGTTCTCTGCGTTTTCCTTTGAGTGAGGATGCCTTTGTTTCCTCTTCAATCTGGAAGGAAATTTGCCCTGTACATAACATTTTAAAATAGCAATGATCTTCTTTGGTTACTTGAAAGACATCCTTCCATAGTCTTCTGTTTTCCATTGTTTCTGTTGAATAGTCATTGTAAGGCTTCTGGGTTCTGTGGGTTTTGTTTTTCATTTTCTGAAGGTAATGAGCCAGTTTTCCCCTGGCTGTTTTTAAGGTTTTTCTCTGTGTTTTTGGTTTTCATCAAGTGTACTACAGTATGCCTGGGAGTAGGTTTATTTATAGTTTTATTTATATTAAGTCTGTGGTAGGATGATAATTGATACTGTCTCTTCAAATTGCTTCCGCCTCATTCTTTCTCTTGTCTTTGTGGAACTTCCAATTACTCATATTTCAAACTTTTTTTAGGTCTAAAATACTGTCTATGGATTTTAGGTCTTCTGTTACACTCCTTTGTCTCAGCACTTCATTCTGCATATTTTCTTCTCACCTGTCTTCTGGTTCACATTTTTCCCCGGTGGTGTCTAACCTATTGATAAACCCATCCACCGAGTTCTTAATTTTAATTATTTATCCTTTAGTTCTAGAATTTCAATTGTTTTATAGCTTCCAGTTCTCTGACAAAAATTTTCCGTCTTGTCTTTTATTTCCTTGAACATATTAGGCATAGTTATTTTAAAGACTATGTCTGAAAACATTTGCATATTCATTTGTATATCTGTATAGTCATAATATCTGTATAAAATCTGTGTATATATCCCTATGGGTCCATATCTATTGTCCATTATTACCCTTGGTTTTCCATTTTGTTGTCTTTTATCCTCATATTCCTAGCTATATTGATTGAATGGTGGCCCTTGTAAATGAGAAACGCCAGAGAGAATATGAACCTTAGGATAATGTTATCTTTCCTCAGGATATGATTTACATTGACTTCTGGTAGTTCCAGATCATTTTAATTTGATCAGGAATTGAGATGATTCAAAGCTGGGCTTTAGTCTTTGAAATTGTTCTATTTCCATGTAGTGTTATCCGTTACAAAGCTTGCATGTGGAGAGGACAGTTTGCAGGACTCCCTTTTCCTAGTTGGGTCCTGATCTTCAGTTCTTATCCCCCTGGTCACTGACTGTGTCAAAAGCTCTGCTCAGCTGCGATGACCTGCAGCCTCCTCCTCTGGCTGCAGCAGATGCCCTAGGCTAGGAAAAGAGCTGCCCCAAACACCAGGCTTCCCTTTATGGGATTCTTTGTTCTCCCAGATCTTGCCCTTCTAATTCTTTACTGCCTTCTTAGTTCTCTGATGTTTTTAAACATATTTTGAAAAAGCACACTTTGTCCAGATTTCTTAGTTATTCACCATGAGAGTTAGGTCTGAATTACCTGCTGTGCCATTAGCAGAAGCACCCTGCTCTCGGCCAAAGATTTTATTATCTAAAATCCAGCAGGGACGCTTGGAAGTCTCTAGAACAGAACATTAACATGACTTAAGTGGTATTTTAGAAAGATTAATATGTCAGTGGTAGGCAAAACAGAGAGGAGTTGGGAAAGTCTCCGTAAGTAGAATGGTTAAAAGACCATCCTCACTGGGTGCTTTCTGAAGTGAGAGGAAGGCAGGCATTACGGTTTAGGAGCCTGGGCACTGCCGACAGACCTGAACAAGAGTCTGGGCTCCCCTACTGACCAGCAGGTTTCGTCTGAGCAGTTCCCCAATCTATCCCCTCATTGGTAATACAGGGTAATAAAGTCCCCACCTCCTAGGGTTGTAAGAGTTAAATGGGAAACTCAGAGAAAACCCTGGCTTTAACATTTGGCACATAGTAAGTGCTCAATAAGTGGTGGTCATTGCTATTACTTTTCCAAGATCTAAACCTCAGTTATTTAGGTTAAGATTCAGGGTCACTGTTAATGGCATTAATTGGGACCATAGTTAGCACTGTCAGCTTTGTGGGGGACATGATTCTACATCCTCTGAGTCGCAGTGAACAGCTCCAGGGCCTTCACACAGCAGCCCTGTGCCAGTGACATTCTAAATACTTGCCATGTGCTGAGTTGATTTATAGCCTGATGCTCTGGTTTTGAAGATGATCCCAACCCCAGATCTCAAAGATGTAATGATAGCTGCTTTTCAGAAGTGCCTTTTGTCAGGCTTGAGCGTAGATGCTTCATATTTTAGGTTGATAGAACCATCAAACTTAAGCGTTTTACTTTTAAAAGCAGCACGGAGTACAAGAATAGAAGCTTACAAAAAAGACGGACCAGATTATGAGCCTTCATGTTACAAAAGGATTCCGAAAATCACGGATAACCTCTGAAACTATCTTTGTGAACCCTATCCTTTTTCTAGATGATCAGAGTGCCGACCACAGAGAGCGAGTGACTGGCCCAGGGACACACAGTGGTAAACAACAAAGCCAGGACTGGAACACAAGTGTCCCAGTTTCTGGTGTATTTTGATTCTCTTGGGAAAAATAGCACCCTTTTGTTTTCTCTACCCAGTTCTACGCCTTCTGCAACTCTGTTCAAGTTTCATGTGGCCTGGGTGTTGGTGCCCATGGGAAACTTGCCTTAAAGAAGGAAGACCAGCCCATCACCTTGAATTTCACTGTTGGAAGTTAGAAAACACATCCACATGTGTGAGTTTCTGGCGCAAGGCTCAGTGTGTAGAATTCCACCTTCCCTTTCTTTCACAAAAGTTAAGGATGCATACTCAACCTCTTGATAGTCATGAGAGATCTACGTCAAACTATAACCTTTTCCTTCTGGGTCATGTGGCAAAACCACGGGTAACTCATTACCTGTTCAGTGTGTGGGAGGTGGGGCCAGGCTGTAAAATCAAGTAAGAAAGAGGAAGTGCCTTCATGAAAAAGGGTTAGCTTTCATTGTGTGTCATAGGGGATGGCCTAGCTTTTTTTTTTTTTTTTTTTTTTAAGACACCATAAGACCTGAAATCAGTGAAGTCCTTTATAATAGTTTTCCCTCCCCGGATCAGAGTCTTGCTCTTTTTGCTCTTCCTGAACATCTGCTTATAATTAATGACAGTCCTGATGAAAGATTTAGAATTTCTACCTGTGTGATTTCCATAGTATTTTGGCTACATGGGCGATAAACGTTGAGGCTTGGCTGAGCTACATCCTTGTTAGAAAGACACCGTATGTAAATAAGGGAGGGACCCACTGGCAAATGGTGCAGCAGAATCTGACACACTGAGGCTAACGGAGGAGCTCTGTCTGCCAGGATGACCAGACTTTGTAGCAAGTCGCAGAAGAGCCAGGGGAGTCGTCATTAAAAATGAAAGATAATCTGGAGCCTTGCTCTTCAGAGTGTGGTCCAAGGAACTTGGAGCTTGTGAGAGAATCACGGGGCTCACCTAGACCTGCTGAATCAGGATGTGTGTGCACGTTGCTGAAGGTGAAGCTCAGGTCTAGATTTTGCCATCAGCCCTTATCATCTTTACTGCGAACAGCACTGATCATACCCCTCACTGGTATACATCTCCCGTTTTCTCTTCAGTCTTGGGACAACGACCAAAACCCTAGGTGCGGTTTTCCAGGCCTGCAGGGTCAGCGCGTCTCTGGCACCCTCCCTGCGCTGCCTGCCTTCTGCAGCTGGTCCTCCTGCCCAGGGATCTTGCTCTCACTGCCTCAAGGCACCTTCCTTTACCTGTAGACGGGGTGGGAGCCCTGTCATCTGACTCAGAGCATCTTCTGTTTCCTGGGGCTGCCATAACCAAGTACCACAAACTGTGTGACGACAGGAGTGTATTCTCTCACAGTTCTGGAAGCTCGAAGTCCCAAACTGAAGCATTTATAGGGCTCTTCTCCCGCTCAAGCCTCGAGGGGACGATGGGTCCTCGCCTCTTCCAGCTTCTGGTGGTTCCATGCAGTCTTTGGCTTGGGGGCTGCATCATGCAGGTCTCTGCCTCTGTCTTCACATGGCCACCCGCCCCCTGGGTCTGTGTCGTCACATGGCGGTCGCTCTGTGTGTGTCAGTGGCCAAATTTCCCTCTTCTTCTAAAGACATTGGGTTCCTGAGCCTCTGATCACAACATTTTCATCAACCAGTCGATAGATCATCTTGTTTTGTGTGTTTCTGTTTAAAGACTCCATATTTAATATGTATTGTAGATTCAGAGATGTTGAACTCACAGCCCACAACACTATAATTCATGCCCGAAGGAAGTTTCTCCAAAACAGGTATTTTCTCCATAAATCCCACTGCAGCCTTGGGTTTAGGGATGCTAGACAGTGCGTCAGACAGACCACTCTCAGGGGCCATTTTAAACAGCAAAATCACCAGCAAAAAGCAGGAAAATGTGAACGATGTTGCACTAGGTAGACTGAAAAGGACACGTATTTATAGTATGAAAGCTGAAGTAAGAAGGCAGAATGTCACCTGTCCGACCTTCGCTGAGAATGTGCATTGGATGGCAGATTTTTCACCTCTCCGTGCGTGTCTGGGAAGGGCCTGGGAACACCCCGAGAATTGCTTTGGGCGTTAGACACACATTTTAGTGAGAAAGTTATTTTGCAAATATGGATTTGCATCTCCCCAGATAGGCTTTCGTTTTAAAGACAGAGGGCTTTTTTAAATACTTCAGGTGACCATTTCTCCCCCAGATGGGTTGTTTGTGAAAAAAGATATGTATAAGGAGATACATCATTATAATGACGAGTTGGAAGTGGGGCCACTCACATGTCCCCTGGCGTTTCCGCATCGCTAAGTTCAGGCAGGGCCGCCGCTGTCGGGGTCCCCAGCTGCTCTGCTGGTCGTCCTGTCCCCTCGGAAGAGCTCTTCACCCCTGTACCGACTCCCTCTTCCGCTCACCTCTCTACCTTCCTCACTGCCCGGGACTTAGCTGCCCCTCTGTGTCTGGAGATCTTCTCAACAGGGAGGCTCTGACTGGGGTGGCTGGGCCAAGCCCTCGCCATGGTCAGTCACCCAGTGGGAGCTAACGTGGATGGCTTTTCCCGACGCCCCCAGAACTCTCCAGAACTCTTTATCATTCTGCACACAGGACACTTTGTGCGGTGTGTGAGTTGTCTTCTTCCCTGTCTCCCACTAGGCTGGGAGTCCCTAGATGTCAAGGAATGCTGTATTTCGTCCAGTTCCCAGAGCACCCCTCTTGATAGGTGCTCTTTGGCTGGATGAAGGAATGAGTGATGAGAGCAACCTGAGAACCACGAAGAGCAGCTGTGCTGGGGGCTCCCTGTGGCCGTTCTGGGTCCTTTTGGACCATCCCTGCGGTTCCTGTTACTCCTGAAGCCCCAGATGGGTGGACAGGGCCAGCCTGCAGTGGTGACCCCATCTCGGCTGATCCTCAGAGCGGCCTGGCCCTTGTGCCGCACACCCCCGGGTGGGAGGCAGCACTCGGGCCTCGTAGGATTATGAAAAGACCCCTAAGAGGCGGGGTTCCTGGTCTTGTGATTTTGCAGTTTGGTTCGGAAGAGGGGGTGTTCACAGCTAAAAAGTTTACATTTAAGGTAAGGGTTAGATGAGATAAAGACAACATGATAATAGCTGCCCTAAAGCAATGTTTGATTTTTAAAAGAGCAGTACAATATCCATGAGTATTGTGGGAGCTGGAGGAGGAAGGATTCCTTCAGCTGGAGCATCTGGGAAGGCCTTGCGGAGAAGGCGGGCAGAGGCTGGGTCTTGGAGAATGGATATGGATACGGATTGACCAAGCTTGGAAAGAGGAGGAGAGCAAGGAGCAGGTGGCGCCTGCGCCAGAGGGTGGGTCAGACTCGGGGAGGAGTCCAGGGGAAAGGCAGGTGCTAGAATTTAGTTTTAGAATCGTATCAGGTTCTGTAGGCAGCGGGTGCGGCCCCCAGTGGATCACGGAGTGATGCTCTCACTCTGGCGTGAGCTGGGGGCAGGGTGTAGAGGAGATGGGAAGCCCTTTTCGAGCTGGAAAATAGAGTTATTGAGACATTGATCATCTCATCTCAGCCCAAAGGCCTCTGAATAGAATTCTCAGAGCTCATTTTTGGAGGAGGAAATGAGTAAAAGAAAGATGAGGCAGCTAAGGGTTGAAAACAGGATCGTGTCACACTGTCCACGAAGCCCTGCAGGATGGGGACTTGCGTCGGCATTGCCTGTGCTTTTGAGCCCTTCATTGAATCTAAATGCCCATGTGACTAGGATGACAGCGCTTTGTTAGCGATCCCGCTGGGTATATTTAGGTGGACGAGGGAAAGACTATCTGGAAGTGTGTCTGGGAAGAGGGGGGAGAGGCGTTATGTGGGCTGGTAGAGGAAAGGTGACCTCAGGTCAGAAGGGGAGAGTGGCAGTGAAGAAAGATTCTTGAGGAAGCACTTTTTTTTCACGTGAAAGCAAAGCTGAAGTCAGAGCAAGAGGCTGGCGTGCTCTGCGGGGAGACAGGGTACATCCGGAGGGGTTGGCTAGCTGCTTGAAAGACCTTGGAACCGCCCGAACTGATTGCTTCAGGTCTTTAAAATGCCAACGTCAGGGCTTCGAGGCATTTCTATAACCCAGGTACCCCAGAGGAGTGAATTGGTTATCATAACTCTTTCCCACAACGCTTGTCTTCTGTGTCCACCCTTGACTCTTGGAAGGATAACACCGAAGGTATCTGTAAAATCCTGGTCCTCTGAATGCCAGGCACACTGAAGGTATCTGCTGTAAACCCAGCCATGTGGGAAGGGGTAAGATCTAGCCTCAGGCACGGCCGCTCACCTCCTGCGTGAGCCGGCCTGAGGAGGTGTCTGGGCCCACCTCCTGCGTCGGGGGACCCTCTGAGCTGAGAGCAGGCTTGGTCCACAGAGAGACAGCCCCTCGGGAATGGATGGAGCACTCAAACAGGGGCTGGGGGCTTGAGGGCAAAGACCCTAATACGCTCCCATAGCCCCCTCCTCCCGTGTACACATAAACCGTGTGGTTTTGAGGAAGGGGAAAATAGAAGAGGGTCAGGCAGCGGTGTCAAACTTCACAGGGCAGAACTGACAGTCAGTGGCAGCAATGCCTAACAGTGTGTTTCTCTCCTGCAGAAGGGCACCATGCCGGTGGAAAGGATGCGGATGCGCCCGTGGCTGGAGGAACAGATCAACTCCAATACGATACCAGGGCTCAAGTGGCTTAACAAGGTAAGTGCGTGGAGGCCTGTGTGTGTGTGTGTGTGCGTGTGCGTGTGTGTATGCGTGTGCGTGTGTGTGTGCGTGGAGGCCTGTGTGTGTGTGCGCGTGCGCGTGTGCGTGTGTGTGCGTGCGCGTGTGTGTGTGCGTGGAGGCCTGTGTGTGTGTGTGCGCGTGTGTGTGTGCGTGGAGGCCTGCGTGTGTGTGTGCGCGCGTGTGCGTGTGTGTGAGACAGACAGATCCTTACTAAAAGCAGGTGCACGTGGATCTCCACAAGTAAAAGTTGTTCTTTGTGTTCAAAATATGCTTATTAATTACAAAAACCAACCAACCAAAAATGATCATGAAAATATCAAATTGTCACGTAAGAAAGACATATCATCATCTCAGACTGTAGCCTCGACCCTGATTTAAGGCTTCGGTATTGTGGATGAATAGGGGAAGCTTTCTGCTGTGTTTCTGTTCGGTGACTCCTACCCTCTTCCTCCTCTAAATTCCTTTCTTGATCTCCTGGTTTTCTGGGATTAGAGGACGTGGCAACTCTAGGACTTTCTACTGGGAATGGAGCATACTGATTTTCTTCTCTGCGTAAAGAAAACTTCTGTTTTTGTCCAATTTTTTCCCCCCACTATTATCATGAAATCCTGTTTGTGTGCCTATTTGTCCTAAAATAAAGAAGTCTGCCATCATTTACAACCTCCTCCTCGGCATTTATACATACAGACTTCCTTACTGTCATCCACCTCAGAACTCTCAGTCCAATTGATCCTACCTCTTAGGGGTGAATCAGGAAGACATCGGGTGTGAAAATAAAGAACACATGGAAACATTTAGTTATAATCTAGAAAAGCAACTAATATGTCATGCTTTCTTTAAGACGGCCCCAGAGAGATTTCTCTCCCACTACCAGGAATATTGCAGTTCTTCTGAGCAAATGTCTGTTTCCTCTTCTCCCTCCCCGCTCATCTTTAATCTTAAGGACACGATGAATAATTTAGCAGGTCAGCCTTTACCTTTGTATCACGTGCTCGAGAGCTTAGAGCCAGATTGTGGCTGCTTCTAACAAGTGTACAAAATATTGCAGCATAATTTTTTTTCTTTTTTACTAATACTACTTGTTACTTCATTTTAGCTTTTTAGATATCTCTCAAATCTTATTTCTTTTTGTTCTTTTCCCCTCATTTACTTAATTTTGTTCACATATTTTAAATGTAATAGTATACCATATTTGAATATATCTATTTCAATGAGTCCCTTCTGAAACAAGATGGGGTAGAAGTAAACAGAAATAGTTAAGTAAACCATATACTCACTTCATGTGACCTATCATATATATTAAGGTCTCATGGCAAACGGTGTATTTTTCTAGGCTTGCTATGTCTATTGTGTTTTAGATTTGTATCCTGGAGGGGCTTTGTAATTAGCCTCCCCAAAAGAAACAAGAAATCAGGCTTAGCCCCTTGGCCTGCTGGATTAGCAGGGATGCGGGTGGAGGTGTAAGGAAAGGAGAGATGATAGTTTCGGAGCATTGAAGAGGTAAGAATAATGATAATGATAATAATAAAACTGCCATTTACAAAGTGTCAGATAGTCCCCTGTGCAAGATGATGCATTCACTCCCATAATCCCCACTATGGGGTCGATCCTGTCATTCCATTTTGCAGACAAGGAAACCAAGGCTTGTAGGTTCTGTAGGATTGTATTTTTGAAGAACAAGATAACATTGCCTATATGTATTTAAAGCATGAAATTAAAGCAGATATTCCTTATTTCTGAATAAGTTGTTTTTGCTTTTTCTTTTTTTAAAACACACCCACTAGTTGAGGCTGGCTTGATGCATTGGCACACTTACAATGTCATCATGTCTCCTGTGTCAAGTAGGCACTTAATAGGCTGCAGTTAGCTGTTCTCTGTAGTAGGTTGAATTGTGGTCCCTGTTCCCACTGCCCCGCAAAGAAATGTGCACATCCTGACCCCGAAACTGTGCGTGTGAGCTTACTTGGGAAAAGGGGTCTTGGCAGATGGAATTAACTGAAGGATCTCGAGATGAGATCATCCTGGATTATGCAGCTGGGCCAATCCAATGACAGGAGGAGACACACCGACAGAGGAGGAGGCCGTGTGAGGAAGGAGGCAGAGATCGGAGTGATGCAGCCACCAGCCAAGAACACCTGGAACCCCCAGAAGCTGGAAGAAGCAAGGGGAGATTCTCCCTAGAGCCTTGGAAAGGAATGTAGCCCTGCTGACGTCTTGATTGTGGATTTCTGGCCTCCAGAATTGTGATCAAATCATCTCTGCAGTAGTAAGCCGCCCAGTGTGTGGCAATTTGTTATGACAGCTGTTGGAGACTGACACACCCGCTCAAGGTTGTTTCCTTACTGGGACTCTCCACTGAGATTCCTTTTCCTCCACCCATTCTGTCCATGTTTTTTTGGATAGAAGACCAGAACGTGAGTGGATTCCTCTTTGTGCAGCTGAGCACTCGGCTCCTCTCGGGTGGTTCTTACTGCTGAGCCTCACTCACCTGGCCCTTGGCTGGTGAGTTCTCTTCCCAGCACAGTGGGGCCGAAGACTCCTCCACCATCCTGTCTGGCTCCTCTGCTCCGCTGCACGTGGCCAGTCTGGAGGAAGGGGTGTGTGCGGGGGCCGCAGCAGATGGCGCCTCTCAGGACATTGCTGTCACAGGAGTTCCTGGGCCACCGAGCGGCCAACACAGGCAGTGTTGTCCCTATCACTGGAGACCTCAGATGGCCTCAGGACATTTCCTCCCTGTCTGTCCCCACACCTCCCCAGGGCATCTTTTTATAGCCTCACTTAGGCTTGTTGGCATTTGTCTGTCCACATAAATATTTAACTCAGATCCTACTATTATTTCCTTCCCATTCATAAGCCGAAGAATCCCAGCTTGTATTTTGAGTGGTTTGAGGCCATTCTGGACTCTCTTCTCCCACTGAAGACTGTTGTGACTCTTAGAAAACAGGTGCTGTGTACGGGGCTTTGTCATTCACTTATGCCTTCGTCGTGTTCTGACCGTTGGTCCTTAAGTAACGGTGAAGGACTCCAGGGAGGGAGGTCCCACGATGGCAGGCGCCACGGATGTCTTGATTTTTGCTGCAAACTCCAGGTCAGGTCTAGTGCCTGACTCTCGGGAGGCTCTAGGCAATACCGTTCTGTGAATAAACAGATGAGGGATGGGCACTTGAAGTGGAGGAACACTAGAGATTCTGTTTTTGTTCCATTAAGATAATTAGACTTAAGAACACTAGGTCATGTCTCTCTCGAGTGGGGAGTCCATCAAATCCAGTGCATTCTTAGTAAGAGACAAATCGGTGGTTAATTAATACCTTAAATTTGTTTCCATCTCCTACTTCCTATACATGAGGAGGTGTGGGACGGGGTGATGGAATGGGTCGTCTGGGTTCCTTGGAAGGAGCTGTGAGGAAGTTTGGAAAAGCAGCATTATAGTTCCTGAAATGGGCCATGGCTTGGGCTAGTTACTTTTTATTAAGAGTGTTTGCAAATGTACACGGTATGCTTGGATGCTCTAATGACTAGAAAGAACAGCATAGCAAATTCTCACCTAGATTTAAAACTCACATCTAGATTGAACAATTATTAACAGTTAAAAAAATCTGTGTGTGTGAGATAAAGCAACTCCCTGACAGTGTACATCTATACCAGACCAAAGAACATTTTCTTTCTTTTTTTTTTTTTTTTTAATGGAGATACTGGGGATTGAACCCAGGACCTCATGCATGCTGAGCATGCGCTCTACCACTGAGCTACACCCGCCCCTCCAGAACATTTTCTTATATATTCAGAATACTATTATCAATTAGATAATGATAAATTAATCATAATGAGTCATCATTTAAAATGTCATTACTGCCCTGTTCATATTCACAATGCCTTGAGTATTCCTTTTTTTTTTTTCAATGTTGATTTGTTCAGTCAGAATCCAAAGAAAGCCTGCAGGTTGCATTTGGTTGCTCTGACTTGAAGCATCTCCCGCCTGGGGACAGCACCCTCTCCCTTTTTTCCTTCTCACTCTTGGCTTGTTGAAGAGACCAGGTCAGTTCTGGGTTTGTCTTCCTGCTTAGTTGTGGTTCCCCTGGACTGTTTCCTAAGGAAGGAAGGAGGCAGCCACCTCCAGGTTCATTGCTTTTCTCGTATCTCCAATTGATTCCCGCCCTGGTTATTTCTGTTCTCGTTTCTCACCGGAGATCCTCCTGGACCCGGGCGCCGAGGCCACTCCCCAAGCCCAGGAGATCATCAGGTAGTTCCTGACCTTTTCCTTCTCTGCGCTTTGAAAGCTAGCTTGTGCTCGTGTAAATATCAGGCCATCTCGGAACAAAGTAAGAAGTCCAAGCAAAAATAGCAAACGAAATTGGAACATCTTATACATATTGGGGAAGATAAGAGTTTCCACTTGGGGCCAAAGCAGGTTTGTTCGTGTTGCGCAGGATTACCTCAGATGTTCTCAGCTCCAGCTGGGCTTCTCCCTCCTGCCCACAGCTGGGCAGGGTTCTTGATACGTAAACACAAATGCAGTCCTTCCATTCACGGTGTATGATCACCCCATGTGGGGACCAGGTGCTTGGAGACTCTGATGGCACCTACTAATGTCACAGGGTCTACACAGACACAGAGCAGCGCCCTCCTTGTCCCAGGGTGGGAATGGTCAGTTATAGAAAGAGTTTTGCCTCCTTTATCTTTTAAGATGGTCTTTAAAAAAAAAAAAAAAGACACGTGTGATACGTTTATTAGCATTTCTTTTTCTCCTGCAGTATGAAAAACGTTAAAAGGTACATGTAGGTTTTTTTCATTTACCATTTTAACTATTTTAAAATGTACAGTTCAGTGGCATTAAGTACATTCACAGTATTATGCAGCCATCAGCACATCTAATCCCAGAACTTCTTCGTCACCCCAGAAGGAAACACTGGACCGTTAAGCAGCCCCTCCCCATTTCCCATTTCCCCAGCTTGTGGCAATGACTTATCTGCTTTCTTTCTTTGGATTTGCCTTTTCTGGATATTTCATTTAAACAGAATCATTCAATGTGTAGCCTTTTGTGGAAAGCTTCTTAGCATAATGCTTTCAAGGTTCACCCCATTCATAGCATGTATCAGTACAGTGTTCCCTTTTGTGGCTGAGTAATCTTCTGTTTTCTGCACTTTCTTTGCTCCATCAGTTGATGGGCATTTGGATTGTTTCCACCTTTTGACCGTTGTGAGTAGTGCTGCTATGAACGCTCATGTATAAATATTTGCTGGGACAGCTGTTGGTAATTTCTTGAGTGAAATGACTGGGTCATGTGGTAATTTGCGTTTAACTTTTTAAAGAACAGCCAAACTGGTTGCCATAGTGGCTGCACCATTTTACATTCCCACCAGCAGCGTTCCAGTTTCTCCACTTCCTTGCCAACACTTATTATTTTATGGGATTAAAAAAAAAATTCTAGCCATCCTAGTGGGTCAAAATGATATCTCATTGCTGTCTTGATTTGCATTTCCCTAATGACTGGTGACATTGAGCATTTTTTCATGTGCTTATTGGTCATTTATTTATCTTTGGAAAAACTGTCCATTTCAGGAAGCTCCATGGTGGATAATTGCTAGGTTCAGTCCTTACTTCTGTGGTTTCATGATTTGGGCATGGTTTCCAGGATACTAGGTTTGGTTTGAGTGTTTGTGTGCACCTGCGAACACAAAAATGGTTGAAAAGATCTACCTCTCAGAATCAACTTTGTGTCTTAGAAGATAGATTTCAGATTGTGTCACCCCAGATCTCCTTTGACCTAGGAAAATACACAACAGCAAATTCTTTTAAGGGTCTTTATCTTTAATCATAAACCTTTAGATTCTGTTGTGCACTTCAGGAAAAAATTCTTTCACTGAGATAAATTCATTTTCATTTTTTTCGTTTTCACGTGAATGTCAAAACTGCATTAGGTGATTTTGCTCTCTGATTTTCATCTACATTAAAAAATAAAATTTCACTCAACCCTGTTCTGATCACTGCCCTTTTGAAAATGGTCAGCATGAAGCCCTGCCTCTCTCTTGCTTTCAGTTCTTCTTTACTGACTCAGTTTTAAATACATAGAATTTCCCCTTTTAACAGTTCTGGGGAACCCTCAAATATTCTGACATATTTTTAGTTCAGGCTTTGTAACTGGTTCTATGGAGAGGCGCAGGGTCCCTTTTGGGTCTGTAGGGACCCTTTGTATCTTTCATTGTGTGAAACCAAAGTGGTGGGAAATCCCTACTGCCATTTTCTTCCCTGCTCCAGTGTCTTGTGCAGAGATTCCCCAGATCTAGAAATTGTCAGACCTACCTTGAGAGTTTAAAAAAAAAAAATGCAGCTTTCCTGGGCTTTAATCTCCACAGAATCCAAGTGAACAGATCTGTTGTAGGATGGGAAATCTGAATCCAAACTCTAGGATACGATGGGTGGTGTAAGTGACTGAATATGGGATCACACGACCTTGGCTTTGAATTTAGACACTTACTGCCATAAGTTCTTTGGTTAGATAATGTAATTCTGGTCCTCAGTTTCCTCAATTGTGAAGTGGAAATCATAACATAGACATAGCTCGTTGGGGTGTTGCAAAAACCGAAACCGAGACCACGTGGACATGCAAAGTGAACCAGGTTTCATGTGTGTAGTTTTACTATGAGTGTGACTGTGTTTCCAAAGCACTAGTTTCTAATCATATGTTTGCCAGGGTCGGTTTAAGCACCTTAAGTTATACCTCTTGGGATATAAGAGAGATGGAGAGAGTCTGCTATGAGAATTGTACCAAGGGACTTTTCTCCAGAAAAGGAGGATCATCTTCATACTAACAGTACCTGTTTGTACTTGCTGCTGTTTCCTGCAGGGTAGCAGACACACAGGGATTAAAACAAAAGCTGTGTCTGTTGGTGACGTGAACAGATCGAGCTTCTCAGTCTCTGTGACAATGGCCTCAGACCCCCCCCCCACAACTCCTCTTTAGCAGCAAAATGAGTGTTTTGGAGAAATACCTAATTTTTAATTTATCTAAGGCAGCTGGAGTTCCGCTTTACCAAATGATGGAAATAGGTGATAAGACCAAGCATGAGAAGTTTCAGTAAGTGGTCAGTTACTTGCGGTCCTGCAAAAAGAAGGAGGCACAGATGACGGAACACGCTGGCACGTCCCACATCATCACCCTTGACCTTGGAATACATTCCTGTTCTGCCAGAGTCCACTCGACTCTGAGTGGACTGGTAGACTGCCAAGGTTTAGAGCCTCGAGGGGAAGCGGGTCTGGTTTACAGCGGATAGTCAGCAAACCCAGTGATACCTAGAGGGGTCTTACTAGCTGGGGCTTGAGAACCTTCTGCAACGGTGGCCTGAAACCCACGGCTGCAGTTCTTACTTACTTTTGTTTTTCAGGAAAAGAAGATTTTCCAGATCCCCTGGATGCATGCAGCTAGACATGGCTGGGACGTGGAGAAGGATGCACCGCTCTTTAGAAACTGGGCGATCCATACAGGTATTAACCCGCCTCACCTGTAGCGGCAGGCGCTGTTGCTTCTGTCGTGGTGGTTGATACGCCTTTTTAAAAACCGAGATATAATTGACAAGTAAAATTGTAAGATATTTAAAGTGTACTTTGTTGTTGTTTTTGTTGAGAACATTTAAGTTCTACTCTCTTGGCAAATTTCAGTTAAACAATAGAATGTTAGCTGCTGTTTATTTTTACGACATACATGAAATCTCCTGGCTTATGGCTTCATGAAGATAGTTCTGAAAAACCTGTGACTCGTCCCCAGGCACATCCAGGACACGTAGGGCGCAAATGTCATCACTCAGAAGTGATGCTCCACTCAGTCCATAGAAACTTAGTCCTTAAATTTCCTGTAAATATGGTTTTTGATGAAGTCCCCCAGGTGTGTACCAGGGGGATATAGGACTTATTTGTTCTGGAGCTATAAACTTGAGTTGAATTTCTCTTCCCAAAAGGTAGTCAAGAATGTATTTATTTATAATAAAACCTAACTAGGGAGCTATTTACAGGAATGGACTTTTACTTACTGTTGGAGAGTCAGATGAAAAAGAGACCTTCCAGGTACCTGTGCCTGTTGGTCTCCCCAGCCTTCTTGCTTTCTCTTTTCCTTACCTTGATTTTCCATTTTTTTCCCATTATCATTTCCCCTTTAGCTATTTCATAGAGCCAGGGTGACCAGTTTGTCCCAGGTTGCCTGGAACTGTTGGGTTTTAAAACAAAAATTTCCACATTCCAAGAACCTTCTCAGTTCCAAACAAACCAGGACGGTTGGTCACTGTAGGTGTGGCCTGGAATTAAAAGGGCCCTCTGTACTACCTGGCCAGCAGTCCTGTCTCCAGAAATTTTTCCTCTAGATCTCATTTCCCCCCTCCTTTTCGTAACCTTAATACTTTCGGCTATTTTGTTAGGAAAGCATCAACCAGGAGTAGATAAACCCGATCCAAAAACATGGAAGGCGAATTTTCGATGTGCCATGAACTCCCTGCCTGACATTGAAGAGGTCAAGGACAAGAGCATAAAGAAAGGAAACAATGCCTTCCGAGTGTACCGGATGCTGCCCTTATCCGAACGGCCTTCTAAGAAAGGTAGATAAAGATGCTTACCTACTAAAACAGTAACGCCTTAACCTACGTTGTTGTGCTGTTGTGATTTCTTTACTTCCACATCTGTAGTCACAGTGAAGCTAGAACACCTGTTCCCCTTGTGGGTGATAATTAATTCTGCCCTTACCTGGCTGGGGAAGATGACTCCCGGGGCCCCCAAAGGCAGTAAAAGAAACATTTGAGATTGTGGCCATGTACACATTAAAGCAATACATTCATTGAGAGTTTCAGAAAGAATTCAACTTAGGGGGAATGTCTCTGTCTTTCTTCTTCATGAATTAATCCGGAACTATCTTTTGTTGCCACAGGAAAGAAACCAAAGACAGAAAAAGAAGACAGAGTGAAGCACATCAAGGTAATCTTTGGTTGTTCAGAGAGAAGGCCAAAGTCATGACCGTGTTAACGATTCACGTTCTGTCTCACGAGAACAAGTGACATGACCTCTGTGGAGCTTTGAGTCTTTCTTCTTCCATTGTTGTGTTTTACGTGCTTTACCTGTCTCCTCTTTGGCACGTACCCACTTGTAGACTCAAGTACACACATCCCCGGCTTCAGCCAGTTTCCCTGAGCGATTTATGAATGAACTCACAGATCCACGCTGAGCTCGACAGTCTCAAGCCTCCATCTGGTCCCCACAGCTATTGCCAGCTGGTCACTTAGTTCCAGCTAAGCTCCAGCAACCAGCTCCTCTCTGATACTATTAGGTGTATTTTCAGGCCATTAAGTATGTTTTACAGTATATTAAGTATTACAGATTTACATTAAAATGTATTACCTACATTTTATATATATATGTGTGTGTGTGTATATACATATATATATATATATGTAATCTATGATAGGCCATTAGGTTGGGGGCACAGGGGTCCCTTCAAGCCCTTAGTTTGTATGGATCTCAATAGTTCTTTTTTCTGCTCCGCTATAAAAACTCTCCCAACTCCTAAAGGTTTTCCACAGGGATGTGTTTGTGTGCGTGAGCTTTTCGGTAGGCTCTGTAGCCTGCAGTCCCCTGCAGTGTGAGGGTCTTTGTGTGTAGGTGGGATGGCCCTTGTTCAATAGCCAGAGAATATCCAAGCATCCTGTGCGAAACTGAGGATGAGCTTCAGTTGCTGAGCAAAGAGCAGACACCACAGTCCAGACCCACAGACCATCAGAGAGAGGATTGTCTGTTTCACTGCACCCCGTTTGCAGATGGAGAAACAGAGGCTCAAGAGAGTTGAGTGACATGAGCCCAGGGGCAGTGGGACACGTGGCCAAGTTCACACAGTGGTTTAGAACTGAGCTTAAGAGATGCCAGATACTCTGATTTCTACTCAAGAGTAACTGTTGAAGGAAAAGCCAAGTTGTCCAGACAGCACAGTGTTTAAAAGCAAGCCAATCAGTCAGAATAATTGGGGAAAAAAATTTTTTTTAACATTTTTTTATTGAGTTATAGTCATTTTACAATGTTGTGTCAAATTCCTGTGTAGAGCGCAATTTTTCAGTTATACATGAGCAAACATATATTCATTGTCACATTTTTTTCGCTGTGAACTACCACAAGATCTTGTATATATTTCCTTGTGTGATACGGTATAAACTTGTTTATCTGTTCTACATATGCCTGTCAGTATCTACAAATTTTGAACTCCCAGTCTGTCCCTTCCCACCTCCTCCGAAAAAAAATTTTTTTAATGTACTTCCCTGTAAAGTTTGACTTGTGAAGGTAGTTAAAGGGAAAACTTAGGTAGATTGTTAAAGTTTTAGACACATTTACCTCTATAATGGAAAATAAATATTTTAGGTGGAGTGTTTGTTCTAGAAACTCCGTTTTCCACTTGCAGTATTTTTACTTGGTGATTTATTTTTAAACATAGTACAATACAGGCCTCATTTTTTCTTTAATTGACGTATAGTCAGTTTATAATGTGTCAATTTCTGGCGTACGGAGTAATAGTTCAGTTATACATACTAACTTTTTATTATGGAAAAGTTTTATACACACAGGAAGGAGGTAGGTGAGGCAAATGTACTCCCTAGACCATGACCCCTGTTTTAACATTAATCATTTTATTTCACTAGTACCTCCATCCACTTCCCTATGTCCAATATGCAACTGCAGGTAATCAGCCATTTTTGACTTCCAAAAACAATCTCACGTGGTTCAGCTCAATATTTTGAAGCAGATTCTAAACATCCTATTCTTTCTTTCATGACTACTTCAATATGTATCTTTAAAGGATAGGCGCTCTTTAAAAATAGCACAGTTATTATTATATATAATAGCACATTATTGCATCCGAAAAAATTAACAGTAGTTCCTTAATAGCATCAAATATCCAATCAGTGCTCACCTTTCCAATTGTCTCATAAATGTCACAGTTTTTATACAGTCTGTTTACTTGAATCGAGATCCACATCAGGTCCACATGTTGTGATTTTTGGATATTTCTCTTGAGAGTTTTTTAATCTATAGGTCTCCTCTACATTACTTGAAAAATTTATTTTTTCTTAAAAAAAAAACCCTAGTTATTAGTTGTATCAAGTTTCCCACAGTTTGAATTTTTTTAGGACCTACATTCTGATTATTGTTGTTTAGTCAGAAAAGTGTAACGTCCACAACGATGTGATCTTGAAGACTCTGCTGTCTTCTTAAGTGTGACTATATCATATTGACTACTGTTCTCACAGCGTCTAATCTAGCTCAGTACCTGCTACAGAACAGATAATCGATACATATTTGATCACCGAATAGACGAATGAGTATTTTTTGACTGAATAGATGCATAAGTAAATATAATACGTGGGAGGGGAGTAGGGGGTTTACATTAGAATGCAGACTTAATTTCATAACCTCAGTTAATGGGGAAATAAGAACGGAGTAACAGATGTTCCCTTGTCAGCCACTTTTGCTCAGACATAACCCACCACCCTGCACTGAATATCTGATGTCAGTGATTTGGGGGTGCATCATTATTTCCTGTCAGCAAGAAAAGCTGCTTGCAATGAAATCATGACACATACTTGATTAGAGGGCACATCCCATTTCAGGGGTGTGGAAGTGCGCACCTTAGAATTGTGACACATGGCATCCTTGTAAGTAAAGGACATCCACAGTCACGCCACCCTCAGCAGTGCCCTCCACAAGGCCACGCAAGTGAGCAAGTTGTGGCAGGTGCCGCCCTGCGTGGGGCCTGGCCCTCCTGACCCAGGGAAGCAAATGAGAGACCTCCTCTTAGGTGCAAGCACGTGAGCCAAGTTCCATCCAGCCAAGAGCACCTGGAGAAGTCCCCCTGTGAAGATGTGGTAACTTGTCCCTCAGAGAGACAGTGTTCCTTCAGCAGAAGGCTGGTGACTCAACAGAAATAAGAGCAACCTAACCTTTAAATTTCTTTAAAAAAAATTTTTTTGAGGGGAGAAGTGATTAGGTTTACTTATTTATTTATTTTTAATGGAGGCACTGGGGATTGAACCCAGGACCTCGTGCATGCTAAGCACACAGTCTACCACTGAGCTACACCCTCCCTGCCACCACAGCCACTTTTCAATTTAAATCTATTCGCATTTGTCCTACAATGAAGCAGCAAAACATGGAAAAGGCCAGTCAGTGGGCTCCCCAAGTTCCATGGCTCTTGACTGTTAACACCATAGCGTTCACTTAATATGTCTATAGAATGGTTCAAAGTTAATTCTCCAGGTTGTCTGGAATTGTATAAAGGACCTTATCCTCACTGAGCTATGAATACATTACTTCTCATTGTGTGTCAAAACACCTAACTGCAAGTCTGCGTGTCCTGGGCATGGATGCAGCTGGACGGAGCAGGTGGGTTTCTTCCACAGAGAAAGTCTGTCTTGTGTGAAGTAACTAGGTATGAAAGTCTGCTGTTCAAAAACAAGCTCTTCCAAATCTTCTTTTAATTCAAGTTGAATTAAAGTTTTAACTAGGAAAGGATGTTTATAACACATGGGCCAACTGTCAGAAGTTTTCTTGGTGTCATTCAGGCAGTTTATCTCCATGCTGTATGTCTCCTCAGCAAAGAGCTTTTCTGAGACTAGGAGACCCGAGGCCCATTGTCCGTGTAGCAGGTGCAGAAACGCTGCCTCCCTGTCCCCTGATGCTCTTCCTGGGAGTCTACGCTGTGTACTCAGTGAGCCACGCTTTGCTTGAACTAAGCCCCCGCTGTGTGGAGGTAACAAGCCATCTAAGGAAAAGAGAATAAGAAACACAGCGGTGAGCAGTACTCCCTTGTACGTCATCAGAGCGTATTCGTGTTTCAAAAAATGTCACAAGGCAGACATCAGTAAGGATAGAAGTGAATGAAACAGAGGGGTCTTAGTGGATATTTCTGAGCCTCTGCCAAGTTCCAAGCTCTAATTGTTTCCTCATTTAGTTCTCCCCATGATGGGCAGGCTATTGTCCTTTTGCATATGTGGAAGTGGAGGCACAGAGAGGTTGAGTAATTTTCCCCAGGTTGCACTGCTTTTTGGAGATGGGATTTGAATCCAGGCTAGTCCAACTCCAGACCCTGTGCTCTCTCAGCACACTCAGTGGGTCTCAGTTTCTCGGACATTGTGGGCTCTGAGCCAGGCTGTGGGGGATGGAGCCAGTAAATCGGTGGGCCTTCCCTGGCGCCAGGAGCGTCAGGAGTGAAGGCCTGGAGATCGGAGTTGCTGTTTGGTCTTCACCGGACGAGTCAGGAAACTGACTTGGTTAGAGCAGGAGCTTGTGCGAGGGAACAAGGGGAAACAAAGACGTGCAGGGAGGGAGGGAGGATTAGGAATTAATAACCTCCTGCTTCAGAGGATTGTTTGCAGATGAAATATACATGCTTGGAAACTGTATAGTGTGTCCAGAGCAAAGCATTGGCGTTATGATGGAAAATAAAATCAAGAACATTCTTGAATGTCACATAGTAAAGTGTAGGCCTGGGCTCTGTTTGTTTTGAATGCAGACCTCTGGGTAGAAGTTACAGAAAAGCAGGTGTTGGTTCAGCAGAACTTTCTAGGAGGGCTGTTGGCTCCAACAGTGACTTGAGCTGGATTGAAAAACAGTGTACTCCCTGCCGCTATCCAAAGACAGGCTGAGTGACCACCTGTCAGGGCTGATCCGGGAGTGATCCTTTCATGGGCTGCAGGAGGTCTCCAGTTTTTAAGCCTTAATGAAATGGAAACACAGGCTGGCAACCCCCTTGAAATTTCAAGTCCCCGTGGAGGGAGCAGGTGAGCGGACTCGCCCCACCTGCTTTGGTGTCTCCTTACCCTACTGGAGAGTCTTGAAAGGACCGATCAGAGCACAGTCTGAAGACTGGTTGGCTGAACAACCTCTGTGGCTGCTTTTGTGAAAAAAGGCAGAGTTGAAGTCCTTGGGGAGGATGTGGATCATGGTGGAACTGATGTCTAAGGGAGGGCTCTCTCACGGTGGTGGGAAGCAGTGGAGTGGGGAAGAGAAAGTGTAGATGAAGGTGGTGGCCGTGGGAATGGAGAAGAAGAGATGTTTCTCTGGCAAATGGAAGAGGATATGGAGGATGAAGACAGGTGTGGATCAAAGAGGAGGCCCCGAGTTTCCAAGCCTCATGGACGGGAGGATTGGGAGTGAAGCGTGTCTTGTGGAGAGGAGGGTGAGTTTATCTTTGAACGTGTTGAGTCAGGAAGGACAGAGGGCCCTCTGAAGCAAATGCCAGATAGGAAGTTGGACCTAACAGAGCTCGGGTAAGTGTTGGAGACTAGATGTGTGGTCATTTACTCAAGAATGATGCTTGAGGCTGTGAGAACAGATGCCTTGTCCAAGAGAGACACCATGTGAGATGAAGACAGAGATTCAAGGAGAAGACATGGAGAAAAGTGAGCCAAGGAAACACGTCTAAGGGGCAGCTGCAGTGGGAGCAGGGGGAGGAGAATGAAGACGCTCTAGTTCCAAGGAAGGAAGCTGTTTCTAGGACTAGGCAGGAGCTCAGTGGAGCTCCTGTTCTTAGTGGCCTCCTGACCTCCGTGGCGTAAAGTGTGCAATTCCCTGGGCTAATTTCATAAAGCCCAGCTGTCCGCCTGAGATTTGGGTTAGTAGAGAGACCTAGAGATGCCCTTAAATTTGGCTTCAAGGAGACTGGCTTTGCACAGACGAATTAGGGCGTTTCTTGGGGTAGGAAGTTTGTTTGGGGATGGGAAAAGGTCTTAATGGCCATTATATTTGGCCTCAAAGGAGGGGACATCTAGACAAGGGGCTGTGGCACAGGGATGAGACAGAATGGGCTTGGAGCTGAGGGGTGAGTGGCCTTGGTTGTCCTCTGACCCAGACCCACCCCCAAACCCCTCCAGCAGGTGTGGCTTTGAGACCAGCCAAAGGAATATAATTTTAGGGATCTAAGGAAGGCTGTCCTGCCCCTAAACTCTCTCTGGTGCAGATTTGCTTTTGCCTAAAATCCCTTAAACTGTAGACCAAACCTTGGATTCTGTCATGAGGAAAACAGTTCCTGGGCATAAATATTTGGCAGAGTTAATGCATCATGGAAGGGCCTGAACCAAAGCACCATCTTTTTTTTTTTTTTTTTTCTTAGTTTTCTTTGGGGCAAGGTGATTTACAAGAGAGCCTATGTTTAAAGTAAGAAAGGGAACAGAAAGAGGAGTCTGGCTGAGGATTACCCAGGCCGGGCTATGACACAGCCAGGTGGGGGCCGGGTGTCACAGATGACCAGGACATGCTGCGGGCAATGGTGTGCGTGACCCACAGGGTCTCTATACACATGTTCCATAGAGAAACTTTCACCCTTTTTCTTAATTTGGGTCCCTTGCTTTTTAAAAATGATATACATAATTTAGGTTTAGATATTTGTATTCTAGTCATTTCCAAATTTTTGATTAAATGTAGTGAAGACCCCTGTTTTCCTGCTCCCTGGATGGTGGATGGAGACCTTTCAGGGAGGTGCTGGCTGCATTTCACTGTGTAATCTGCCGTATTGTCCTTCCAGAGTGATAGTGCCTCCGAGAAGTTTTGCCCTGAAGACTTTGAAATCGACAGGATATTTTTGAAGTGGGGATGGGAGGAGGTAAAACAATGTTCAGAGCAGCCCAACTCAGTCTCCCTTGGCAGGGCACACAGTTCCATTACAGAAGCAGTGCAGGATACGAGGTACGGACCTGGGGAGTAAAACGACGTTGCAGATGGTTCTGTCTCAGTCTCCGTTGGAATTAGTACAGGATCCAAGGGTTTATTGAGACAGAAACTTCTAGAACTGGACCATGTTGCCTGACCAAGGGCTGGGTTCAGTGTCTGTATCTCCTCAGAGTAAAAGTAGTGTGATCTTGGAAAACTAATCTGGTCTCTGAGTCATAGTTTTCTCAAGTGTAACGTGACAGAAGTGGCATTTGCCACTAATTAAACTGTAGATCATGTGAAGCACACAGAGGTCTCCAACTGAGAAATAAGATTAATTGAGGTTTTTAGACATATGCAAGTCCTACTGCCTCCTTACTTTCAGAAGAAACCTAGAAGCAGAATAAGTGGAAAATAAGTTGACAACGAAAGAAACTCATAAAAATGAGCAGTTCTTTCCGTTATTCTTTAAAATGCTCTGCGCTTAGTTACTTTGGGGGGATTGAAGAGATGGAGGTGGAATAAGACGGCACATAGGGCGTGACTGGGGAGGGGGAGATGGAGAGGGGGCCGTGGAGGAAGCCAGAGAGGAGGGCGCCGTCAGGAGAGTGGAGCATCAGGTCGCTTTTGTTAAGAAGGGAGAGAACAGGCCTTCCTACTGGATGCCAGAGTGTGGGGTTGTGGGGGAAGAGACTTGAGGAAAGGTCATTGAATTTGTTTGGGAGAGCAGAGTTTTATTGGGGACCTTAGATAATGGTGAGTGTTTATTTAATAATAAGTGCCAGGTGAATATTTATCTCATTTAATCTTCACATCATCCCTGTGACATGGCTCCTATTACTGTCCTCAGTTGACAGCTGTCCGCAGCCCCCTACGAGAGCATTAAAGATGTTCAAGTCCTGTAGCCAGTGCAAGGCTTGGGCTCCAGGCCTGTGTGACTCCACAGCCAGGCCTGTCTCCCCACCCGCTCTCCCACCCCAGGAGCCGGGAGCTTGGTTCTGAGAGTGTAGTGGCAGCCATACTGCGGGCTTCACCAGCGCACAGGGAGGGGGCGGTAGTGGGAAGGCAGGAGCACGTTCAAGAGTTTGGCTGTAAAGGAGGAGAGTGGTGACTCAAATCACAGGCAAAGGAGGTTCTTTCCAGAAAGGACAGACTCTTGGGAATTTAAAAGAGATGCTGCAGGGGAGAAGGGTAAACACTCTGCCCAGTGGAGTTATCTTGGGCCCTTTCTGTGTTCAACCTTTGGTACATCTGGTCAACCCTGCTGTGTGTGATCTTTTTTGTTGTTGTTGTTAAAGAACTAAGCTATACAGTGAGGGAATGTCTTTAAAATCCTGGTTATCGTGGTGGGAGTTTGCCAGGTGGGATCATGAGGGAGGAGGTAATTTCCCCCTCCTTCCCATGGTGGCTTCTCTAAGATTTTGCAGGATTCACCATCGATTCCAAGCAACACATGAATTGATAAGAACATCCTGCATGCCTTGGAGGTGTCCACCACTCTAGATTTTTCAAAGTACAGTCATATCCACCTCACATGATCTTCTGCTCCCATCTTGTATTCTTTCCCCCTTCCACTCTCCTTTCCAGTTTGGTTTCCCCAGGAGTTGTCATGTGTGGCTTTTTTTTTTGGTCTGATTCTATTGCTATCATAGATGCCAGTGCAATCTCCCCTTGAGGAGAAGCTCTCTTATCAAAACACTGAAAGTCAGTACCCCAGCACTGGCTCGCCCAGAGCTGTCGGCACGTTCAGAGGTTGGAGGGCTCTGGTGCCTTGGCCAAAGCAGAACTGAGAGCTGTGCTAAGGAGAAGGGCCTTGTTCTAGTGTCATTAGCATGAATGTGGAGCCTCTCGGGCTGCAGGGGCCATTCCGGCCCTCGGGAGGCACTACGTGGAGCTGTGGGTGTGGGGCTGCTCCACGGGACTCCACGGGGTGGAGGAGGCTTTGGCTGTGAGTCTGGCCCAGGTTATCAGCCACTCACCCGATGCTCAAGTGGCCAGAGTCCAGGGCAAACCATATCCGAGAAGAACTCGTCTACCGTGTCCTCTGGTTTCCTGTGCTCGGGCCAAAGATTGAGGCTTTTCCTCCGAAATTGTGAAAAGAGGCAGCATGATTCCTTCCTTAGAGGGAAAGCCAGGAGCTGACTCTGTGTGCAGCTTGGCTTAACCCCAGAGCTGTTGTCTGCAGGTGTAAGCATTTCAGGAAGGCAAGCCAGATACACTGGTACCATCTCGAAGGCAAATCAAAGAAAGTGAACCCTTGATGTGATGCTCTACACAGAAATGTGCTTCTTAAGCTCCAGCTGATTTAAGCCTTGCAGGGAATGCATTTGGGAGATGAACACGACCTTAGCATTCAAGAAAGTAGATAGGGGGTAGAATTTAAGCTAAGGAAAGGGAGGGAAAAGAAAGTGTTCTCAATTCTTTTTTCTTTTCTTCTTCCTAGCAAGAACCAGTTGAGTCATCTTTGGGGCTTAGTAATGGAGGAAGTGATCTTTCTCCTGAGTATGCGGTCCTGACTTCAGCTATAAAAAATGAAGTGGATAGTACGGTGAACATCATAGGTAAACTGTTTTCACGTCTCATTTTTTTTATATATACACACGAGTAGCCCTCTGGGGTCGAGAATTTGTAAAACGTGATTTGAAATAACATAGTCAGCGGGAGGAGGTCTTGGAACCATCTCAAAATGCAAGTTCAGGCCCCCAGATTTCAGGGCTGAAGAACAAAGGCCCTTGAGGATCAGATAAAGGAACCAAGGTGAATCCATCTCAAGAAAACAGGTAGATGAAATGGGTTTTTCCCCCTACCCCCAGTGGCTAATGACTAGCCATTCTCCATCTCTCAATCACTGGTCACGTGGACAAAAGTGCTTATTAACTTGGGAACAAGGAGGGAGGAGACTGTCCCCACGAGTCCTCTCAGCATCTGCTACAGAGGTGGTGCTCATCTGACCGATGGGGAAACTGAGGCACGGAGGCACATGGCCAGAGGGCACACTTTGATCCCACAGAGTTTTGAGGATCTTCCGTAAACCAGACTCAGTGCTACGAGCAGGAAATAGGTTGTGGGGCAAGGCAGGTCCAATTCCTAGTTTCATACAAGGAGACAGACAGTAAACAAGTAAAACCGCACATGACGACAGCACTGTTGTTGTGATAAAGCGGAAGAGGAGAGGAATGGAGGGGTGTGGAGAAGAACCGGCCACCCATCTAGATCGGAGGCTTCTGGGAGGAGCCACGTTCCCCCTGAAGCCGGTGGGTGGAGTTGCAACGGACCCCGATGCAGGAATGGGCTTGGAGGACAGGAGGGAGGCTGTGTGGCTGGTGTAGTGAGTTGAGTCTGGGAGAGCACATGAGGCTCCTAGGAAGGGAGGTAGGGCGGGGTTGTGGGAGCCCCTGGGGAGGAGCTTGGGTTTTATTCCCAAACTGCTGTAGAGTGTATTTAAAAAAAATTTTTTTTAAGTTGAAGTATAGCAGATAGTAAAGGACACAAACGTTTTACCTACACACACAGTGTAAATACCACCCCTGGAGGCTTGTAGACAGGAGGGTGACAAGTGTGAATTACATCTCAATAAAGTCCCACTGGGATGCTGCGGTGACCGGTGAAGGGATGGTGGGGACTCTGCAAGAGTGGAGGCTCAGCCGAGAACTCGTATTCTAACTCCAGGCCTGGAATCCAGAACCCCGGCTCCTTTTCCCTCAGTACCTTTTAATTCATGACATTTTGCTCCATTTTGCAAATGATTAGAGCTTCTGATGCTGGTAAGAACCAGAGCGATCAAGCAGGGCTCCGAGAGCAAGCCTCACGTCGGGCACCTTCATTTGTGGCTTCTCAGTTGATGCGGACAGGAGGCTGCAGTCCCTGCCGATGGCAGCCGCTCCTCCTTCCCCTCAGTTCGGGAGTTTGGGAAGCAGAGTTGCGTATGCACGGACCCCCTTGCACGCCGAGGTCTCCTGCAGAACACAGTGTGAGGGGAGAAAGCAGTCTGGGTTGAAATACAGCTTGCTCTGTATCTCAGGGCGGTGGGCCTTGCCTTCTCCCAGGGCTCCCGTCCAGACGGGGCACTTTTGCAGAAACAGATGGTCCCACTGTCACTTTGAGCTGAGTGAGGTCTCCGGGAGCAGGCGTTCTTCTCATTTCCCCTCTGGAGTGAGGCCACGTGGCTGACCGGAACCCAGCTCTCCCTCCCTCCTGGGCCCTTTTCTCCAAGGCCAAGAGCTCCTTCACCAGCACCTGGGTTTTTACCAGCCCTTTCTCAGCAGGCTGTCCCTAGAAAGCACCTTTTAAAAAAGGAAGATATTTGCCAATCCTCCAGGCATGCTTTCTTAAGATTCAGCCTATTTTTGAGAGAGCTGGTTGGTTTTTGGAGCTCCCCCCTCATGAAGGAGGAGAATTCAGCCTCAAATAAGATGCCAAACAAAAGCTAGACCTGGACCAATTTTTTTCCTTTTTTTTTTTTTAACATATTAGTTGAGTCTTCAGTATGTAAATTCTGTCAGATGGGTTGTTCTTTTTGGTATGATTGGTGCTGCATGGAGTTGGTACTAATTTAATGAGTCCTTACTTCTAGGACAAAGACGAAGGCCAGGTTTGGTTAGAGGATCACTTACTGGATGAAATGATTCTCTTCCTTGGCCTAATAATAAAATAATAACGGATGACAGCAAAATGAGTTCGAGTATCTCTTTCTAATTGGTCAGTGGCCCTCACAAATGTGTGTAATGATATAAGAAGTGAATCCATGCAAGTATGTTAAAGAAGTGGGTAATTTGTGATCATTGCCAACAACAGCACTGGCTCAGGTTTTAAACCCTTCATAGAGTTTTTGCCTACACTCTCTCACATGACCACTAATTACCCACCCCAGCCTCTGGGACATGTGGATAGAGATAAGAAACATAGGGGTTCTGATTCCAGGGCCACTGGAGGCAGTTGAGAGATTCTTTCTGTCTTTCTTTACTTTTTTTTTTTTTAAAAAGTGTTATTTTAAAATGACACCATTTCTTTTTTTCAGTTCATTTGTTTCTAAATCCAGAGTTCCTTAGAGTTTTGTGTCTAGGCACCAAGATGAAAGCTTCAAGATGTGTTCATTCTACTCTTATAAGCACATGTTTATACGATTAAAAATGGAAGCTGAAATAAGTCCTTAACATGATAGTATTTCCCCCATTGTCAGTAGGTTCTGTCACTAGGGAAATAGATTGAAAATCAATGCCTTAACCCAGCGGCGGCCAGCAACCCAGTACATTTTTATTCTGGAGAGGGTGGCTGTTTGCTAAGCGAATCCAGTAAGGGTGTAAAACACAGAATGTACTGTTACCCTAACAAATGAACTCTTGCCAGACTGCTGCTATATTTTACTTTTATTCTTGCAGCAAATCCTAGCGGGAAAACACACAGGCATGAGCATGCACTGACGGTCAGCGAGCTGTGGCCTGGCCCTGCCTTCTTGTCTGTAACAGCTGCGCGTGCTCCCCAGATTTCCCTGGCTGTGCACTCCAAGCAGGAGTGCGGCGTCTCAGGACTTAGACCAGATCTTTTAATGTTCCATCTCTCCCGTGTGTTTAAATGCACAGGTCAGCATCCCCAGTAGACCTTCCCTGCTCTCCCTTTAAGGAGAGGGAGGGAAAAAAAAAACCTTATTATTATGGGTTTTTTTTTACTTTTCTTTCACATTGAATTATTTTGTGTGTGTGGCAACTTCTGTTTTTAGGAAGCAGAAGAAGCCAGCCACATGTTGAATTGTTCTGACAATACCCTGCTGGCGTCTCGCCCGGGTCAGCAGTGCTTCTGCTGAGCTGTATTGAAATCACCTCCAGGCCAGTATGAAAAGTCTGCAGGTGCGGACGTCTGTCTGACTGGCCCAGGCGGGGCTTCAGAACCCCATTGTGTTTCTTGATAGACGGTAACCCCACCCTTCAAGAAAGCAAAGACTGTTGTGAAATAAGGGAGGCTATTCATTACTCTGAAGTAAATCAAGCAGGCCTTTGGTGCCTAGACATGGAAAGTAGGAAATAATGTGATTTGGATTTTGTCTTGATTTTGGTGGCCCAAAACGTACCTTCTAGGATGTCCTTTTTTGGGGGGTAATTGCTTCCAAATTTGACCGACTTTATCTACAGTAAACCTTGAGTAGCTTTTCTTTTAGTCAAGCTTAGAAACTGAGTACTGAAGGGAACAGAACAGATTCACAACTTAGAGACCAGACTTACAGCCTCCCTACCTGCCCCCTCCCCGCCCCCGTCCCCGTCCCCCAGGGTCTCATGGTTACAACTCAGGGTTGGCAGCCGCCGGCACCAGATTTGGAAGGATCTGAGGATGCCAGGTGACTCTAGGCTGTAGAACTGTCTTCATCTTTTTCCAGCTCCTTTGTCCCCTATTCTTTTTGCCTTTTTCCCTGGTGCTTAAGACATGAAAAATTCCATCTGCAAGATGAAAAGTAGCTTTGGGGTAGCTCTTTAGATGGAAGGCACCCATCTTGCGAAGGAGCAAGTGAAGGCTTTCCATGCTCGTTTCCATGGCTGTATGCTGTTCATCCCTCAGGAGCCGGGGCCAGAGTCAAGGCATCCATGTTTATCAGGACCCCTAGAAAACTTGGCAACCTGAAAGCCCATGTGAGATGTGAACCAGGATATCACAGTGTACCCAGACACAGAACCGATAGTGTATCTTGTTTTCCTTCAGCTGGACCTTGGAAAAGCCAAGGTCACGGAGTGCAACGTGCCCTCAGTCACCATGTGCACAGGAGCCCTGGGCGGTGGAGGTGGGCTGTTACTTTTTCAACCGTAAGGAGTTTTTATTTACCCAAGAAACCCGCCAACTTTTTATGAGGCTACATATTTTTTTCACCTTCCCCTGTCCCTTGCCGCCTTCAGCTCATTTATAATTAACTTTCAAATCCTGTCTTTCCGTGTCTTGCTTCTCAAATCTGAATCCTTTCTGTTTCCAATACGGCTCCCATTCTCCTTCGCTCTCGCCTCAGCTCTGCTTCCAGCTGCCCCCTCCCGCCCCCACAGAATCATTTATTAAAAAGTACCAGTGTCACCATTGCCCCCCAGGACAAAGACCCTCATGTCCCCAGGGTCCTTGGGACCTAGCTCCTGTCCTCCTCTTCTGTACTTGTCTTGGAACTTGAATTATTCTGAGCAAATGGACTTCCATGTGCCTATCCAGAAAGGTTTTGGCTGTGGGTTTTGTTACCATGGTGCGGAAGCTTGGGCTCTGTCAACACAGCGCGGTGAGAAATGGACCTTGGACAGGTTCCTCATTAAGGGTAAGTGCAACCTGAGAGGTCTTCCCCAGCTTTCCGCTCTCAGACCACTGACCCTTGAAACAGATTGATTAACTCAACTGAGTGTTCACTGGGCCCCACTATTTGCCCCCCTTGGCAGCAGAGTGGCATGTGATGCTGTTTGCTCTTGGGAGAGAAGAGTGCATACACTGTACCAGTCACACTCCGGCCCCACTCTGCACCTCCCTGTCACAGTCGAGGACAGTCTGGCCCGTGCAAGGACACGGCTCCCTTCTCTGAAGTGACTAACCCCATAGAGACTGTCTCTCCCACCATCGCTCTTGGATGCCTAAACCGAATCATGGCTGTATTTTATTTAAAAAAGCCAAACAAAACAAAAGAACACCAGATGTGAAGCTAAAAGACTGGGGTTTCTACACCAAGTTCTGCAGGTTTTTATTTACCACGTGATCCTGGGCAGAGTCTCCAACCTCTCTGAGTCTCGATTTCATCCTATCTAAAATGGAAATAATAAAACTGGTCCTGGCTGCCGCAGGGACTCGTTGCAAGGATCAAATGAGCGTAACAGAAAAAAATCACTGTGTCAGGTTAGAAGGTGGTAAAACAATGTTATGATTATGATATTATCACAATCATATTTAAATATGTTTGAGTAAGAGAAGTGGCTGTCTGTCACCAGGGCTGGTATTCACAGGTTAAATTCTCCAACTTTCAGATGAGGCCAAGAAGAAACTGCTCTCCCTGGTAGCATGTGGATGGCCTGCTTATATGCGCCCTACAAAAAAAGCTTTGATCTTGACCCTGTAGCTGCCTGAGTGACCTTGGCAATTTACCGAGCCTCCCTGGGTTTTAGCTTTTTTCAGCTGCAAAGCGGATAGGACCAACCCACCTTCAAAGAACTTTCTGGTTTCGAATAGTCTGCCTTTAAGAGCTTTCTCTGACGTGTGGGGCAACTACTCTCTCAGGTGGGGCCCAGCGTTAAGTCAACAATTGTTAATAAAGTAAGAATGACCTTTTAAGGAATCAAACCGGTTCATCAGTAACCAGCCATGAATAATATTGTTGTGAGTCTCGGCAACAAGGTCCAGATAAAGTTACATTCCTGTGGGTGACTCTTTTCCTGATGTGCTGACCTCCCTAAGCTGGAGAAGCTTAGTGGATTTCTAGCTTCTCCAACCATTTGAGAATTTCCTTGGCACCCAATATAGAACTGTTGAAAAGCAATTTCAGAATTGGTTATGAGCCCAGAGTCTTATTAAGGTGAGATTTGGAAGTTTTTTTTTTTAATCTGAAAAGGGGCTTAGAAAGGCAAGGGCAGCGCAGTTTGAATTTCTTTGACTCTTTCTGTTAGGGAGTCTGTACTGCAGAGCCCTGGGGAGTTGAGCACTGGGTCAGAGAGAGCTGGATTTGAATCCTGGTTCTGCCGCTTCCTGGCTATCTGACCTTGACTTAAATCTTTGGACTCTCCATTAGTTATTTAACTCATAAAGCTTTTCCTTGTGTCTCCAATGGGGATGATAACTGTACCTTCCCTGGCGGTTGTGAGGTCTGGCAGGTGGTCAGGCAAGGTGAGAAAGACACAGTTCAGCTGCTCCGGAAATGTTATGTTTGGCTATTATTGGGTGTCAGTTAGGACACCCTAGCACGTAGAGGGCTCCCACGTCTGACCTCATGTACTGTAGCAGATTGCCAAGTTTGCTCTCCTTGTGCGACTTCCGTGGTCAGGGATCAGTGGCACTGTCTGTGTTGTCCCCTAGGGCAAATTTTGGTGGCTCAGGGAAATCAGTTCACATCTATCTGTATAGATGGAGAGAGAGAGAAAGAGAGATGGTTTGATTAGGGCAGGGGTGTATGTAACGCATGCCCAGAGAGCATCTCAGATGTTGGGATTTCCCTGCTTCTTCCCTGGACTTGTGACTTGTGAGTTGGGAAGTTTCTAAAGTGCCCTCAATCATGGAGAGCATTGGTCGTCCCTGTCCCAGGCACAAAGCCACACAATCCTAGGTTGACATTTGGCCTTAGAGATAATGTAATTATATTAACTGAGTATCGAGATTGTAGCCCAGAAGACAAAAATCTGTTTTTCTATCTGGGTTACTGGCATTCCGGATAGACTTAAAATCTGAATAGAGGTGCTTATCTACTTTTTTGTCTTAAGGTGTTTGTATTATGTGAAATACAGTAAAACTCACCTGCTTTAGGCATTCAGATCTGTGAATGTTGAGAGACGCCCTCAGTTGGGTAACCACCAGTACATTCAAGACATAGGACTTTTTCCTCATCCCCAAAACATTTCCTCCCCCTCCCCCAGCCCCTGGCAGCTTTATCACTTCATCTAGGTTTTTAAAAGTCCACTCGCCAGGAGTCTTGAAGTTGTCTGGAAAACGTTCATTGTTACGTGCAGTATTTGCAAGTGGTCCTGAACTCCTGCAGGACCCTGGCTCCAGTCTGGGAGCCTTGCTCTGTTCACTCATCTCTTTTCCAGCAGAGATTCATGGAGCTGCCCTCCCGTACAAGCCACAAGCACATGCTGTGACTCGATACAGAAAGTTCTAATGCAGGTTCTCAGCTCTCTTGGGAGCCATCATTTGGTTGGGAGATGACATGTACAAATAAGAAAGCTGAAGGAAGATCTGCAGAATTAACTGGCCACGCGAGGCAGAAAGTCAAGACACGTCCCAAGGTTGCGTGACATTGTAGTTTTGGCTGAGCTGTGGGGACGGGGAGTGAGAGGCCCATGGGAAAGAGAGGGCAGTCTGTTCTGGGGTGGGCAGGAAAAGGCCCCCCGAAGGCAGAGGCATCTAACTCTGCCTCACCCTCCCCTTCCACCCACTGTGTTACTGCCTCATCGGAGCCTTTGGTTTCCTCGTACTGGAAAAAAAATACTCTGCTCTTCAACTTTCATCACATGCCCCCCTCCCTTCTCTCCCTCTCCACCGCAGCCCTCAGCTTTTGCTCTGGAGTATTTAGTGCTGGTCTCTCACCCCACTGGACTTCTTACAAACCAGATCCTATTCCAGATTGCGCTTCCTCTGTCCCTCCTAGTACCTGACTGGCAACGCCCTGTGCAAAGAAGGTGCTCCATAAATCTTTGTTAGTTGGAGTTGGGCCTTATGGGGGAGAACCCTGGTCAGAACAAAGGGGTGTAGTTAGCAAGATGCTGGAGCGGCCCCTGTTGTTTATGCTCCCAGCTAGCTCGCCGCCTCTCTCCTTGGAGTGACAGTGCAAGAGAGAAATGAATTTTGCAACATTAGAAATGAAAGTGGCTTTGATTTAAATCAAATTTATATAAGATTTTAATTGCCCTGGGATACAGGGTATCAGTGGTCCCCACCTCCTTGTCAGACACGTGCACGCACGCACACACACACACACATGCAGACGTTTGTCTTCTCTCTCCACCCACCAGCTGCTTCTAGGACTTGGGAAAGGACAGGACAGATCTCGTTTCCCTGCCGTTTTATTTTACTTGGGAGAAGAGGCAGCAGAAACTTGAGAGAGGTCAGTGTCAGCGCTCAGTCTGTGTCTGGTGAACTTGCATAATTGATGCTCTCAGGCTCAAGGAGGAGGGTCCAAAAGATAAAATAAGAAATGGGGAGTCTGCCTGCCGTATTTAGCCTGCCTTCCTTTTCTTTAATTTTATTCCCTCCAGGAGAACCTGCTCGGCATCCGATTTCCCCTCCGTTCTGTGTGCCGTGACTTTGTGGACTCTTTATCACATCCCCAGATCTCCTTTCTCAGCCTCTTTGGGGCCTTTCTTTTCTCTACTAGAAAAATCCATGAATTCTCACTCCCTTCTAAAGCCTTCCCTGAGTAGAAATCAGGTTATGTTCTCCCTACCTTATGCCAGTCACTTCATCACTGCCATCCCCCCACAAGCACTTAAAACAGAAACCCATGTACAAACAGAGATACTTGAGCAATCAAAATACTTTCAGCGGTCAGAACAGGTGCTAGCCCAGGTTGCTAACTTCTCAAAGAGACTGGAATGTGGCCGCCTTCCTGCCTCACCTGAACGTTTTACAGATGACCGAAAAAGGGCAGGGGACGCAGAGCACTGCACATAATCCAAGCTGTGTGGCTTTAGGGAAGCCCCTCGACTTCTCTGTGCCTGAATGGCTTCACTTATAACAGGATAATGATGCTTTCCCTGTCATGCTCCTGGGTTGAAATGTTCAAATGACTTACACAGGCACGACTGAAACATTGATTATGATGGCAAAGCTTTGAGAGAGGCCCTGGGGAAAACATTGTTGTTCTCATTTGTTTGTTGGTGCCAGTTTCCAGGGATATTCCATCCAATCAGTTGCCAATAGAAGTATAAGGTCGGCTCTGTTTGAAAGTAGGACAGGGCATTAGAGGCATTCAAATTAAAACTGCAATGAAGTATTCCTGCACCTCTACCAGAATGACTAAAGTCAAAAAATAGTGTCAACACCAAAAGCTGACTAAAAGGTGCATAAATTAAGATCATCCGTACATTGTTGGTGGGAATATAAAATGGTATCACCACTCTGGACAATAGTTTGGCAGCTTGTTGTAAAACTAAACATACAACTACCATGGGATCCAGTAATTAACACTCTTGGTCATTTGTCCCAGAGAAATGGAAACTTACGTTCATATAAAACCTGTGCGCAAATGTTCATAGAACCTTATTTGTAGTAGCCAAAGAATGGAAACAACCCAGAAGTCCTTCAGTGGGTGAATAAAAACAGACTGTGGTACGTCCATGCCGTAGAGTATTATGCAACAGTGTAAAGGGACCAACTGTTGATACATGCAACAGCTTGGATGAATCTGCAGGGAATTATGCTGAGTGAAAACAGCCCGTCTCAAGAAGTTACTGTGTGAGTCCATTTATGAAGCATCCTTAAAGGGACAAAAATTATAGAAATGGGAAACAATGAGTGGATATCAGGGGTTAGAGACAAAGGGGATGGGGGCTGAAGGAAGGTAGATGCAGTTATAGGAGATGGTTGTGATGATGGAACTGGTTAGTGTGATGACTGTGGTGGTGCATACTTGCAACCTCGTTTGTGATAAAACTTCACAACTAAGCACACATACACAGAGGAGCACACGTGAAACGGAGGCAATCTGAAGAATATGCGTAGATTGTTATCAACATCAGTATCCTGATACTGTACGTAGTTTTGCAGGATGTTACCACTGGAGGACACCTGGGTAAAGGGCACACTGGATTTCTGTATTATTTCCTACAACTGCATGTGAATCTATAGTGATCTCAAACTGAAAAGTTTAATTTTTAAAAAGTTGTGGGGGTCAGAATTCATCTTACCAGTGTTTCGGGGTTTTGACACCACTAAAGTGTGCTGGGACTGGGAAATCACTTTTCTCCATTGTCCTGAGATTACAACCATTGCCTGTGGAGTAGGCAGAGGGCCGGGAGTGTGCACAGAGCATCCCACAGCTAGAAATGACACAGTAGGGTGGATTTTGGTGGTCCCCCTTCCTTATGAGAGTTGATGATGTCTCTCTGGACCCCAGGACTCAGAAAATAGCATGGCAGCTTCCTTCAAAGCAAGAGCAGAAAACAGAGAAGGTCAGGTTCAAAGCACTGTTTCTCTCTCTGGCCCTGGGAAGGGTCTGGATGCAGCCTCTGGTCCTTCAGCCTTGGCTCCTGGCTGAGGAGTTTGGGATGTTGCCACATGTAAGCACCATTGGCAGGCGCACTGGAAATAGCCCTGGGGAACCAGATTATTGGCAGGCTACTTCTACGGGGACATTAACCCAAAAGTAAGGCTTGTTCTTATTTCATGGAAGATGCCATTTGGTGACCAGGAATCTGAGTCCCAGCTCTTGGGCTCTCTGCAGGAAGTTTGTGTTTCTTGAGAGTGTGTGCTGGGATGATGAAGGCTGGCGACATTGGTGCATGATGGCTGTCTTTTCTTTGAAGTTGTAGGACAGTCACATCTGGACAGCAACATTGAGGATCAAGAGATTGTCACTAATCCGCCAGACATCTGCCAAGTTGTAGAGGTGACCACCGAGAGCGACGAGCAGCCGGTCAGCATGAGTGAGCTTTACCCTCTGCAGATCTCCCCCGTGTCCTCCTACGCAGGTGAGGGGGTGGGTCGAAAAC
Source organism: Camelus ferus (assembly GCF_009834535.1). Classification (NCBI taxonomy): domain Eukaryota; kingdom Metazoa; phylum Chordata; class Mammalia; order Artiodactyla; family Camelidae; genus Camelus; species Camelus ferus. Next base: position 18,118,359 of record NC_045721.1, read on the forward strand.
CTTGCCACCTGAGGAAGGAGCACGGGAGGGCAGGCCTTTAGTCTAGGGTGACCCATTGCACCAACACAGTAGAGAACCTCTCCTCTGTCCTAAGAATTATTCTGGCTGGAATTATTCTTGCCTTAATTTTCTCAGCCAACATCTTCTTGGACACTTCTGTTCTCGGTCAGGAGACACGGTCACAGCATTGTGCTTGCCCACCCATAACGTGTTCACACGGGACCCACAGATAGTCAGATTTCTCTGGGGAAGTAGTTTGTCCGAGTCTGTTTTATTTGCACAAATTATCAGCAAGTTGGAAGGGTGTTGTTAATGGAATCTAAGTTTGAGCCAGCTGGACGGGGCCTTAGAGATCACCTTTTCTGGGTCCTTCACTGGAAGGAAGGAACTTCGCTCCAGGTCACAAATCCTTGTTCCACTCTGTCCCACCATGCTTACTTGTCACTTCGTATATTTTCCCCTTCTTTCTTTATTTGGGGCAGCTTCTAGTTGGGCTAGGTGAGTGAGCCCGTTTCTGATTCTCTAGGGAATGCGCCACAGAGTTGCAGGAGTTGGCCCTGACAGTCCAGATTAGAACCAAATTCAGTCAGTTCTTCCATCCTTACAGGATAAATTGATGGCTCCTTTTTCCCACCAACATTACAGCATCTTACACACGCTTTCTGATGATCTCCATTTAACTTCTGGAGACTCCATCACAATTATGAAACAGAAGTTCTGAGTCAGTGTTACTGCTTGCAGATATTCAAAATAAAAAGCAGGGGCCCTGTCAGGGGTGACTGCAGCCCACTCTAATAAATGGTTCAGGAATTCTCCCCAGTGTCCTCTATGTGCTGCCAGATAGCGTGTCCTCCAGCCAGGGTGCCACCCCAGCGACAGGCACAGGGTCAGCAGTAGAGTGAGGTTAATTCAGATGATGAGACGTTTGTGACCTGTCATCCCCTGCCCTAACCTCATATTTCCTGAACCCCAACTTACTTTTTTTAACTTCTTTTTTTTCCTGTTTTTATCCTTATCTTTTTTTTTTTTACTCCTTTTTGTTTTGTTTTTTAAAAAATTGGGGGAAGTGTTAATGAGGTTTGTTTATTTATTTATTTAGTAGTAGTATTTTTTAATGAGGTACTGGGGATTGAACCCAGGCCCTTGTGCTTACTAAGCACACGCTCTACCACTGAGCTAGACCTGCTTCCCTTTTTGTTTTAAATTGTGGCAAACTACACATAACATAACATTTACCATGTTAGCCATTTTGAAGTGTACATTTCAGCAGCATTAGCTGCCTTAACACTGTTGTGCAACCATCACCACCTTCCAGCTGCAGAACTTTTTCATCTTGCAAAACTGAAACTCTGTGCCCATGAAACAGTAACGCCCCACTCCCCTTCCCCCAGCCCCTTGGCAGCTGCCCTTTTACTTTCTGTCCCTGTGAGTCTGGCTTATAGGAGTGGAATTATACAGTGTTTGTTCGTTTACGACTGGCTTAACGTCACTTAGCAGAATGTCCTCAAGGTCCTAGCTTTCTTTTGTGCCGGGAACATGAAAGGAAAGCGAGAACCAGGCTTGGCTACAGGAAGCCTACGATTCGTCCAACACGATAAGCTTGTCATCAGCTGTTTGTTCATCAAACGTGCTCTGAGCTCCTGCGGGTGCCGCCCCCCCCCCCCGGTCTTTGCCGGCGCCCCCATGATAATAGCTGCTATTTGTCGTGTGTTTCTTTTGCCCTGGGAGCTGTGCTAAATGCTGGGAATCGATTGCCTTCTTTAATTCTCTTGAGTAAAACCCTGGCAGCCTGGGCACCCTCGTTCCTCTCTCTTTAGAAATTAGGAATCTGAGGCTGACGGGGCGAAGCAGCGTGTCCGGGGCTGGACAGCCAGTCGCACAGTTAGACCCACACGTAGCCGATGCCAGAGGCCTGTTCTTCGCGCCTCCAGGGTGACGCTGCCCTGCACAACCGCACAGGGCTCCGCTGTCCAGAACGGTCCACGTCCCAGGATCTCCAGGACCAACCAGAGGAAGCAGAGCAGGATGTTTATGCCCTGATGTTACTGTTGGAATAACAGGAACTTGAAACACTAAGCTAGTTTGTTCATATTTCCCTGATTGTGGCTGAAAAATGTGGGACTTTCTTCTCTGTCATGCCGCTGCAGGTATCCTTACACCAGTGTGTGTGTGTGTGTGTGTGTGTGTGTGTGTGTGTGTGTGTGTGTGTGTGTGTGTGTGTGTGTTGGGGGGAGGCTGGAGTAGACTTTTCTGTTTATCTATTGAGTCACACTTCCCTAAAGTCTTCTCGAGGATTCTGGAAAGGCCTCTTCTTGCTGTTCCCGCCAGCAGTGGCATTTTGCTTTAGCAAAAGAATCCCGAAACAGCTGACTCATGAGAGAGAAATGAAAATTTCATTACCCTTTTCAGGACACTTGCAGGAGTTGAAAAGACGGCGTTTCGGGCGAGGCCGGCAGGCAGCCGGGGTCTGGCTGGAGCCCAGCCTGCACTTCTTCCTGTCGTGTCCGCTGTCTGAATCCTCCTGAACGCTCTGGAGGGAGGCTTACTGGATGGAACCAAGATGTGTCATCACTGCTGCTTTCCTAGAGCCCACGGGCACATAAGAAACTCTCGTGTTCCTGGCCATGGGTAGCTAAAATCTCTCAGCCAGGGACTTCACAGCTCGCTACCAGGAAAGGCAGATTTGGGGGGTGTATTAACTTTCTAACTTTATATTCCCCATGAGAATAGGCTGTTTGCCTGTTTTTCGTGATAGGATTCCGTTGTTTGGACTCTTCAACTGAATTTCAACCTCCTTTAACCCTCCCATCCACTTGTTTAGGAAACCAGTATTTGGAGGTGGTGGTTTGCTGTTTTGGCACCCTACTGACCACTGAAATATAATCCCAGTAGTATTATAAAACCCACATTCATTTTTGCAAGGCTGGCTTCTCCCTGGTCTAAATATTATGGTGAGCAAGAAAAGAGACAGTGTCTTTGAGTTGACATACATCATTGCATTGGATGGTTTTATTGTTTTAAGACGGCATAAAATTCTAGTTGGATTCATAAAACTTTCATCCTGGGGAGGGGTGTCCCAAAGTTCAACCTTGGGAGGCTCTAGAGAAGAGTGATTTTGTTTTTTAAAGATCTACCATAAAGTGGCCTCTTGCCTGATGTGTGGCACCAGGATTGTTGGTGATACAGTAAAAGGAACCCCCGGTAGTATTTCAGGGAAGAGTGGATGAGAGATGAAGAAGAAAGCTTAAGACAAAGGATTAATTGGTGATGCGTGAGACAAGAAAGATTTCCTACTGACCAGCAACCAGCAGGCAAGACTTTGGGTCCTTATGGAAACCACAACAGGCTTGCATTTTGTTGGGTGGGGCAAAAATAACAGTGCTTGGAGATTCACAGGACTCTGATTTGAACCTTTTCTTCGAGCCTTCTAGTGAAAGTAATTGAGGAAATGATCGAGGGAAAGAAATCCTTGTCGATCTTGTTAGTAAAACTTGTGGAACAAGAGCCTTCCAGAAAATGCACCAGGATGTCATAGTGCAAAAAGGCTGTGGCAGAAAACATACTGTCTCTCTCCCCATTGTGTTCCTGAGATGATCTGACAGTAAAAACAGGGCTAACTTGAAGGTGACCTAAGACTGGCGTCATTCCAAAACCTCAGCTCTGGAAGAAGCAGCTTTGGGATCATCTAATCCAAACCGTTCCCTTCATTCTCACCCCAGTTGCTTTCAGGGAAACAGACCAGAAAGATAAACAGACTCCTTGGGTCGCTGTTATTACTCTGTAAACACCCGCAACGTGTTCAGACCATACTAGGGAAGCAACTCCAGGTTTTCTTTTATTCCATGCTACTCGGAACGAATACACAACCAAATCCAAACTAAGCAAAAGGGAAGATGAAACAGCTCACACTGACGTATCGGCAGTAACGTCGATCTGGAAGCAGCAGCTGCCGTGAACTCGTTTGTTGGTAAGAACCGATCTTGAAAGTGGCAATGGTGAAGGAAAACCAAGAACACAGAGGCAAATGGGCGTGAGTGCCCCCAGCAAAGCACTTTGAGCCAGTGACTCGGGTAGTCGTGAGCACCATGTCATCCAGAGAGAAGGGTCTGGATCCTCGGGCTAGTGCTTCAAGCATCTCCTGCTCCCAGGCTCAAGGCACTCAAGGCCCTTCTTTTAAACAAAATTTAGAAATCTCGGTTTGCTAATCGAAGAGTCTTCCAAACAACTTCAGAAGTAGTTGATCTCCGTTTAGAAACAGTGCTTCTCAGCTAAAAAACTCAAGTGTCAGCAGAAAACGCAAGTTCAGAGCATGTGTGTCTTCTGTCTCCGACTGAATCCCTGAAGTTAAAAACTGGCTTCTTACAGGCCATTAACAACCTGATCACATTCATGGCCGTCCAAGGTCTTATGCAGGAATCTTCCCCGGGGTCTGCCTCCCCGCCCCTCCTGCATCTGTGACTTGGGCTGAGGTGGGACCCAGAACCTCAGAGCTACCTGCTCGTTTTCGCCAATTTCCAACCCCCAGAGCATGCCTAGTGGCATCGGGTTTTTATTGGAAGGGGAGAGGAACAGAAGGTGTTGGTGTTTAGGGAGGATGATTAGGAGTGGAGGGGCCTAGACATACAGGAAAGGAAGAGAAACTTTGGCTTCAGAGTACAAAGACAGTGAACCACAAAAATGGAAAGGGGATCTTGAAGTTTCATCAGAGGCCAGAGCCGCGGGAGAGCTTCGGCGCATGGCCCAGAATCAGAGGCCGCTCTGTCGTCCCTGCTTGGCGCTGACTCAGTCCACAACCTTGGCTGGTTTCTCAACATCTCTGTTCCGCATTTTTCTCGGGAGTGGCAGCGCTGATTCCTGCCTCCTGGGGTCCTGAGTGAGTGTGCAGTTTAAGTGAGAAGGGGCATTTTCCCTGGCTGTTGTTTTTAATTTCTTGTGGTGTGGAAACATCTCAGCGGGGCCGGTTTGCTTTGATAATTAGAGTCAAGCCTTCTCGAGCGTCTGCTGCCCCCACCGGGGATGTTTCTGGAAAGTCTGCACAGACTGCAGGGTGGACAGGCCCATCTTCTAGGTCTGAGGGTCACCCTCGGCGATCACTTGGGTGAAGTCACTGGGGAACAGTGGCACAGAAATGTGCATGAAGGCCCCAGTGCAGTCACTTGCGGTTTCTTTGTTTGAGGAATGAATCTGTGACTCAGTTTGTCCATTTGTTCCTTAGGCTTTAATTCATGGAGAGCCTGGTCTGTGGCTGGTGCTCTGGGTGGCCGGGAGGGCTCTGTCTGGGCTGGGAGGCATCTGGTCGCAGCTGTGACACCAGCAAGACTGGAGGCTGGAGGCCGGTCCCTGCATGGGTTTGGGAATGAAGTGGGTAGAAGGCCCGAGAACACACAAGGTCTTCTGCATAAGCCGGGGGGGGGGGGATGGGAGCTGCTCCCTGACTTAGGGCCCTTGAGGGACTGAACAAGACCTGCATCGGAGGCGCCGGCATTCAGCAGAACACCCTGCAAAAGTTCACTGTTAGGGTTCCCTCCCGGCCTTGTCTGCGAGATGAATGACCTAGACTCAGGGTCTCTGAGGGCCGTGGGTTTGGGAAGTTCTGCCTGCTGTGCTTTCATTTCTCAACGCTCTGAACACTGAAAAACTGCACACCATCCATTTTGTATTTAAAACAATTAAAATTTTTTTTTACTTAAAAAAATTAAAAATGTGTTGCTTTAAACAAGTCCTGTATTCTGTGTACAGGTGACATGCAGTCACCAGCTGCTGCCTCTGCCTCTGTTAACCCAGCCTGTCGTGCAGATCCAGCCTGGAACGAGGCCAGTGAGCGCAGGGCGAAGGCACTGGCCTTGACTGGGTGTAGCGAGGCCCATGCTGGCCTCTCCCCAGTCGTCACATCAGCCCCTTTGGAAGCTGTTTACACTCCCATTTTACAGATGAGGAAACTGGCTCAGTGAGGTTAAGTCACTCGTTCCGTGTCTCACAGCTGGCAGGTTGCATCGGGATGGTAACCGAATTAGCTTATCTATTGCTGCGTGACCATGTAACCACAAACTTACTGGCTTAAAACAACACACGTTTTTCATCCCACGGTTTCTGAGGGTCAGGAGGGCAGGCCTGGCTTCCCTGGGTCCTCTGCTCAGGGCAGTCTCTGCACAGACCAGCAGTTAAGGTCTGCTCCAGGGCCGCTGTCCCATCTGAGGATGGGGTTGGGGAGGCTCTGCTCCCAGGCTCACACGATTTGAGGCAGAACGCAGTTCCTGGCAGGTTGTCAGATGGAGGGCCTCAGTTTCTCGCTGGCTGTTGGCTGGAAGCGGTCCTTAGTTGTCCGAGCATCTAAGCCAGCAAGGGAGACAGACGCACCCCATCCCGGGACCCAGAGGCCGAGAATAAACACAGCCTGGCCCGGGGAACACCAGCCGCCCCTCAGCTCTCAAACTTTCCCCTGAAGGAGCAAAGTGAGAGGAATGAAATTCGCTCTGGCACCGCCCAGGCCCCAGCGTGGGACCTCAAAGGGGGGCGGAGATGATGAGTCTAGGGACCCGGTTCTCTTTTGAAGAAAGGAGTGCTGATCCATTTTGAAAACACTGCCTGAGCCTCGAAACAGTTTGGGGGGCAGGAATGATGGCCCTGTGTTTTTCTCTCTGTGAACAGAAAGCGAAACTACCGATAGTGTGCCCAGTGACGAGGAGAGCTCGGAGGTAAGCGAGGCGGCCGCCCGTGGCCGCAGCAGGCGCCGGGCGGCCGCTCCCCGCGCGCCCGCCGCGTCCCTGCTGCTGGCCAAGTTTCCTTCCTTCTGATCATGAGTTTCCCTTCCGGATTTTTTTTTTTTTTTTTTTTGGTGGTGGTGAAATAGACATAATGTAAAATGTACAGTGCTTTTGGATTTTGAATTAAAAAATGAAGCTCTGGGAACCGAATGGGAGGGGAGGGAGTAAGACGTTACCGTCAGAAAGGAGGCTATGATGGCAGGAAAAGGCCGGAACCGTTGATATTCTTCCTACCATAAACATCCTGATTTCCAAGCAGAAATGCAAGGTCCCAGGGGCGGCCAAAAGCCAGGATGAAAAGTCAGCGTCAGGAAGTGCTGAGCAAAAGTAGCTCCCCGAAGCCTAGAGGCCCCGCCCTCTGTGATCCGGGCCTAGAGGCCGGGTGTGTGTTCAGTCCGGATTCTCAGTCGCCTGCTTCTGATTTCCCTCCTTCCCCTACACGGGCTCCTACACGGCAGGATATGGCTGTAATGGTGAGGGGAAGTATTCCTGCGAGGCCTGCTTGGTGTCTGTGTTTGAGTGAGAGACAGACAGACTGACTAGTGGTGTTTGGAATTAGCAGTTTCCCAACGTACTAAATACTTGCAAGTCTTGTCCAAGAATTCTGAAAAGACAGTAGGTGTGGATGCTTACGTCCATTCAGACCCCGTTTCTTCAAGGTGGGACTCCAGCTCCTTCTGTCTGCTTGCACACGGGAGCTCTAGGCTGTACCCATTTGGAAGCAGTCGAGGGGCATTCCCCGCTGTCACGAGCGCCTGGCCTCCCTCCTCCCGAGAACGCAGGTTGACTCAAAGATCAGATCGGGCCGTCAGGGAGAAACCAAGCCACCATGACACACCAGCCGCCGTGGCTCGGAGCTGCCTGAGGATGGGGCCGGCCGATGGGAGTAGAGGGGAACCAGAAGCCCGGCGGCCACCTTGTTTTCCTGCCTTCATAGAACAGTCTTGGCTAGGTTTCTGGGAGGTAGCAAGTGGGTGCGGGTGAGAGGGCAGAGAAACCGGTGCCGGGGGCGTGCGTGGCGGGACGGATTTCAGTTCAGGGCTGCAGAGTCGCTCCACTTCTTGTTAACTCCACGGGCCTCTTAAGAAATTCAGACACCGACACGTGGGAAGAGGGGCACGTTATTTTAAAGAAGCCATTCAAGAGAAGGCAAAGAAAATACGTATCTTCCTTGTTTTCTTTGAAAGGGGCGGCCGCACTGGCGGAAGAGGAACATTGAAGGCAAGCAGTACCTGAGCAACATGGGGACGCGGAGCACCTACCTGCTGCCCAGCATGGCGACCTTCGTCACCTCCAACAAGCCCGACCTCCAGGTCACCATCAAAGAGGAGAGCTGTCCGGTGCCTTACAACAGCTCCTGGCCCCCTTTCCCAGACCTGCCCCTGGCCCCCTCCGTGACCCCCACGCCCAGCAGCAGTCGGCCCGACCGGGAGACCCGGGCCAGCGTCATCAAGAAGACGTCTGACATCACCCAGGCCCGGGTCAAGAGCTGTTAAGCCTTTGATCCCCCCAGTGGTTGTTGGGATTTCTTGGCTTTGTCTTATTGTTTGTTTGTATTTTTTTTTTCTCTCTGACACCTATTTTAGACAAATCTTAAGGGAAAAACCTTGACAATAGAACAGTGATTTCTGTGTCCAACTCCAGTACTGGACCTTCTTTTTAAACTCAGGACTCCAGCCCATTGGTAGACGCGAATCTCTAGGCCTGCTGGATCTCCCAGGGCTGCTCCCTCAAGTTCAAGGACGTCATAGGACCAACACCCACACGGGCAGTGGGGTGCTGCATTGCCTGCGGTCAAGGGCAGCATGGTGGAGTGGATGCCTCGGAACGGATGTGAAAATGTGAACTAGCTGGAATTTTTTATTCTTGTGAATATGTACATAGGGCAGTACTAGCGACATTGCAGTCTGCTTCTGCACCTTATCTGAAAGCACTTACAGGTAGACCTTCTTGTGATCTTGCTCTGTTCCACAGCACAGTCAGCATCCTTCCTCCCACCTCCCCTCCCCTCTCCTTCCATCCCACCCCATCCTCTCCCCTCCCCTCCCATCCAGTTTCTTTCCTCCTTTGCCTCCCTTCAAAGGCTGTGTTCCAAATCCCTGAGGAGGAGAAGAAAATGAACTTCTCCGCAGATGTCCCATTTTAAGACTGCTTTAAAAAAAAGAAAAAAAAATCTTTCTAATCTGCTATGCTTGAATGCCACGCGGTACAGAGGAAAACTATCCTGGAGACGTTATGCAAATTCCCAGATTTGAAGACGAAATACTCTAATTCTAACCAGAGCAAGCTTTTTTATTTTTTATACAGGGGAATATTTTATTCAAGGTAAAATTCTAAAGAAAATATAATTGTTTTTTATCTTTTCTACAGCAAATTTATAATTTTAAGATTTTCCTTCTCTTGTTTATTGGCAGTTGTTAATACATCCTTCTGGCACATTTTTTTTTAATTTTGTAAAGATGAAAAAGCTTTTATGAGCTTATGTAGCAATCAAATTATCCTGTGGATTGATAATAAATGAATATGATATATAGTTAAATTTTTAATGGGCATCACATTTGGCTTTATCTGTGTCCTCCTTAGAGCGCAGTCACGGGACAGGACTGACAAAGGGCCGTTTCTTTTTTGGGGACCAGAACTTTTCCCCTTTATGATCACAAGAAACCCTGGAGGTTCCTGTTGTGAGGATACGGATGGCTTCCTCTTTCGGGTGCTTGCCCCGAGCTGGACACTGCTGAACATTTTACATGATGGTTTCCCTTCTTCACTCATCAACGTTGTGCACAGGACAGGGGTTTATCTCCATTTCACAGGGAGGAAGTAAAGGAAAATGCCTTTACTCAAGGTCACGTGGGCAGTAAGAGTGAAGGGCAAGAGTTGAGCCCGAGGCCGGTGTGACCCTGGAGGGAGGCTCTTCAACAAACCCTTCCACTCTCCCGCTCCGGTCAGCAAATTCCACCTACGCCTGTGTTTTTCCTGTTCTTAAACATATGACTAAAATTCTGTATTTATGTCATAGACCAGGCTCTTGGATAAGACATTTTCAGTAACAGGAAATATTTGTCGGGTTCCTAGTCAACATCAGTCGTCTTTCTAAGACCTGGGGCCTCGGCCCTAGGCCCTGCCCTGAGCACTCAAGGCATGTCTTTTCTTCTCTTTTTTTTTTTCCTAATGGAGGTCATGCGGATTGAACCCAGCACCTCACACAGGCTAAGCACTGAGCTCCACCACCCCTAGGCATGTCTTCTCCAGAAAGAAATGTGGATTCCAGGACCTGGGACTCCACCACCCGCTGGCGCATCCAGGTGCGTCCCTGACCTGGGGAAGCCGCTGCGCCCCGCCCGCTGCCCGCTGCCGGAAGATCGGAGTCAGCTGCCTGCATCCTCCCTCTGGGGGTGGCGGGGGAGACTGCGAGGTTAATATTTGAAAAGGTGCCTTCAGTGAGAGGACAAAGGGCTATTTTTAGGCCTCTCTCTATGTGTAGCTGCAGATATAATTAGTGGCCACAAAATTATCCAGCCCTGAACAAAAATTAACTGAAGCATTTTACTGGTGGGCGGGGGATGGTCGAGTTGCCACGTGTGGAGGGTGGACTGCTCCTGGGAGGAGCACTTTGTTCCCCTCAGCGTCACAGGAAAGCCTGGCTTTCTCAGCGAGGGGAGAGGCTGCCGAGGAGGAGAGATGTCCGCCGCCTTCGCGCTGTGCTCCTCAGACCCACCCTCTCGCAGGTCCTGAATGAACAGGTCCAGTTCTCCAGTGACTTGTATCTAACTCCTTCTACCTCGTCATCCTGTTTCAGAGCACACTGAAAACCGGTGACAGAGGGTGGCCCTCAGTCTCACAATCTGGGGATTAAATGGTTAAGTGTAGCCCTTGATCCCTGTCCCCCTACCCTCTTCCAAACCCCAGCTCACAAGCGACTCTGCAGGGGGCCCCAGCACCGCCCCAGGTGCTTCCTCCAACGTCCGAGTGATGACCCTAGGCACAGAATCTTCCCAGGCCAGAGAGGATGGAGGATTTGGAAATGCACAGTGGAGGGACCAAAGGGAATCATCCGTGGCCAAGAAGTTTCAGGAGAAACAGAATCCTGTTAAAACTATTTCTGAGAAAGGCTGTCATGTTTCAAAGTGTTACTTGCCAGCAGTGTAGGGACACTAGCTAGTTATCTCGGGCCTGGGCTTGGCAGGAGGAAGAAAAACAAACTAGATGGGGCATCTCAGGGGCTCCAGCCTCAGACCTCATTGTCCGTTAGAGGAAGTTCAGGGGACACGTGCTTCATTCATCTGGCATCTGTGAGAGCTGATATGCTTTTACGATGGGCGCGTGTGTGTGCGTGCGTGTGTGTGTGTGTGTGTAACTAGCAGGTTCACCAGCCAGCACCCAGGTCTCCCTTGATAACGAGGACCCTTGCGCAGCTGTGAATTGTGAATTCAGGAACAGGAACTTCCTCCTAGTCGGAAGGTTGAGAGAACCCAGTACGCCGGCGAATCGCAAAGGGTTTCCAGAACACCATTTGTAAGTCTCAAAATAAATCCATGCTCAACCATAACATTTTTTCCATGTTTTGATGAAGTAACTGCCAGAGGAGGTGTTTAGTCTATTTAAATGTATTTATAGAGAAGAAGAAATATACATGGAAAAGAAATACACACAAACCCATTGGACATCAGAATCCCAAAATAGTAGCCTTTTTTTTTTTTTTAATTCTCCCAAATGTAAAGGGTACTAAACTATCAGGTAACCACTAGTGAGATAAAAATTTTAGGAACGAGGAAGATTAGTGATTTGGTTTCAGGATTCTGAGTTTTCAAATTGGTGCTTTCGGAAGTATTTTGCATGTGAATAAAAACAATGTTAAGCCCCAAACAGCCTCCTGCCCTAATGGAACATGAGACATTCCATTTGCTTGAGGCCATTCTTTGAACGTTGAATTCATTAGGTTTAAAAGCCCCCTGTTAGTCTAGCTATGGACAAACAGACTCAGATGAAAGGTAAGAGTAAGAACCCCCCTACGCTGCCAAATTTCTGCCGAAGGTAGACAAAAAGCAGGCTAGGGAGAGGTTTGCAAGCAGGTACCCGAAATGGGTCCCTGGCGTGCTGGGTCAGATCCCAGGATCTCAGCACCAGGCTTGTTTTGGGAAGAGAATGGAAGCAGAAACTGGTTTTTACCCAGTGGTGTTCGGCCACCTCATCTTCAAATGCCACCCGCTGGCTTTCCCAGGGCCTGGATGATCAGAGCCAGCGGGACCTGAAGCTGATCAGCCAAGGGGGCTGGGAGCCAGCTCTCCATCTGTTCGCAGGCTGCAGCAGACCCCTCCCCGAGGGGGTCCCAGTCCTTGGGACTTGAAGCTTCTCGAGTTGGTGTCTCAGTCACAACGTCGATGTGTGGAAATTAGGCAGTCACCCCAGCACGCTCCTTCCCTGGGATCCACATACCAGTATCCAAAGGACAGGGCTGGGACCTTTGGCTGCGCCCCTTAAGAATATGCCCAGCCACAGACCTGGAGAGGAGTGCCCCCATTGCCAAAGGTTCGGGTCGGGGGACACGGGGAGGCGATGGGTGAGATGTTCCCTCCAGAGGCTGCCTAGCCTCTGGGCCCCGACTGGCCCTCTGGACACTGATCCTGTCCCCTGCCCCGGCTTGGGCAGTGCTAGCGCTGCTGCGCGGACAGATGAGGGTTTTGTCGCAGTTTCCTTCTGTGGCCACACTAACAACAGGTGCAGGGGCTCTGCTACCGAAAATAGCGCCTGGAAGGAAGGAAGTGGCCAGGCCGAGTAGCCGGTGTGAGCAAAAATGTGAAGTCTGGCCAAGAACTTGAGTCATACCGTGGAAGGATCAAGACTTAGGACATTTCAGAGTTCACACATTCGGAAAAGAGCGTTTTCTGGAGTCCTTTGGCCAAGCTCTTCAGAAGAAAAGCGGCATGAATGCTTCTGTTCCTCTAAGCAGGTTGGCCTCTGGAGGCTTGGTCAGTTTCTCTGTATCTGCTTCATAAACATGTTCAAACAGAGATCGCTGGCTCCGAGGAACACGCATTGTGCTGGAATTGTGCAACAAGCTCGGTTAACCCCTTGCACACCGGCCGAGCGGCACCACCGCCACATGCAGCAGTCTGTGCAGTGCAAACAGTTGATTTCAGTAACACAACTGTTTTTGCAGGTGCAAAACAAATTCCAGGGTGATAGCATCTCTGAGTTTTGGTTTTGGTTGAGAAGAATATTTTAAAATCTGAACATCCAAATGTTCGTTCAACCACATGAGCCGTCAGGGAGAGAGAATCTCCACGATGATCCAACTACCAGAAGTCTGGGTCGTAGATCTGAGAATGCTCATATTCTCCAAATTCTCCCTAATGCACCAGATCAAAGGCATAATTTCCAATCCACAAATTATACTTGAACATGCTGTCTGAAGTTTCAGGATGTTAGCAGCTAGAGCTGTTGAGTACCTTGTGGTTCATGATGGCTAAGCCTTTATTCATCCCTGGAATTAACATTGATAAATGCTCTCAATAGAATTCACTCTTCTGTTTCCCAATGAGATTATAAACAGACTTCTCTTGCCTTCCCCGAAGGATCTAATGCTGCTATAGCTTTTCTCTGGGATGTTCCTGTATCACATTTTAAAATTTAATTATGAAATATGATATTAATTACATTTCATATACTCAGCTATAGCATATTCAACATGCAGGAAAATAAGAATATTAAAATGTTGAATGCAGCCCAAGGCCATTGTTCAAATTTCACCTTGATCACTTTGGGGATCACTTGCAAGACAGCTGTGATCTGGGAAGGAAACTACAGTCCGGTTTAAAAGAGTCATGTTTGCAAATCTTTATTTGCAAGACTGATTTAAATGAATATAATTCCAAATGCCGTTCTTCAGCATCTCATTAATTCAACTAAGGTAACCAGTCATCTTGGTTTGCCCGGGACTGATGGGGTTCCCAGGACGTGAGACTTTAGTGCTAAAGCCGGGAAAGTCTCAGGCAAACTGGAAGGAGTTGATCACCCTAAATTTAATCCTGAGATCCAGAGAACGCATATCATTTTGTGTTTGAGGACTTTCTAAATCCAGGTAAAAGTTCCGTGAAGCGGCATTACTGAGGGTACATTGCTGATGGCTCTATAACTAATGCATTAATTTCCCAGTAACGTCCGTTAAGAAAGGTAGACTCATTCATTCAGCACCATTTATTGAATTCCCACCATTTGCTAATAGTGTTCTATTACAGGGCTGTACAGAAGTGAACAAAACGAAGACTTTGCTCGAATAGAGCTGAAATTCTAGTGGCGGGTGGGACATCCAACCAAGAAATAATCTTTGAGTGACAGTAACTACTATGGAGAAAAACAAATCCGGAGAAGGGAGACTGGGAGTGATGGAGATATTCAAAGCTCTCATTTTAGAGCTTAAAGGATCAGTTGAAGGATTGACGGTTGCAAAGACCAGCAGTTAGTGGGAAAGATGGAGAAGAGTGCGTATCAGCAAGGCTCAGTTGCCGGAAACAGAAACCACTCTGGCTATTTTCAGCAGAGAGGCACTGACTAGGGAGGTGCAGGTGTTCCCATTGTTGGAAAGAGTTCCTTCCACCTCTGCCACAACCACGAAGGTCGGAAATCGGGAGGCTGGCATCGGAGTACTGACCGTGAGAACATGCTGCTTTAGCTGAAATCTGAGAGCCAGGAAGTCCCTGAGACCCCCACCCTAACTATCTCTCAACAACCATTCAATTAGGGACTGGACATTGAGACGCAGCTTTCCGAAGTCCCCATGTCTCCTATCACATTTGCCAGTGGTTACAGCGATGGCCAGGTGGCATCTGCTTCAGTCCTGACTCCCAGTCTCACACAAGTGCAGAGAACTAGTTGAACCTAATTCACAGTTAGAAGCCCGGCTGCAAGAAAGACAGGAGATATGGCTGGTAGATTGCCAACTTCTGCGGTAGAGGAAGGCACACTAGGAGATGCGGGTGGGGACTGAATGCCTCTTTAGGACGTGCACCCACCTCCAGGAAACCACTCTGCCAGGAACACCAAAGGAAGTAAAAACTCCAAAATAAGACCATCCAGAGAACAGAATCTTCATCTATACACTCCAGGGCATATGGAAGGGCAGCATGGTGTAGCGGAGAGGGCTTAGGTTTTTGAAATCAGGTGAATCTGGGTTCAGTTTTTGCTTGCTGATGACTTTTGGGCAATGTCTTAATATCTATGAGAAGCAGTTTTCTTTGTATAGAAAATTGGGTATTAATATCTCTTTTGCAAGAATGTGGTAAGAAAGAAGACAGTACTATTAAAGTATGGAGCCCACTGTACACACTCAGTTTTATCAGTCACATACCCTGGATATAAAATAGCTCGGATCCGTATTATGGAACACTGATTCCAAATTACCCATCCTCTCCCGGACTTAAATTAATTCAAGAATTTATCAGAGGATCCCAGAGCTCAAACATGTGACTGCAATTTCTATGTAGCTAAAATTAGTGGGTACTTTTCTCCCCTAGATTGGGCAAGGCTAATGTTATTATTGAGTGGGCTTTAGAAGGAGCTAAGAAAATATTCCTTCCCGGTAGCAGTGGAGGGGGATCAGAACCTGCTGGTGGTGACTTTTACTTTTAACAAGGTGGACTCAAACCCATTTTTTAAATGCCTTATAAAACCACCAGGTGGAATTTAATTAACTTTTGATTATTGAGGTGATCTTAATTTGCTTCCTTCTGGGTCAGCAATATAATTTTCATCGCAGACCAGTTGGCACTATAATTCCCTCCAGATTCATGGGATGCATGACACCTTGACTCAGCAATTTTGAAATTAGGTGCATTTCAACATACTTATAAATCAGACAAACAAACTATTAAGCATTTAAGCTGTTTCTTGATACAGTCCGACCCTATCCTAGAATGTCATCTTAGGTCACGGACGGGACGAGGGGGCTTGTGTGGCAGGTGCTTTGTTAGAGGTTAGATGTACGCCAGGTGTGAGGATGGGAGGACTCCCTTCCAGGGCATCTGTTTGCCTAAAATGATTAACACCAGGGCTGAGAAGCCTCCTCCGAAAAGAACCAGAAGAATATGTCAGAGACTAGATTCTGGGAAGACAATCCAGCATGAGGATGTGACCAGCTGGAGCCAGTAAGATGCTGAAGGTAGTAGGCGCTGTTCTTAGAAGCATCCTGACCGCTCCTTGAGCCCCTAAGGACACTCCGTCACCCTGGAGGGGTGTGTAGCCTGAGAAAGGAATCGCTGAGGGCGTGTAAGCTGCCACCCCAGGACCCACAGCCCCCACCCGTAAGTGGAGGTTTATTTCTTATTTCCCTTACTCTTTTTAGTGGTTTGATTAGCCACGGCCTGAGCCTGGGTGGCCGATCAAGTAGAATGGCAGGAACTCCCCTGAAGCGGGCAGAGGCAGATGACCAGGAGAAGTTCTCGGATGTTCTGGAGTCGGATTGCTCCAGGAGAGTGTGCAGCAGCGTCAGCCAGGGAATGAGGATTCGGCTAAAAGCAGCAAGGCAGTGAGGCCAGCCAAAGGCCCAGGGGGGCAGCGACTCCCAGGCGAGGATGGAACCAATGTGCTTAGCGGACTGATGCACAAGACCAGGAGCCTAAGATCCTCAAGGTCAGGGGGGACTCTGAAAGTGGGTGGTAGCTGTGGCGGGGGGTCTGCTGTTGAATTCCTGAGGTTGCAGGGGTTGGACTTTCCAGCTGAGGACAGCCGGGATATGTATTAACACGGCATCACTTGTTCCTGCAGGTTGGGAAATAGTGGGGCGTTCAAATTGTTAAGGGAAACCGAGTTTTTTTTCCTTATAGTGTGACCATTATGATGTAAAAGTGTATTTCTTTCATTTCTTCTAGATTCTCAACATTTCCCCTCTTGTCTCCTTTTTCTTCACTGTCAAGTCTGCAAGGAGCGCCACTGCCTCTCTCTGTATCTGCTGCTCCTGCAGAAGCAATGCTACCTTCACTCACACTGGAGACCCCATGGGCGATAAGGACCACACAGGATGCCCTTCTACAGACCCTCTCTTAAGGGATGAGTTGCATCCAGCAAAAGATAACTGGAGAAACTTCAGCAAAAGGACTGATGATGAAAGCTTGATGTGTTTAATTGCATGGCCAAGACTAAAACAAGGGCAGGGCAGGGACGGGACGGGAGTCGTAGTATGTGAGTGCACTGGTCCGGCAAGGTGGAAAGAATGCAGCTAAATAATGGCGGGAGAAGGGAAAGAGAACGTGGGACTTCTCTCCTTATTCCTTCTCTCGGCTGATATCATTGATACAGTGAATAATATCATGGACAATAGATATTGGGTGTGAGTCAAACTATACCACTAAAAATGGACAGAACAGCCAGTGAGAAGTAAGGAGAGAACAGAGGAATTGAAAAAGGTATCAGTTCAGAGGCATCAAAATGCTTCTGCACCAGACAACTACGGCAAAGTATTCTGATCCAGCGTGACGGCTGCTCTAGACTGAATGTCTGTGTCTCTGCAAAATTCATACGTTGAGGCCTCCTCCCCCAGTGTGATGGTCGGAGGAGGTGAGGCCTCAGGAGGTGATAGGTCACCAGGGTGGGTCCTTCATGAATGGGACTCGTGTCCATATAAAAGAGGCCCCAGAGACCTTCCTTCTGTCATGGAGGTCACAGCAAGAGGACAGCCATCTATGAACCAGGAAGCAGGGCTTCACCAGGCACCAAATCTGACCGTGACTTGATCTTGGACTTCTCAGCCTCCAGAACTGTGAGGAATAGATTTCTGTTGTTTATAAGCCATCCAGTCCACGGTATTTTTGTTAAAGCAGCCTGAACAGACTGAGACAACGGCTCTGGGAATTAGTTGTTTCAGCGATTCAGAAGGAAGTGAGGATGTGTTTATGCATCAGAATCTGGGGAAGGGAAAGGGTGTGTCTGGAAAGATAATAGCACTTTGTCTCATTGCTTTGACTTGTTTCTAGTCATACTATTTCATCTATCTTGAACTTTATAACCATTTCAATAGTGTAGGTGATTTTTGTGCTGATGAAGA
Source organism: Camelus ferus (assembly GCF_009834535.1). Lineage (NCBI taxonomy): Eukaryota > Metazoa > Chordata > Mammalia > Artiodactyla > Camelidae > Camelus > Camelus ferus. The sequence goes on from NC_045721.1 coordinate 18,136,161, forward strand.
GAGAAAATGAGTTCCAAAACGTTAAGAAGCACTAAATCCAAGGAAATTTCTAGGTTTGAAGCATAATTGCAGCCACTTGAAATGGAATCTCTTCATACAAACCTTAAATTCTATAGAAGCCCAGGAAGACCACACCCGGGGCGCATGCCTTCTGCATTAACAGAAGATAGAGGTTATGCGCAAAATTGGAATTCTCGGTAAGCAGAGAATTAAACATTGTCTTCCTAGAGCGCTCCCGTCACTTGTCGGTGTAAGCTGGGCACAGAGTGTGGGAGAGAGGAGACTTCACATCCCCAGGGAGAAGGGTAAAGAGGCGTGGAGGACTTCGATGTGGCCAAAGTCACCCACAGGAAGAGTGAGTTTCAATACCAAGTGACACGTCCACAGCACAGAGAGAAGGCAGCTTGAAAGTGCACCGGCCTGGAAGCAGCAACTTCACAGAAGCACTGCTTCTGGGGAGAATCAGGTGAACAGAGAAAGGACGGAGCATGGTGCCCCTAAGAGACTTGGCGGTGAAGAGGAGGAAGGAAGGAAGGAGAACACTGAGGATTTTGCAGAAATGAAAGAGAAGTAAGACAGCATGACTCCTCACCCCATTACTGTCCACCAAAGACATTCACTGCTCTGATGGGAGAGGATATTCTTGAATTAGAAACTCTGTTCAAAAAATGTCTACAAGAAGAAGAAAAAACAACCTATCTCCATAAAGCCCTTCTACTAGGGGAACACAGAAAATAAGTCGTAACAGTTTAACCGTGCTCTACACTGGAATTTGATACAACATTGTAAAATGACTACAATGCAATAAAAAAAGTTAAAAAAACAAACAAACAGTTTAACCGATGAAAATTATCCACCCAAACACAAACACAGAGCAGAATAAAACTACAGCATTCAAAACTGAAGTAACTATGTTCAAACAGCTGGAGAAATTTAGAAAAAAATTAGAAATTTAAAAACTAAGACCCGTGCTTGGCATGCACAAGGTCCTAGGTTCAATCCCCAGTATCTCTGTTCAAAAACAAATAAATAAAAATAAATAAACCTAATTAACTGGCCCCCCCCTCAAAAAGAAAAACCCTCTGAGTGAGGGGGACACTGAGCCCCTGCAAGGTGACTCCTCCCAGCGCTTTGTGTAAATTCCTTCCAGGTACCTGCACCTTGGCCTGGCTGGACTTTGCCCTCCTGGGTGGGTTCACATAATTCCAGGCTGGGGGACTTTTCCTTTTAAAGCTAAGAGTTTTTTCAGAGGCAGTAAAGCAAAGCTCTTAACTGCCGAACAAGAAGGGAAGGGCTTTGCTGTGCGAAAGCTTGTAATCACCATTAAAAGGTTGTTTGCTTTTATAACTTCATTAAAAAGAAAGGACACCTGAAGCAAAAATAACCACGCACGTGAACACGCGAAACCGCAATAGAACTTTATGGGAGTTACTCCTAATTCCCATGTCAGATGGGAGCTGGGGTTTCACAACAGCCGTGTGTTCACACTCATTCAAAGGAGGTCCGAGGCCCTGAAAAGGGCTTCATACCTTAGCGCAGCCATAAGAACACACAGTTATGTAGGAGCTCTCAGGAAATAAAGTCTGATCTAGAAGAAATTAGCCTATGGGTAGTTCAGACAGGAAGTTTAAAATAAGCAGAACTGTTGTCTTCTTTTTCCTCTTTAGATTGCGTTTCCCTCCAAGCTGTGATTTAAACTCTATTATCTCCAGGGTCGAAGCTGGAGGAGGACTTGGAACGACCGACAGGGCAGAGTCAGGCACGGCTTTTCAGCTGGTGGACGTAGTGGATGTAGCCCCAGCTCTGCAGAATTCGCAAGGCCTTGTAACTTTTGAAAGCTGCCCTATTTCCTCTAGTTTAACACTCAATTTATTTTCCCATATGTTAACATTTATGATACTGGGATCTGTACTGCACGCCCTGTCAAAAATATTTGCCAGCTCCCAGGCAGAAGAGTGGGGTGCCAGCATGGTTGGCATTGCCTTTGACCACACAAGCTTTGCCAGCGTAGAGGCATCTCTTCATCCACTTTGCCATCTCTGTTTCATTATTTGCTTTGGTAGCACCACACACTGTTAACTTAGATTTGTGTCCCTAATGGTCACTGAAAATGTCTTCACAAAGATTACCCTGCTTTACTGCATTGAGACAAAAGTCACCTTGTCTGCATGGCATGAGCCAAGCATTACAAATCACCCATCACACAAAGTGAATTATAAAATTTCCAAAGCTGGGGGATATTGTTGTGATCACTTCATGCATCATTCAAAAAAAATTTTTTTAAACCTGTGATTCAGACTTTAACGTCTTTCCAGAGTTTCTAGTGACTTTCCATAGTAGCTGCTAACCGTTTATCTTTAAAACAGGAAAGACAAAATTATAAGTTTACTAAAGAGGAAATGCCAACAAACCCCTAGGGTTCTCTGTGATGCCTTCAAATTACGTTGTCAATTGTAAGTGCTAAAAAGTCCAAGCTCTTAGATGTGACTGAAAAGCAGTGTGTCCCCATAAGGCTGTGAAGAACTGGGTGACCGAAATGATTTGGAAAAATATTTCGTCTCTGATTATGAAATAAGCTATAGCTGAACTCTGGTAATGAAAACAGTATGTAATTGTGAAGGGTGGAAGGTCTGTGTCTAGAATCTTCTTTTCACATGTGGATATTCAGTTGTTTCAGCACTGTTTGTTGAAAAGACTCTCTTTTCTCCATTGTGTTGCCATTGTCCTTTGTCAAAGATCAGTTAGCTATATTTATTGGAATCTGTTTCTGGGTTCTCTAGTCTGTTCCATTGATCCATTTGTCTGTTCTTTTGCCAACGCCACACTGTTTTGATGACTGTAGCTTTGTAGTTAGTCTTGAAACCAGGTAGCGTCAGTCCTTCATCTTTGTTCTTCTTCAATGTTGTGATGGCTATGCTGGGTCATTTGCCTCTCCCTGTAAAATTCAGAATCAGTTTCTCAATGTCCACAAAATAACATGCTAGGATTTCTACTGGGATTGCATTCAATCTACTGATCAAGTTAGGAAGAACTGACATCTTGACAATGTTGAATCTTCCCCTCTGTGTACATGGAATATCCTCCCATTTATGTAGTTCTTCTCTGATATTTTCCATTGGAGTTTGGTTGGGTTCCTCCAGCTTATTTGAGTGGATGGAGAAAGCGTGAGTCTTGGAGTTGTGAGCACAGAAAGTAGGTCGGTCAGATAGGCAGATCAGGAAGTGGCAATCTCAAAAGAAGGAGAGGCAATGAAGTTTGAGCATTTAGAATCCAGGACTTGAGTGGAAGAGGTCTTGGTCACCTCCTTGCTGGATGCCTTCACTTAGCAGATAAGGAAAATGGGCTCATATGGCAGAAAAAAACCCGCAGAGCTGGGACTAGCTCCCAGCTGTCCAGCACCCTGTTCCAGGGGTTTTCACTTGGAGAAGTAAGGTGTGCGTCTCCCCCATGGCCTTCGCACCTGCTGTTCCCTTTGCCCAAACCATTCTGCCCCTATTTGGCTCATGGCTTTCTTCCTCATCTCCTTCGACTTTTTGCTTAAATTCCAATTTCTTAGTGAAATTTTCTCTTACCACCAAACTAACAATTACAAATTCCTACTCCGTACCTTCCCTGCATTTTTGCCCCATAGCATTTACTACTATCTAAAATATTATGTTAATTTACTTATTTTTTTTAATCTTTTTCTAACCTCCATCAATTCACTCCTCCAATGTGAGCACCAATAGGAAAGGCTTTTTCTTTGTTAACTGCTGTTGCCTGCTGGGAAATACTTAAAAACAAAATCTCTCCCCCAGTCTCCACCCCAGAAAGGAGGGAGAGAAAGAAAACAATTTCTTGCTGAATAAACAGTAAGCCAGAATATGATGCACATCATAACCATCCACAGCAGGTATTGCAAAGACAGAGAGAAACCTCACTCATCTATGCAGCTAAGTGGGCACAAACCATTCATTACTTAAGTAGGTTTTGCAATTTGGCAACAGCTGAGCTGAGCCCATCTCCTCCCAGGAAACTGGGAGATAGAGGATTATCCTCCTTGATGATTACATTTCAGAGAGATGACTCTCAGGTCCTTGAGAAACATTCTTTGGCTGTGACACTGGAGAGAGGTTTATTTAGACACCAGAAAGATTTACTTCCATTTGAAGAGGGCAGAGAAGGAAATTCTGAAAGAGCAGGGAGAAAGGGGAAGTTCTCGGTCCTTATTTTCATTAGGGAGAATTCAGTTATTTTTAATTTGCATTTGCCTTTAAACACCCAGCATCCAGGACAATGCACATGGTAGTTGCTTGCGGGTATCTGTGGGATGAATAAATAAATGATGGATCCTGCTGCGATTGTCTGAATGCTTCATCTATGATTTCAAACCCCAATTACAAACTATGTTTCAAGTAAAAATAGTTTCCTTGGGATGTGAATAGGCATTCTTTTTAAATTACTTGTTGGGCATTCACTCTGTGCCATTTTTTTCACTGATCCTCACTTTAAAAAAATGATTGCAATATAACTTATATGCAGTAAAATTAACCCTTTAGATGTGTTCAACTCTTTGAGTTTTGAGAAATGCACAGCCATGTAGCCATCACTACAGTCAATGACGTAAAACATTTCTTTCACTCCAGAAACTTTTCCCTGGCCCCTTCGTCCCCATCACCTCCCCTACTCCCAGACTCTGGCAGCCACCTATCTGTTCTTGTAAGTTTTACATAGTCCAGGATGTCGTATGAATGATATGCAATATGTAGTCTTTTGAGTCTGGCTTCTTTCCTTCACATGATGTCAATTGCTATTCAGCCACGCCCTTGCATGTATCAATAGTTCATTCTTCTTTGTTTCAGAGTAGTATTCCAGTGTATGGATATATCTCACAGTTTGTTCATTTATTGAAGGTGTAGGGAGGAAAAAAAATTTCCCCTATCCTCTTAGGTTCAGTGACTGGAGCCCTGCAAATTACACAGACAAAAGATTAACAGGGGGAAAAAAAGGAAGGGAGAAAGTTGTATCCTTTCATCTCAATCCAGGGTCCTTATTTCCTGTCCCAGAAATTCTCTCTTGCCAGAATGATTGGCAGCTGGAATGTTACAACCTTCAGGAGAACCACACCCTCATGTGCATGTGCAAGAGGGTGGTCTGGCTACAAGAAGAGAATCACACCAAAATTATTTTCCCAAGTTTGGTTTCAAAAAAGATAAGGATACAGGTTCACCCTTAGCTTTGGTGACAAATACTTAAGAAAGGGCTAGTGCATTAAAAAAAAAAAGTAATCTCTGAGTATATATAAAAATCATCTCTTTGCTACCCCAAGGATTCCTAAGATACCTGGAGGAATAGGAACTTCAAAGTGATGCCAAGTTTCTGTAATTTCTCAGGTGAGTCATTGTGCGGTGAAATCACTTTTTTTTTTCTAGTTTTATTGAGATCTAATTGACATAAAGCACTGTATAAATTTAAGCCTAAGTTTACAGCATAATGATTTGACTTAAATGCATCATGAAATGATGACCACAATAAGTTTAATAAACATCTATCATCTCATATAGAAACAAAAGAAAAGAAAAAGAAAAAAAACATTTTTTCCCTGGGTTGAGAACTCTTAGGAGTCACTCTCTCAACAACTTTTGTGTATAACTCACAGCGGTATTAATCTTATTTATCATGTTGCACATTACATCCTTAGTACTTATTTATCTTGTGAAATTACTTTCGTCAACAAGTATCAGCTTAGGAATCTTCCTTGTAAAAGCTAATTGCAGGCTTCCTGGGAATTCTTAAATAGCTCAGCAAGCATTTGAAATCTGATATAAGCAAGGAAACTATTTGATTTGGAAGAAATAAACTACCTTAAATACAGACATGTTTGTAAAACTCAGTCATGGCTCTCACCACCTTCTTTTAGTATTTTGGGGGCCAAGCTACTGAATCAAATGCTACACAAAAAGACTTTTTTTTTTTTTTTTCTTTTTTTTTTTTTTTTTCTGAAATCAACCTCTAGCAAGGGATTAGCACCAGTTCTGAGAGATTCCATTTGTCTTGTTTACATTCCTTGTGCAATTTCAGAACACTGTGTTCCCTTTCTTGTAATTCCGCAGCAACAACACTGCCATGTAGCCCTGGACAGCTTCCCTCTCCGAGCCGGGTTTCCTCCGGGCTGGCACGCTTTGCAGACAGCTCCGGCTCTCTAGATGGGCTGGTACAGAGAGAAGTCTGCGGGCTTTAGAGACAGTCAGACAAACCTGGGTTCAAGTTCTTCTGCTGCCATTTGCAATGCACTTACTTAGTCTGACTCTTTGTTTCTGTTTTCTTCTATAAAACAGAAATGATATTACAGTCTTTGTTGGATCATGGTAAGGATCAAATAAGACAAGGTATATGAAGCATCCAGCATAGTACCTGCCAATCTCAAGTACTGCAATAAATGATTGTTTTTAATAATGACTCTAAGGGAATATGCAATGTGCTTTTTTGTTGTTGTAATCTCCGACACCAAAGTGCTCTGCCTTTGTTTAAAGTCTACGAAGATACACACAGAAATGTTCTGCCGGAGAAGGTATTACTAAATGATATGGATTCTTGGCTTTAGTAACTATCTTTTGAAATGTTCTGTAACTTGGCAAAAAAGGATGTCTTGGTGAGCAGATGGTCACTCTCTGAATCAATGCTGCTTTTGTAACATCCCCAGAGACAGAGGGATACCTCACTGTTGACTGTGAAGAAGCAGATGTGCGTAATGATGCCACGAACACTTAACAATAATCCAAAACACCTGTCTCTGCAGCTTACCCTTTGAGTGGCTGAAGAGTGGTGGGTGTGGCCACAGGTTACATGTTATTGCTATGCACAGTTATATGCAGTGAAAGCTCATTTTTTGATGAATACATTTTCTTCAAACTTCCTGCACATGGGGGTTAGTCTATCAAGGTGAAGGTGACAGGCTGGCCTGAGCAGTCTGAGAAGCCTTACTTAGGTGAGTCTTGCCAGGGAGGGTTGGTGTTTGCCTTGCGTATAAGCGCCCCACGGTGCGACGGGAGCTGGTGGTACTCATCTTACGGCATGATGGGAGAATGGAGTTTAGAGTTATACACGTCTGGACTTGACTCTCAGCTCAGCCCTCTCGTCATTTACTTTGAATGCTCTGCTTAATCCTGCTGAGGTATCTCATTTTATAAAACAGAAACAATAATGCATTCCTTGCAGAACAATTACAGATAAAAGGTTGTACTGTACTCTGCACAGTGCCCAGTGTAGGGAGCTAACGGTAAATGATGGTTAATACTGCCATTACCTAAGATTGATCTAGACCTACACAGAAGGAGGGTGATGGGGCCACAGAGCAGGCAGATGGACAGGTCTCTATGCAGGTCTTTTTGCCCTGGGCATTGCTTGTTAGTAGCTGCTCACAGTAGAAAAGGAACAGCTAGGATTTATTACTAAGTGATATTTTGGCCAGGGCCTGGTCCCATGGAAAATCTTCTTGATGCCTGGCGCTGGCTTCCCCAGATTGGCCTGGGGGCACCAACTGTGCTAATGTGTGCGTCTACCACTGAGGACTGGAGGAGCACTGTCCCCTTTCTTGAGGTCCTCCCACATTGGGTGGAGCGCCCTGGGTGAATGAACACTGGAAACGTGAAGGGTCATAGTGTGCCGCTGCTGCGGTGTGAGCTGGGCCAGGGTGACCTCATCCACTGGTGCGTATCCTTGCGGGAGGGGCCGTCTCCCGGCTCCAGAGCACTGCTCCAACTTAAATGTGATGCAAACCGAGACAGCAAAGCATGAGACTTTGGGAGCTGGTGGGACTGGGCTGGAGCTGAAGATCTGTGGCGCTGTCCCGCAGGCTGGGAGGGGACAGCTCCACAGTGTAAATGAGATGTGTGGCGGGACGGCTGGTTATTCACTACAGGACTGTTGCCCGGAGGTTGTGCTCATCCAGGGGTGACATTTCCCAGAAACACTTGCATCTAATTTGGGCCATGTGATAGCCTGGCTATCTGAATGTGGGCAAAAGTGATAAACACTTTCAAGCCTGGCCTGTACAATCCTGCAGGACCCTTTGCTCTCTGTAGCCTGTGTGTTGGCCAGACATCACTGCCATGGGAGGCACTGTGAGCCAAGCCTTGAGGACGGCCTTGCCTCTCTCCGCAGGGGTCTCCACGGGATTGTGCAGAGTGGAGCTCTGCCTTTCTCTACCTTGTGTCAGCTGGACACTACATGAGGGGGAGATAAATTTCATAAACACAACTTTATATTTCATAGAAATAAATAATAGTGTTTTGCCCCTGGGGTTTGGGGGTTTAGCTGTGATAGCAGATAGCACCATCTTAGCTAATGCAAGAGGATTTGTGGTTGGCTTTTCTGGAATGCCAGCCATGGTGGCTGGAGACTTCGGCTATGCGGTGACCAGGTAACTGAGGGTGTCTGGCAGGTGATTACACTAGGACCAACGTACCTTAAACCAGCATTCACTACATGTTTATACCTTTCCAGGACAAGGAGAAAGCCTGATATTTAAATTTTAAGTCTGTATCCTTGAATGTTGAGTAGATTTAGAAGGCACAGTAAGTCCCAGCTAAGGGAAGGAAGGAAACATTCACTTATTACAAACTTTTTTAAAGTTCTTTCTTGGATTTCTTTATCCTGCTCAGTAATTATTTACTGATGAATTAATTTAATTGGAGAAGAATATACAAAGGCTTTATATGCCCACCCCGGTTCGTGCAAAATTGTTCAGATGTCGTTAACAAACAGATAGTCCAAATAATAATCACTTGGGTTCCTAACTGTCTTCGTGTCTATAAATGACTACTTAGCTGTCAGGATCGGATTACAAAACCTACTGTGTTTTGTTTTCCATTTCAGCCCTTCCCGCACATAAGGAGGGAGCCCATGTGAGGACAGCTCACTTTCGCTTCAGTCGCTTGGTGCGGGTCAGTCCCTTCCCTTTATCAGCCTGTCACAGACGCTTCTTGGACTGGGACGTTTGCCAAGTTCCCCACATTTCAGCCACAGAAAGCAGAACTCAGCGGAAGCACACACTTCCCTTCTCTTCCCAGCAAGAACTACCTTATCCAGTCACCAGGAAGTCCCGCCCCTGGCAGCGGGGCGTGTGCGGGCGCGCGCGTGTGTTTTAACGACAGTGTGGCATTAAGAAAAAAGACATAAATAAGAAACAACAGAAAGACTTTTCTCAAGACTGCCTGGACATCCCTAGCCTGCCTGATCAGCTTCCTTTGTTGCCTTCCTCCTGCAGGGAGCACTCCCGCCTCCGCTAGGGGGGGTCTCCCCGCCCCCTGGAGGGCAGTCCCCCCTGGGGGACACTGGGGGGGAATGTGTGCCTGTTTTCACTGGTCTCCAGGCACGCAAATTCGGCTCACCTTTCTCTTCTAGAAAAGAGATTTACTACCGTTCCCCGCCTCCCCCCCCCCCCCAATATTTTTTTCTTGCTTCAAGTAAAATGATTCTCCTAGAATTGATTCTTACCATGTTTTTCTGACTCCGGAGAAGCCACTCACTGTTCTGTACTTTTCCTGGGCGTTTGTTCATCAGATAGCATAGTCTGATAACTATAATGTTACCTCTGAGTCAGGAACAGTCCCAGACAGTAAATTCCGTGAAAATATGTTAACTACTCATATGGCGCCCCAGTTAGTACTGCTGCATAAGAAGTTGTCCCTAAAGTTTAGCAGCTTAAATCCACCATCTGTTATGCTCATGGGTTCTGTGGGTTTGGAGTTTAGACAGCAGTAATGGCTTGCTACTGTTCCTGATAGCCGGGGCGTGGATGGCTGGAGACAACACAGCCAGTGGGGATAAAGTCATCTGAAGACTCCTTCACTCACATGGCTGGTGCTTGGCCTGGGCGCCTTGAAGATGCCCACTGTGGACTGGAGGACCTGTCCAGGGCCTCTCCGTGTGGCATGGCTTCCTCACAGCATGGTGGCCTCCAGGTGGTTGCACTTCTAATGTGGAAGCTCTGGGCTCCAAGGGCAAGTGCGTGAGCAAGCAAGGCGGAATCGCCATGGCCTTTTATGACCTGGAAGTCATAGAGCATCATTTCCACTGGCTTCTGCTGGTTACAGTCAAGTCACTACCCTGCCCCGATTCAAGGGAAAGGGAATCAGACTCTACGTCCTGATGTGTTAGTGGCAAGGTTCTAGATGGGGGATGTTGTAATCTTTCCATCTTTGAAAAATACGATCAGCCACACCAGATTCTGCTTTGAGAAGCTGTAAGGGGATCTGTATTGCAGAATTTGAAACCATACATGGTTGGTGCTCAGCCCTCTGCCAAGAAAGCACTCTGGGGTGCCAGGAGGTGCAACATCTTTTCTCATTGAGATGAATCTGGTTGCATTTAAGTTAAACCAGGCAAGATGGGGAAGGCAAAAGGGAATGCTAGGCAGAGGGGACTACACTTTTAAATACAAGGAGGTAGGGAAGCTCCAGGTAATATGACTACATCATTGTACCTACAGTGCTGGAGGCAGGGCTTAGGGGTGGAGGGAGACAGGTTTGAAATGTACACGAAGCCCAAATTTGTTTGAGCATTTGACTGACAAAGCAAAGCACCAGGAAGGCTGTTCATGTCTGTCCCTCCTGCCTCTCTCTCTCCTCATTAATCTCTCTACATTTAAAATATTTCATTTGTATCACTTTAAATAAAGTGAACACTCCTTTATTCCTCTGACATATTCAGGCATAAATGTATTTCACTGCCATCTGGGTTCTCATTTTCACACTTTTACATCTTTGCACGCTATCTTGGCTCCTCTCTACCACTTTGATTTTCCCATGACCTTATTCAAAATGCAGAAAGAATGCACCCACTCTGACTCTTTCTCCCTGCTTACCTTCTCCGCTCATTCCAGCTCTCTCTTGCTCTGTAAAACTGCACTTGACTCAGTCTTGCAATTATTTTATCTTTAGTTGAACGTGTTATTCATGCTTTAAAGAGCCTGTCCCCTGGATGCTGACCAGTCATCTTGGAAATTTTGCGAGGCAAATTTATCGAAAGTTGGGGCAGTATTTAATCATCGTCGTACCCCCAGTGCCTAGCGAGAAGGTAAGATGCCGTGGTTGGCTTAGAACAACCCATACCTGGAAGTACCCCTGGGTGTTATTCAAATCAAGATTCAGGAAGGAAAGTTACTTTAAAAATACCCTCTTACTTTTTGAATTGGACAATTGCTGCAGAGAATAAAAATACAAGAAACAGTCAATGGTTTTCCAAGCATGAACACATGGAAAGGGTGGTGGCAGAATAATGGTCCCCCTAAAAAAGTCCACATCCTAATCCTTGGAAACGGTGAATATAAACTTTACGCCACAAAAAGGACTTTGCAGATGTGACTAAGTCAAAGCTCTGAGATGGGGAGCTTATCCTGGATCAGCCAACTTGGCCCAGTGTGATTACATGTGTCCATGTAAGTGAAAGAGAGAGGCAGGAAAGTCAGATTTACACATACAGGAATGACTTGACTGGCCCTTGCTGGCTGTGAGCCAAGACATGAGAACAGACTCTAGAAGCTGGAAAAGGCAGAGAGGAACACAACCCTGCGCAACCACCTTGATTTTAGTCCAGTAAGACTCAGTTTGGGCTTCTGATCCTCAGGCTGTAAGATAAAAAATTTGTGTTCTGCTAAGCCGTTAACCTTGTGGTAACTGGTTACAGCAGCCTGGGAAACTAACACAAGGAGTAAAGTGAAATGAGACAAAAATCCAGAAAACAGTGCCCCTGGTCGATAAACCAGAAATTGCCAAATACCGGGGTTTTTGTGCTAGATGCATCAACCTTCCCCATCCCCGCCAAAACCTGACTTCTAAACAAAGTCAAGCATGAAAAATAACTGGGCTTATGGAAAAAGTACGATTGGGGCAGATAATTTAAATTTACGGAATTTACAACCAGAGCACAAATAAAACAACAAAAATCTCAGCAGGCTTTGCATCTACCGCAGTCAGTCCATCTTTCGTAGCTCTATACCCCGGGCCGGTTGCTTTCTCCTTGAGAGTGGAGAGTTTATACAGGCACTGGTTTCTGATAGTGATCTGCCTCATTCATTAAAGTTAAAAATATAATCCTGAGGTAGCCGCCTTTGTCGATCTTTTTTTTTTTTTTAACACTGAGGGAAATGGCTTTGCAAATCCTTCATCTTCACTTGCAACTGCCCCAGACTTATCAGAAAGTCCAGTTTCTTGAAGTTATGAGGCCAGTTCCTACTTGCACTAATGGAAGACACTTCTGTAAGAGGTTCAGATTTTTTTTTTCCCCAAGTTTTCATAGAGTGCTAAAACTTGACATTGAATTCTGAAAACCCTTGCTGTTCATTATTGCAAAACGTTGATCTGCTTGGAAAGACCGAGGAAGAACAGACCATAATTGGTAGAAGCAGTGAGTGCTGTGAGTTCGGACAAGGGCGGCGGTGGCGGCCGGTGGGAAAGGCCACCTACCAGAGATGCCGGTGGGCTGAGCCTTGGGAATGAGTAAGGCTGTGGAGGACACAGGTTACCTTCCAGGCAAAGGGAAGAACAATTTCGGCATCATCCAACGTGGGGCGTTTCTGGTGGGCCGGGTGTGGCTCGGGTACCACCGGCTGGTTCAATGGCCAGCGGTAGGAGTCCCTGCGCACATGGCCGCTTCTCACGGCTTTGGACGGTGGGCTTTTAGAAGCTTCTCTCAAAGAGGCAGTGCCGGCCCTGTGCTCCTGTCTACGGTCCTGCAGTTTCCTCACAAGCCCCTCGCCCCTGTGAGTTCCCCTTCAAAGCAGCCTCCTGTGATTCTGTGGCATCGGCACTCTTGGAGGAAAGAAAACTACAGAAGAGAAGGTTCCAGACATGTACACGTCCCCAACATTTCCAGCCAAGGTCCTTCAAATGATTGTAATGCCTCTGCCTGTCCCAGGACCCTGAGAGAGGGCCTCAGCAACAAAGCAGCTACAGGCCAGGTGGGCCTTCAAATGCACGCCCTGCCCCACGGGTGTTAGGGCCTCCTGCATATTGGTGTGCACGATGACCCTGCACCCCCTGGAGCCACTCAGTCTGGGTCTGTCCCTCCTCCTCCACGTCCTGTGCCCTCCCCTCTCCTCCCCTGCTTCTCTCTGTGTCTCTTTCTCCTCTTTGCCCTTCACATCCACCCTCCAGACTCCAAGATGCCGCTCCTGGCGGGAAGGAGCTGTGAGTGTCCAGCTGGAGCTGTGAAGCCCCAGGCGTGGTCCCCAGGCCCCGGCCCTCGGTGTCGCGCGCTGTCCTGGCCGTCGGCCGCACCTGTCCTGTTTGCACTGCCTGCTGCACTCGGGGTTGGCCTTGGCCTTTGTTCTGAAAGGGTCACTCATGCATCACAGTGTTTTCAGACTCTCTCCCATCCGCCTGCCAGCCATTCACTCAGAAGGAAGCTCAGGGACGGCTTGATGTGCTGGGTCAGGGAAGAAGCCAATCTTCAAGTCTTCAAAGGAGATCTCCAGAGACGATGAGGAAACAGAGGCCACGTGACCTGGGGGAGGAGGCAGGGGGCTGGAGGACCTGCATAGGAGGTTCTTCCACAGACAATGGGGCCCCTTTCTGCCCAACAGGCAGGACATAGCCAGCATCCAGTGAACATTCCCTGAGACGGAGGGGGTGCAGGAGAGGGTACTGGGAGGAGAAGCTGCTGCCCGTCGGTCACCAGCACAAGAAGATGCAGAAAGAGGTCTGGGGATGAGAGACACACATGCAACTTCTTCACTCATTCAAGAAATCATGATGAGGCAGGGGCAAATTAGGGGAATGGGGCTAAGAGATGCAAACTATACGTGTGAAACAGGTCAGAAATAAGGGTGTACCGTGCAGCACAGGGGACCATAGCCATTATCTTGTAACCACCGATAATGGAACGTCATCTGCAGAAACAGTGAATCACTATGCCAAACCCAGCAATGTTGCCGATCAATCGTACTTCAATTTAAAAAACAATAATGGCAAGTGCGTTACACGCAACGGATCCGTAAATGGTGATGTGGCGCAGAGTGACGACGTGAGGAAACTGGATGTGAACCACACATTACGGAGCTCTGTCCGGGGCAATCACCAACCCCTCTCTGGAAGGCTTTCAAAAGCGGAGCCATTAAACTCGATTTGAGCGGCGACTTATTAGAGGCGAGAGGAGGAAAGGGGGAGGGAGGTACCTGTCACCGTGCAGCGCGCTCAGCCCCACCGGTGAGACAGCGCTGCTCACTGCGGTAAATATTTGCCGGCCACTTGGTTGAGCAAATCGAGTTGCTGCCTCACCCACTTGCTTTTAAGCTGGTTGGGTGAGAATTGAGTTGGCCTTTGTGTTCTAAAGAAGGGACATGAATTACAGTGGACCTTGACCTTCAAACACCACCACAGAGAAACGAGCCGCATAATCCACTGAACTCAGTCGCCCCGCTGGATTAGCAAGGCTCTCAGGTGGTGTTTTTCCATTCACCGTACCCAGCACAGTGCTCCAGAGAAAAGCCTGGGAGCTGGCACGAGTACAATACAGTACAGGCTGGCGGGGATGGGGAGTGGAGAGGAAAGAAAAGAACTTATATGTTTTTGAAAATCGCTGCCAAAAGATAAGGTTGTTTATTCAACTTCCAACACGGATGGTGGGGGTGTGCGGAGGACTCTGTGCAACCAGGACAGAAAGAACTTCAGTCAGCGTATAAATGCACAACTCACATCAGCCAGCGAGCGGGCAGAGAGGTGAGGGAGGGACCGAGTCCGTAAATAGTCAGCCAGTAATAATTTTTGAAGGCATATCTGGGGCTAGGTGTCTGATTTAATTTTGTTTGCACGGAGTGATGATTTGAAGTCTACATTCAGAAAAATAATTTATCTAATGAAGTACCAGACAAATAGAAGTCTCTTAATAGACCCTGATGGGTGGAGTCAAGTGACTTTCCATGTCCCGGGGGCCTGAGGCTCTGCCGCTGGCCTTGCACTGACCTCTGGGTCACAGAGCCTTGCCACCAGGGAGGAGGAGCTGGGCAGGCACTGAGGGAATTATGAAAGGAGTCAGTCATCTCTATGAGTCCTGCCTGTTACTAGGAAGTGATCTAAAAAAATTGAAAATAAATGTGCGTATTAGAAACTGGAACAGGTCTTTTACTGAAAAACTGTTTGGAGAAGTTCACTCATTTCAAGGTATTAAAACCCACTTTCTCTCAGCGTGGAGACACCCCTGGTTGCTCTGCGCTCTGAGTGTGACCAGACCCTGTGACCCGGGACCTCTACCAGGTGGGGTGGGCTCCAGAGGAGGAAGCCTTCCCTTACAAAAGAGCAGAGACTTTGATGAAAGTTTCTCAATGACAAGCTCCTTCATCTATCACTGGTGTCCGGGAGGCAAGTTCCAAAATTCTCCGTAATCGGAACTTAAAGCGATCCAAGGATGTTGTCATGAAGCCTGGGCGAGTCATCCCTAGGCAGACGGACATGGCAGCAACAGAGGAGACTGTGGATGTGGGACGCAAATCCAGCCACGGACAGGCTTTTCCAGGACAACACGCTGCTCTGCTGGGGCAGCTCTCCCAGGAAGATCCCAGCCCAGAGCAAATGGTCTGAGGCGTCCGAATATCCTTGTGATGTTCATTGACATTGTCTAAAGCTCAGGGTGGGGACACCGTGAGACTCAGGGTTAAGATTTAAATGTTGGCAGAATGCTTATGTATGAGTTTTATTTTTAAGTTGTGACTTCCTTCCTGCATGTTGTGGCCAGTGCCTGAGCTAGAGGGGACAGAGTTCTTATCCCCTTACAAGGGATGTTGCCCCAGATTTCTGGGTGGATTCTTGAGTCAATAGAAACCTGACACTGCTGAGAGGTAAGATAGCCCCCCAGGCCTGGGCTCGGGGGCCCCGAGACAGAGTATCACGCTCATTCTTCCACCCACTTCTGTCTGGAGCCGAAGACCCCAGAACAGTGGGAGAGGTTGATTTCTGCAGCGGCATTTGCTGTTCCACAGCTGAAAGAGGAACTAAAATTGAAGGCAGGGAAGTGGCATTTTGAAAATGCCTATGGAATTCACTGAGCATTATAAGGCAATCTGTCTTTAAAACCTCCTGAGAAATCACTACTGGGGATATATTTTTTCGAACTCTTAAGAAGATCTGTTGTGTAGCTGTTGTAAAATGGAAAAATTGCCCAGGACCATTATTGCTTTTCTGATCACCTGCTGAAAATATGGTGGACGTGAAATAGTGGAGTCAGCACCAAATTCCTGGCCAGGAGGAAACCCCTTGTTAGTTGCTTCCCTGGAATAGTTTTTCATAAAAGGATGTTTAAGACCATTTTTCTAGACATGATAATTCACCTCAAACTGAAAACTAGGCTAAAGGAGTTTATTTTGTGGCCTCAGATTATCTCATTTTCTTTCCCTCCTCTCTCTTTCTGAGTTCTTTTCTTTTCTTTCTTTCTTTTTTTGTGAACTATTTTTATTTTTTTTAACACTATTTATTATGGTATGATTCCTTGTTTCTGGGATATGTTTGACATAAATGTATAAAGCTTTTGAACATTGAGATCTTTCATAGAACTAGGTTAAGAGGACAAAATGTTGAGATAGAAAGAATTTTTAGCCAGCAATTTTCCTATAACACAAGATTTTCTTTCTTCTTTCCTTCCTCTTCCTTCCTTCCTCTTCCTTCCTTCCTCTTCCTTCCTTCCTTCCTTCCTTCCTTCCTTCCTTCCTTCCTTCCTTCCTTCCTTTTCTTTCTTTCTTTCTTTCTTTCTTTCTTTCTTTCTTTCTTTCTTTCTTTCTTTCTTTCTTTCTTTCTTTCTTTCTTTCAAAGCAAACTTCTTGTTCTTCTTTAGAGGAAAGCAGGGTATCTGGGGTGAGGACATGACTACAAGCTCCCCAGGCAGGAAACACTGTCTTGCAACACCAAATTTTAAGAGGAAGAGATTTTAGAAAATGGTATATGTTTATGGTTTACTTCTATCATTTTGTTTGATGCCACGGACTCCTTTAGGCTTTGTAGTCGCTTGGAAGGTTGCAAATCTCAAAGTGAGCCCAAGAAATTAAGTTTCATAGCCATTCTTTTCCTAAAATGCTGGGAATTTTTCCTTTTAAAGGTTAGTGTGTTTTTTCAGTTGGTCAGAAGATATTTATAGGCCCTCCCCGGGGCGCAAAGTGATGTAATGGGTCTTTAGGGATAGCAGTTAGAGAGCAGGATTGGGCCCTGCCCAGCTGTGTTTACAGCCTTTTGAAAGAGGAGGCCTCGTATGTAATGTCAGATGCTTGCCCCGTGGGGCCCAGCGGATCAGATCGGGGTGTGGGCACAGGGGCTGGCCCAGGGTGAGGGGAGAGCAGCAGAAACATTTGACTGGGACCCCAAATTCAATCTTACCCTGGTTTCTGGAAAAAAATAAAAGTAAGTGGCTCAGGCCTCTCTCGGCCTCTGAGAGACACAGGCAGGGAAGAGCGGACGACTGTGCCAAATGCGTAGCTGTCCCAGCCCCTTCTCCCTGTTTCTACACATTTCTGTCCAAACCAGCCATTCAGTTCCTGCCCTCTTCTGCCCAGCACTCTTCCTGGTCCTTAGATGCTTGTATCTTAACTCCCAAAATAGACTGGGAGGCAGCTGGTATCAGGGAAATAATATGGCTTTGGAATATGTCAAACCCGGGTTCCAATCCTCTGTACACACTGATCATGTTAGGCCCTCTGTTTCTACTCTGAGAAGGGGGAGCACCAGTACCTATGAGTCAGGGCTCAAGGCCAGGTAGGTAATGTGTGTCAAATGCACAGCATGGTGCCTGGCTCATTACAGAGCTCACTGAAGGTCCCTTGTCCCTCCACCCCTTTGGGGAGCCAGTCACAGGCTGGCCCACACCAATATGCAAGGGTGGAATAGACAGGCGTGCAATCTGGTGCTTTGCTGACCAGATGTGAGGTCCCCCAGTTTCCCTGTTTCTAAAGAGGGTAGAAGGATTCCACTGGTGTTTTGCAAAGTGGAGTGTGACATGCAAGCTTTTGCCCACATTTACATACCCCCAGCCAACTCCAAAGGGGTCGATGGCCAGGAGGAGGAGGGGTTTGCTCATCTGATGGTTAAACGTGGGCTGATAGAGTTCTGGTAGAGGTTTTGAAACATTCCACGTATATTCCCTTTGCTCCAAACAGACTCGAAGAGAAAACATTTGGAGACACGCACACAACGACGTGCCACATCCATGTGTAAGTCGCACACAGTGCTGGTTATTCATCCGTAGTCTCTCGACGCCACCTCCACTCTCCCTACCCTTCTCAATAGGGGGCTGGAAGCCTGCAAACTACTTTTCCCAGACTCCCCAGCCAGCTGTCTTCCAACTGAGCTCTACCAGTGGGAGACACAGCTGACAGATGCGCAGGTGGGTGGAATGGAGAAGACGATGTTTTTTTCTAATTCTGCTGAAGTCTTTGGCAATGGCCAGGGCCGCAGCCGAGGCAGCAGTGGGGGATGTGGGCTTGTGCTCAGATAGTTGAATTTCCGCAGCAGAGGCCCCTGGCTCTGGTTCTGGCAGCAGCTGCATCAGTGACAGAAAACCATGGGTGGGAGTTCAGCCTCTTGGCTTCCCCAAATGACGTTCCAACAAGAGCAGTGGCGTAGCGGGTATGCCAGCAGCCTCAGTAGTAGAGCAGTTGTGAATTCTGGATAACATCGACTTTTTTTATTTTTCTCTGCTCAACGTCATTTTCTCTTTTGCTCTGTCAGCCCTAGGATGATGGTAGCTTCCTGCAGTTACTAATCTCTGAGTGATCTCAGCTTCTCTCTGTCTCTTTTTCTTTTTTGGCCAACCCTTCAGCATCTGTGTAGCCAATATCCTATGTTAATGCTCCTTTATTTGAAAGTCCTACAGCGGTTTCTGTTTTGCTGAATGGGCACTGACCAATACCCACACATATAAGCTGCACACAAAAATGGAAGGCAAATCAAATTAAAATTTTGACGTGTTTCATCTCCTACTCCCCTTGCATTTTATTGCTCACAGTAAGGAAGGGATAAACAAGACTTTATGGGAAGATTTGACAACAAAACTCAGTTCCTTGTCATGTCTTGCAGGCTCTACCAAGGAAAAGCACTAAAACTTGAACCGACGCCTGTCCCGTCCACTCTCCACTGATCAGGTTAACTCCCTAATTCCTTCCCAGTCTAGTTTCCTCACTCTGTTTAGCATCTTGAAGATGCCTGACCTTTCTTAACAAGCACTGAGAAGAGCCAGGATCTAGAAAGCCTCATTAATGGGTATGACCTTCCAAATGCTATCCCTGGCTTAGGATTTGAGACAGACCTGTATCCAAGCTCGTGGGAGCATTCTCACGGCGGACTCTGACTAGACGTGCAGCTAAATCGTGGTGTTAGACTACTGTCACATCCACCTTAAGTGCTTCTGTTATGCAAGGGGTTTCTCAGAGCACCAGGAGGATGGGTAGCTGTGCTCTCATTGAGTTTACAGAACTGGTTGTACAACTTTTTGGTGCCTGCTGGCTCCCAAATGTTCATTTTATGGCCAGGTTCAGTCTGAGACTTGCTTTCATTGTAACACAGCACCTGATAATGAGCTTGAGGAGAGGAGACCTCAGCCGTCCCCTCAGTTCTGTTGCAGGCACATAGGCCCGCATATGAATGTTCCCATCCCTTAGTTTAAGGAAGTTCTCAGAGGCTCTAAGGATTGAATGAAGCATGAATCTATTGTTAAGGATGCCATTGCAGCAGCAGACATATTCTTTATTTCTATGACCCCTTATATTTCTACATACTGGTTTTCCACCATCAAACCCTTCGTTGTAAGCTGCCTCAGTTCTTTTATCAGAAGGACTTATAAAATGAACTAAATGGCATTGAGCTAGGAGCAAATTAAGGAGCGCCCTGCTGTTCCAGGAACCATTTTTCAAATGGGTGTGTTTGTGTTTCTAGGATAATATTTGTGATGAATCCGTTTCAGATACGTAAGATACTTAAGGCAGGGCTGACATCCTGGCAGCCAACAGAACCCCCTAAAGCTATAATTTCTCCCTCTTGGGCTCGTTTTAACTTCAAAGGCTCAGAAAACCTGCCCCACTCCAACTCAGGTTTGCACTGGGTCCGTTATTTTATTTATTTGTTCTTTTGCTGTCTCTCAGCACCGCCACCCGGGTGGTGTCCTTTTTTCTGCTCCCAGTGCCACCTCTCTGTACCATGCACACGCCCTCGAGTGGCTCTTCCCTTCTGTGTCGGTCCACCTTTGTTTTGGTAAGTGAGAGCGCGCTTACGTGGACTATGGTGTGAAATTCCTTGCGGGAACCCCACCAATAAAATAAATAAGACCCTCAGGAGTCCTTCGACTCGCTAAAATTCCAGACTCTCTAAAAACAATATTTCCTGTCTAATCCTAATGTTAACGAAATGATCATTTGAGAGCCAAAGCATGATTGTGGGATGAGCTATTTTGGACATTAACGGCGTGACGTTTAGAGCAGCCAAGTCACTGTCTACGTTAACTTGTCAGCGTGAAATGTCTGTTTCTCTGATATGAGCTCATATATACCCCCACGCCTGTGTGTGTGTGCTGTGTAAGTGTGCACCCCCAAACGGTAGAGGAAGCTGATAGTTTCGTGTCACTGCAGTGAGAATTCACGTTGAAAATCTACCACCCATTTAACTTTTTTTCACCCCTGGCCTTGAACTCAGCTTCGTGATCACTCTGTGAAAACAAAACCATCCTAGACACAAATCGGCATATGTTAAACGATTCTGCAGCGGTGTTCCTGGGCGGCAAACCGCGTTTTCAGAAAGGGCCTTTGCTCTTTGTTAGAGGCACAAAATATGTTTCCCTAGGACACTTACTTCTTTTTTAAAGGCCAGAGGATGGGAGCAGGGGACCGGGGGTGACTGTCGGACTGGGACCGGTGCCAGAGGAATGCAGGCAAGTAAGGGTTTGCGCTCACCCAGCTGGGCGCGGCACTGTTCAGAAAAGCCAAGGAGATTTTTGGATGCATCAGACTACAGTGATCTTTCTTTCATAAACACTTGGACTATTTATCATTAGGTCTGATGAAGTAGAAGGGTTCCTGGATGTTTAACCAGAATGGTTAAGGACAATCTCTGTTGTTGGATCCGCTCAGCTTGGGTTTGGCAAACAACTTTTGGCTCAAAGACTGTCACCCCCTCATCTGTCTACTTATTCGATGACTCCACCGTTTGCTGTGTTCCTACTGTGTGCCACTCACTGAATTTTATCGGTGAGCAAATCAAAGCTCAGTCATTAGATAATTTCCCCGATGCCAAGAGCTACCAAGAAGCAGAGCTGGGCGTTGAAAGCATTTTTAAAGTTCCTTAGACTTTAAGCCCCATACTTTGTATTCAGTGCCTCTAATTTCAACATCTAGCAAATGTTTAAAAACTGGTGACAATTGACCTCTAATTATGAATGGATCATTTCCCCCTTAAATGGACTTTTCCAGCCATTCTATCCAATTGGCTATCAGTGTTACCTTCTTAAATATCTTTATCTTCTCTAGGCCAATAGGCAATCAATTCAGCAGGAGAAAATTAGGTTTGAGATTGGAAATTGGGAATATTGGTGCAGAGTGGGCTGTAATTACAGGGTCTCCTGCACCTTGGATGATACTGTGGGGTAGGAAAAACTTGTTTCCTCTACCCTCCTACATTCAGTAGCCAGGAGCCCTGCAAATTACATTAACAAAAGATGGGTTAACAAGAGAGGAAAAACAGATTTCATTATGCGTGTATGCCTGGGAGTTCATAAATCTGACTCGAGATGTGGATCAGAATTTGGGGGCTTATATACCATCTTAGGCTAGACCGAGAAAGGGGGTTCAAGCTTCTGGTGTAAGTTATGGGACGGTGGGGGAAGGACAAGGAATAGGGTGGTTTCTTAAGGTTTGTTATGCAGATAAGAGGCATCCAGTCCAGGGGCTGGAGTTGTCTCTGGAGTAGCTCCCCTTTCGGAAGGGAGGGTGACAAGCCTCTTACAAATGGGAATTTGTGTCCTGCTTTTAGACAGAAAGGGAGAGAGCAGAGAGCTAATTGCCTTCAGCTCAAAACGATTTTTCTGCTAACGTGGTATATGTTGGTGGTATATTCACACCCAAGCGCGCGAATCTGTAGGTATTGGTACCTATCGCCTGCGTTGCTGTTTCTCTTGCAAGGATATCAGCTACTCTAGGAGATGAGAAGTGGTTTATTTGGTTTTGTGTTTGTCACACTACCCCTTAAAAGCTACCCTTTGTTCAGCACCCGTGCTATGCTGCGTACTTTATACGCACTCTCCCCCAAACACCTCAAGGTAATTTTAAAATCTTCCTTTTACAGGTGAAGAAATCGGAGCTCAGAGAGATTACTTAATTGATTTATTGAAATTGTTCTGCAAATATGTAGCAAAGGACCCAAGATTTGTCCCTAGATCTGTGTATTAGTCAGGGATCTAGAGAGAAACAGAATTCTGTGAGCAAATTCCTCAAAATAAATCTCTTTCTCTCTCTCTAACATTTTAATGTATATAAAATATGTTAATATACAATGTATTATAAGAGATTTGCTCACACAATTATGGAGGCTTACAAGTCCAAAAATCTACAGGGTGAGCCAGCAGGTGAGAGATTTAGGAAGGAGCCAAGGCTGCAGTTCAAGCCCAAAGGCGGTCTTCTGCAGAATTCCCTCTTGCTTGGGGGAGGTCAGTCTTTTGTCCTATTCATGCTGTCAGCTGACTGAATGTGCCCACTCATGTTATGGAGGGCAATCCACTTAACTCACAGTCCACTGATTTACATGTTAATCTCATCCAAAAACACCCTGACAGAAAAATCTAGAATAATGTCTGGCCCAGCCAAACTGACAAATAAAAGTAATTATCACCATCTGTTAACAGCAGATTCCACACTCCTTTTCATTGTGCTGAGGCTCTTCTCAACATGGGTCAATTGGTGACCGTGAGTCACATTCAAGCTGTGCGCACTAATCTTGGGCAAAAGCTTCCCCATCTTATATGAACTGTATAATCAGTTAAAAGGTCTTCATTTACAAAGAAAGTCCTTAAGGGATTCTCTGCCTCCTGAAACTTAAAAGGCGAACCTGACATGAATGGGTATAGAGAATGCAGACATCCTCTAAGCATGCTAGCTACAGAGCCAGCTTTGGGGGTCTCTGGGTAAATTTTGGAAAATCATCTAATACGAGGAAGTAAACAAGATGAGAAGTTAGGTTCTTGTATTTAAGCAAAGCCATTAAAAATTTTTTAATCGAAATTTTTAAATTTTTAAAATTTTACTTGGGTTGGGGGTAATTAGATTTGCTAACTTATTTTTAGAGGAGGTACTGGGGATTGAACCCGGGACCTTGTGTGTGCTAAGTATGCGCTCTTCCACTTGAGCTATATCCTCCCCTCAAAGCCTTTTTTTTTTTTCACTATTTTTTTTAAATTGAAGTATAGTTGATTTACAATGTTTTAATTTCTGGTGTACAGGATAGTTATTCAGATATATATATATATATATATATATATCTGAATATAGATATATAGATATATTCCTATCATATTCTTTTCCACTGTAGGCTATTAGAAGATATTGAACATAGTTCCCTGTGCTATACAGTAGGACCTTGTTGCTTATTTATTTTATATATAGCAGTGTGATTCTGCAAATACTGAGTAAGCGAAGCCACTTTATTCTTACTTTCTGAAATAAGAGAAAAGGAAAATAAAAATAGATTGATCATAGGCTAGGAATTGATACCAGGTGGAAGGAAGTTTCCTTAGAGTTATATTTTAGCCTCCTTTAAATAGAAATTCTGCTTTTAAGGTATTTTTAAATTTTTGATTAAAACCAAAAACGAAGGCTTCAAGCAAGCCATTCTCCTGAATGTGTCTCTCTGATTCCCTGGAAGCCTCTCTCGGTGAGGCTGATAGGAGAAGTGGTGTTGCCGGGTTGGCAGGAGTGGTCCGGGAGGGACGTCCAGCCAATAGCAAGTGTTTGCAAGTGATCTGTGATGGGAAAGCCTTGGACACGTGGCCTTGACTGTCCTTTCAGCAAAAGGATCCTTCTTGGAACTCAATGCCCAACTTATCTCAACTTTTAACTTACTCCTATTTTTGTATTTTTTTTATTGTGATAAAACATACATAGCATGAAATTTACCATTTTAACAACTTCTAAGTTTACAGTATGGCGGCATGAATCCCATCTGCAGTGTTGTGAGACCATTACCACTAGTTCTAAAACGTTCTCATCATCCCAAAAGACTCTGCACCATCACGTAATAACGCCCCACTTCTCTTCCCTTCCATCCCTGGTGTCCTCTAATCTTTCTGTCTCTGTGAGTTTGCCTGTTCCAGGTCCCTCATGTAAGTGGAATCTTACGATTTTTATCCTTTTGTGACTGGCTTCTTTCTCAGCATCATGTTTGCAAGTTTCCTCCAAGTTGTAACCTGTGCCAGAACTTCATTCCTGTTTATGGCTGAATAATATACCATTCATTTCTCAACCTGACTTTTTTGGGGGGAGGGGGTATTTAGGTTTGTTGTTTTTTTAATTAATTATTTATTTTTTTTATTTGGTGGGGGAGGTAATTAGGTTAATTAATTGATTGATTGATTGTGTATTTATTTTAATGGAGGTATTGTGGATTGAACCCAGTCAGTGTTGGAGGGGATGTGGGATTTCCCAAAGCTGGTCCCTTTTTGTGGTTCCTTGAATATTTCCAGGTCAAGCAAGAGAGATACCCTGTGTATCTATGCAAAGAGAAGTTAAATAATTGCGTCTCCTTTCGTGGTCTCTCTAATGCTCAGAGTGCCCCAGGTGTTCTCGTGCCATGGGGACCACCCCTGCCCCTGCCATCTTTGATTATCCAAGTCTGAAGTTTTATTGTTTAGCTGTTATCATGCTCCACCTTGCAGTCTTTCCAAACACCAGCATAGACGACCTGATGTTAACAGGTGCTCAAATCTTAAGATTAAAAAAATAATAATTTTATGGGAAACATTCTGGAAAACTGACCACTTAGAAATCACAAGCAGGTGTTTCTGGAAAGATTGAACTTCAATTGCCTTTGGGGCAGACTGTTTCCGTGTGACTACTGGGTCCTGACCATAAACCAGAAGTAGCCGTGTGCCCACTGCTAAGGCTCTGTCTCAGCCGCTGTTTTGGTGGCACTGAGGGAAGGAGGCCCAAAGCTGGTAGAAGTGCTTCCGGCTTCCCACGGACTTAGGTTGAGTTGTCCAGAGCTGCGCTGGACAGCCTGCACTGCACCCAGCCGGTTCCTCTTGTCGTGAGATTGTGGTCCTCTCTGAACAGGTGTCTGGAAGGGCTGGGAAGTTTCGAGCAGTCTTGTACAGAAGGTTGAGTGGATGGCTCATCACCCATATCAGAGGAGTGGGTGTCACCAGCACTGGCTTTGGCCCAGCTCTCCCCTGGATTGGGTTTCTGGGGGCCACTGAGTAAGTGTGGTCTCACCGAGTCAAATGCCTGCAGGGGCCAGGCAAGTAGAATCAGTGATTAAGAGACTGGGTGGGATTCTGGCAAATTGGAGACTGTGGCTCTAATTGGAGGGAGGAGCTGCTTCTGAGCTGGATCTGACTGCTGGCAGGCACATGTGTGGGTGCAGGTTGCTCTGCCTTCCTGTCGTTCAAGAGAAGATGGAAATCTTGATTTTTAAAAAGCGTGACTATCTCAATTGGAATATTGATAACAAGGCATAGTTTTAAAAAAACTGCATTGCAAGTGTATTACACTGAAGTGGAAAGTCTTTTATCTCAACACTCTGTTCTCCTATACTGTCTACAGATCCATCCCGGACAACAGTAAGAAAATTGACCTGAACTGCCCCTTTCCTTTTAAATTTCCCAGGGCTTGGAATACATGACTTCAAATCCATTCAGTTCTTTCAAATGTCCTGCTAGGTGGGCCGGGGTGAGACGCCAGCAGTCTACCCACGAAGCAGACTCCCGGCCCGGAGGGCAGGCCGGGTGTGCCACTGCCCCGCGCTGCTCCCCCTCGCTCCCATTCAGCGCCCCCGGGGGGTGGGGCAGACACCTCCCATTGCCGAAATGCAACCCCTACAGAGTGAGATGGGGCCTGGGGTTTCTACTGCATCAGTGATAACGCCATCTAAAGGTCAAAGAGAGGAAGTAAAAGAAAAGCTCATCAAAACCTATCCAGACCAGCAGGGAGAATTCCATGTTGTCGGGTTCTGCCCACACAGGTGGCAGCCCTGCTCTGCGGTGACCCCAGCTCTGTGTCCTGAGGGGTCTCTGAAGCGTCAACAGGAGGTTGACTGATTGAGGCGTGCTCCGGGCTGGCTGAACGTGCCCGTGCAAATGTCACCACCAGCCCCGTCATAATGTCATAGTCTAAAGGTCAGCAGATGGGTCCCCTGGCATCTGGGGTCTGCAGGGGGGCGAACGAGCACTGGAAACCCCCGCAGTGTGCGGACCACGTCCATCTGATTGGCTTCCACGGGGCCTGGGGCCAGGTGGGGCGCCCGTGGCGACAGGTGAACAGCGTTTCAGGACTGATGGGTGCGGAGGCGGCGGGGCATTCAGCCAGCCCAGCCGGCGTGCTGCCCTCCGGGCCCCAGGATGAGTCCTGTTCCTGCAGAATGCACTCTCTTCGCCTGCTTTCCTGCCTACCTTGAGCACAGTGTTCAAGGCAACCTCGCGTCCTCTGAGATGTGATAAAAGCAATGAGACCGAGATGACAGGACTGAAATAGATGTTTTTACTTTGAGCAGATCCCCTATGTGTGTCCTGAAGCGGAGGACCGGTCTGGGGCCTGGGGGCCCATCCTCCGCTCCTGTCTCCTTTAGGGAAGGTCTGTCTGGAGACTTGTTCCTTCGGGATCCTGTCTGCCCTGATTCTCCCTGGGGTCTTCATAGCTCTGCACACTTTTGCTTTACTCAACCAGAGAAACAGCAACGGGAACAGAAACACGACACAGATGTCCACGGTCTCCTCCCCAGCGTCACAGAACTACGCACTCCCTGCTAGCGGTCTTGAGGAATGATGAAAAACATGTGGTTTTACCCCAACTTCCAAGAATTAGAGGCAGATTCTAGGAGGGTGGGGATTGTCTGGGCTTAAAAATGGCAGTACAACACATCTGGTGAGGAGCCACGGTTGCCCATTCAGAGAACAAAGCAAAAGTCAGCCTGGGGGGCAGTACCTGTTCCTGCAGGCCAGCCCCAGCCGGGCCCAGCCCTGGGGGTGCCGCCTGCCCTTGAGGCTGAGGGCGGATTCAGATTTCCCTCCACTTCTAATGTCCACAAGCAGTGAGCATCCTGGTGGTGAGTCATAACCCCCTGTAATCGATCCCCACTTTGTCAGAGAGAAGCTTCTAGAACTCAAGCCTGACCAGCTAGTCACTCCCTGATTTAAATTCACTTTATTGTTTCCCAGACTCCGTAGGTTATACAAGACCCTTCATGATCAGGCTCCAGCTTATCTTTCTACCAGATGACTCACAGGTCCACAAATAGTCCATGTTCTCACTTGCTGTTGATTTGTCCTGTTTCTTCCAATTCTCTCACATTTCAACACTCAGGCACTGGCAGATTTCCTGCCTGGCGCTGCCCACCCCATCCCAGTAGGCACTCAGGACCCGCAGGAGCTGGACCACCCGTGGCTCTGACCCGGTGTTAAGCATGCACTTTGAATTGTCTTTTTCCGTCACACCATGAGATCCTCAAGTGCAGAGCCACATCTCCTCTTTGTGCTCCAGAGTACAAATATTTCTCTCAGTAAACACCCCTTGAGCTCCTGTTATGCTAAGCCCTGTAGACACAGTGGCAAAAAAAAAAAAAAAAAAAAAAAAGCAAAAAAAAAGCAGAGATAAAGACATGACAGCTGTCTGCATTAGTTTGCTGGGCACCGTAACAAAGCCCCTCAGACTGGGCCGCTCAGCAACGGAAGTCTGCTGTCTCACGGGCGTCGGGAACGTTGGCTCCTTCTGAGAGCCCTGGGGAAGCATCTGCTCTGGGCCTCTCCCCTGGCCTCTGGGGGTTTGCTGGCCCTTGGTGCCCTTGGCTTGCAGACGCATCTCCCCCATCTCTGCCTGCATCTCCACATGTGTGCCTCTGCCTCCAGATGTCCCCAGTTCCGTAAGGACGTGTTACATTGGATTAGCGCCTACGCTAATGACCTCATTTTAAACTGCTTAGCTCTGTGAAGAGTCTGTCTCCAAATAAGAGCACATTTTGGGGCAACAGAGGGTAAGCCTGCAAATATGAGATGGAGGGACACAGTTTAATGCGTACACCTGCCCTCATGACACTTGTGATTGCGGGGGAGGGCGGGCAGCGCAGTACAACCAGGACCGGCCCACATGTGGCGTGTGCTCACCCGGGAGGCACGCTGAGGTTTGACACGGTCCCTGGGAAGAGGGACTGGCCCCTGAGTCCTTAGGGACAGTGGGAATTCTTCAAGTGAGGGGAAGGAGAGGGGTGGGAATAGCCATTGGGAGCAGAGGGAACAGCATGGGTAAGTCCTGAGGCAAGAGAGAATAGGGCTCGTTGTAGAAGCAGAAAGAAGGTTCGTAGGGCAAAAGCACAGAGCCAGAGGAGGGACTGGAGGGGTGAGTGAGGCTGAAGGGACAGGACAGCCAGGTTTCCGCTGTCAGGAAACCAGGACTTTGTCCTGAGGGCAGGGAAGAGCCCTGGAGGGGTTTCAAAGCCGTGGAGAGATGTGAGCTGCCTCAGCCCCCAGGAGCCCGCAGCCTCGTGGGGAAAACAGATCCATGAGCCAATCAGTCAGACCAAGTCATAAGGGCCACGTGTGCGAAGGCAGAGGAAGCCTCCAGGCCGGAGGAAGTCCTGCCTCTGCAGAGGGAGGGCTGAGTCAAAAGGGACCCAGGTGGGAGGGGGGCCCATCAGGAGAAGTGCAAAGTAGATTTGGTTCCAGAACTTCTGCCATGGGCAGAGGGGCCCCAGGAAGCTGCTCCTGAAGGTCTTTGCACAGAGGGGTTTACTGGGGGGCTGTGTCCCCACCTACTGCTGGGGCCACCCTCCAGCAGGTTGCGGCTGAAACACCGAGTCCTCGCCGAGGGGGGTGGTGTAATTATTGTTGGGGTGGGGGGTGGACGTGGACTGAGCAAAACTGCGTAATCTGATAATCATCCAGGCCAGCCCTGGTGGCCCTCGTGGGGTACCCAGAGGAAAGGGCATTTGTTCCCAGTCACCAGGTCACATCACGTAAACATGTGACTTGAAATCATGGCAGGTGGTGGGGGTATGTGATGCGCGGGTGCTCCTCCCTGCAGAGCCCCGGGAGGGTCACACCTGAGGGGGTGAGGGAGGTGACTAGGAGAGGCCAGGGGTGGGGTGGTGCTGAGGACGTAACTGAAGGGACTGTGCAGCCCTGAGAGCGAAGGTCGCACAGGGAGGGGCACGTCTGCTTTCCCCGTCACCAAGCTGGACTTGGGCGCTGGCGAGAGGGGCCGGGTGCGGCTGACTTGCCTCTGTGTCATTAGGAACGCGATCCAAAGCGTGTTTTCTCACCCACTGCTTCACTTAAGCCTCAGCTGGCCCTCTGGGTGGGTGGGGCAGGGATTATTGATTCTGCTGCAGGTGAGAAAACAGAGCGAGGCCGGGGCCAAGGCCTCGGGGATGACAGAGCTGCGGCCACACCCGGGCTGACCTCTCTCTGACCTCTGCCCGCCTGCGCAGGGCTCGCGTCCCCTTCCGGCCACGGTCAAGGACACGCGGGGCGTCCTCGTTTCCCCAGTCATGGAAACGGGATTGCTCAGACCGGCCAGTTACTTTCAATTGTACCTTAAAAAAACAAAATGCAGAGAAAAACAGGGCATCTGTGTGGATGTACCCAAGGAAACGGTGGCTTGAAAACAGTGAACAGAACTGCATGGGTGCATCTTAGGAGCGCAGGGCTGAGAGAAAGGCGAGAAGCAGCGAGAGATACGGGGACACAATAGACTCCAGGTAAATTAAACGCGTGCAGAAAGCCGTAATATTCTTAGAGAACTGGCACAAGTAAAAATCCACCCTTAAGCACATTCCGATGGTTGTATCCATGGGGAGGTGAGCCGGCGAAAGGTAACGAAGGAATAACCGAGGGGAAGGCCAGTGTGCCACGCATAGGGACCCTCTGCCCTTAACCTCCACAGCCAGAGACAGAAAACCAAGGCAACCTCCCTCAGAAATACTGCGAAGAGGTACGAACAGTGAACTTTGCTGGCAGTGAATGGAGGGGCAGAGCGAGCAAAGTGGGCCTCCTTCATTTGTTCGCAGAGAACTCGCTCCCAGTGTCTCCTCAGTGAAGGTGTACACCATCAATCCATCCGCACGTTTCTCAAGCGCTCCTACGTGTAAGACCCTCTTCTTGGCACTGGGAGGGGCAAAGAGATAAAGAACCATCTCCTCTCCTCCTTGTTTTCAATCCAGTTTAAGGACTAGGGGAACTTGGGTTTGCCTGTACATACACACGGGGACAGGTACATCGTAGGTTGTCAGGGTGACGACGGGGCTCAGCCAGGGCTCTCCTCCACACTGCTGTCCGTGGGGAGCTCTCCCCAGGCAGTAGGCGGGGCCAGTCATGTGACTGCCCTGTCTCAGGTGGCCCTGCCTGTGATGCTAGTCAGTGTCTGAAAATCGTTGCTGTATAAATTTCATCCATCTTTTAGTTGTTTCAGGCAAAAGGGCAAATCTGGTTCCTGTTACTTCATCCTGTTTATAAGCAGATATCTTGGTAAATTGATTTTTCAGTCATTTTCCGGTTCTGTCCTAGGAGCCACATCTGCGTGCTGTCGTCTCTGAGTGCCTTGCTTATCTGCAAATATCTTTCTCTCACTGTAACAGGGGATGAGATCTTGGCCGCATCATTTCTTGGGGTGCAGCTCTTTATGTTTAGCATTCTGTCACGTTCCCTAGAATTCCTTCAGATTCCTAGTGTTGCAGGAAAGTCAGACATCAATTCATTTTCCCCTTTGTATGTAACTTGTTCTAAATGTCAAGAAGTTTGTAACTTATTTCATTTAATCCTTGGAACTCAGAGTTTTTTAAAACTAGGATATGCCTCTTTGGATCAATCCAGCTTAGAACATATTAAACTTTTTCAAACTATAGACCCAGCCTTTCTTCGAGCCAGGCACAGCTTTCCTCTACTTCTTGCCTTCATGCCCACCCTTTTCCCTCTACTGGAAACCCTCATATAGGGTCACCATCCCTTAGCTAAAGTTTTTGTTGTAGTTGTTAGTTTTTTAAAAAAATAAATTTGAAGCAAACGCATTTGGTAGAAAAACATAACCTAAACTAATGTGAGGTTGTTTTTGGTTATTAAAAAATAGTGGTATAAATAGTCATATGTTTTACTGCTGAAAATATTTGATTTCAGAGTATGTTCCATATCTTCCTGGGGATATTATATAGTATATATTATAGATATGTAAATACATAGCGTAAAAATATGATGTATATAAAATGATGAATACATAATACATAAATACATATAATACATCTGTATATGTACCTATATACATATAATACACAGTGTTATTTCTAAAAGCTGAAACAATGTAAATTCCATAGTTCTTCTGGCTTCAGTGGTTTCCGGTGAGAGACTGTAGGTCTGTAATCACATGTTGCTCCCCTGGATCTGTCGTCAGTGCTAACCTTTCCCTAAGTATTCCTCAATCTCTGAACTTTTTTCTTGAAGTTTTCATCTCCGTCACTACCTGACCTTTGTCGCTACTCATCAGACCTCAGTTCTTAACGTTACTGACTTCGCGTATCTGTCTTATCCAAACAATTGGAAATCATGACTTTGTTGATGGTGCAGGTTCAACCTCTTTTCCGATCTTTCTCTCCCTGTTTTGGATAAAGCTGTTGTATGCTTTCTCCAGGAGTTCCGTTTTATGACGAAAACTGTAATAATAACAGTCTTGCATAACAAGTTTTATAATAAGTCCTGTAGGAGGAAGTGTTTGGTTTGACTGCAAATGACTGATTCCCTCCCATCCCCAAATAAACAAAAACAGCTACTCAAACACGACTGATGTTTATCTTCATATGCAGACTCCCAGTGATCAAGGAAACAAGTCTTTCTATTTTGTTGTGTCACCGTCTTAACATTCGGTTTCCGTATTGTAGTTGGAAGTGGCCATCACATCTGTAATCCAGCCAATGGGACTGAAGTACAAAAAAGAAGCCAGGCAGAGAGCTTTCCCTTTAAGGATGTTTCCCTGAGGTTGTGCATGTCAATTCTGTTTCTGTTCCATTGGCCAGAACTTAGTGACCAAATTGACTACCTTGCAAGGCAGTCTGAGAAACATTGTCCACATCTGGGTGGTCAGGTGCCCAGGTAAAAATCTTTACAGAATATGGGGAGAAGGCCACTGGGAGACTCCTGGCAGTCTCTCCCTCTGACTACCTGAGTACATTAGTCTCTCTTCCCTGCTCCTTAACTCTATTCACCTTTTGTGCTTAGATCAAGTTGTTGGAGTGTTATATGACACTCTACCTGACTACCTCTTAAGATGTACATCTTCTTTGAAAATGGTAAAAAGAATGGAAGTATAGTTTTGCCATCCATGGAGATAGTAACAGGAAAATATTTAAATACAAAAAGTTTAGAAGCAGCAGACTTGACTTAAATGAAAGCGGAATAAAATAGGAACATTGATGATAATAATCTTCACGTGGCACTTTACAATTTTCATATTTTTTTCTACGTTTTCAGTGAGCACTGTTGTGCTTGATAATGAAAATGACCACCATTTATAGAAAGGTCTATTAGTTTCCTATTGCTGCTGTGACAAATTGCCACAAACTTAGGGGCTTAAAACAACACAAATGTATTCTCTTACAGTTCTGGAAGTCAGAGCGTCAGAAGTAAGTCTCATGGGTCTAAAATTAAGGCAGTTGGCAGGTGTTTTTTCTGGAGACTCCAAAGGAGAATCCATTCTTCACCTCTTCCAGCTTCTAGAAGCAGTCTGCTTTCCTTGGCTTGTGGCTGCATCACGTCAACCTTTGCTTCAGTGGTCACATCCCCCTCTTGTACCGCTTGTTCTGACACCGTACCTCTCTCACATAAGAGCCCTTGTAATCACAAGCAGGCCCATCTGGGTAATCTCCCCGTTTTAAGATTCTTGATGTAATTACACCTGCAAGTCCCTTTTGCCACGCAAGATAACACTCACAGGTTCCAGCAATGAGGATGTGGACATTTTGGGGGTCATTATTCAGTCTGCCACAAAACGCAACTCTGTTCCCCATGCTGTGGTCACTGTTTTCCATATACCACCTCTGATGCTCACGACACGCTGTAACGTATTCAACAGAAGTGTCATATTCAGTCTGCAGGCGAGAAGTTTGAGGTTCAGGGATATTCAATAACCAACAGGTGTCACACATTCTCTAAGGGGTAGAGAAAGGATTCAAAGCCACATCTGCCCAGCTGAAGCTCATTCTCCCCCAATAACTATCAATATATCTCCATTTCACAGGTCATGATGAACTATCACTGAAAACAGCCCTTAAACAGAGCAGGGAGGCATCAGTGACTTCATGAATTCTTTTGCCCATTTCCACCATGCTTGCAATTAGCCCAGAAATCTGGCCTGGTGTGAACCATCCGTGTTCGCTTCTTGAGAAGAAGTGTCCCTGAAAGGCTAAGGACGTGAGCAAGACTACAGAATACAGTGAAACTCGAGACGGAGAATCAGCTCCCATGCTGACAAAAGGGGACCGTGGTCGTACTTCTCTGTGCGGGGAAATGCTGATGGAGTCGGGGATGGCTCCTCTCCGTGTGCGGAGGTACGTCCTGTGATATCCTTGGAAAGGGCGTGGCTGTTTTTCTGCACGTTTTGCAGTCATTCCTGTCCTTTGGTCTCAAGGACAAAGCACAGTCATTAGTAACTACCTGAGCTATTGACTCCCTTTCCTTCAGTAAACACTGCTGGGAGGTCCTTTCTGCTTCCTCCTCACAGCCATAGTAACCGTTGCTGGGTAAGCCGTGGTTGCCAGACTCTTCAACTGAAGTGAGTTTTAAAAAGAAAACCAAACACCTACTGTCATATCCAGGACAAACAAGAAAAGTCCTTTTAATCATCTCAGACTCTTATAGCGACAGTGTTTCAGAAGAATGTGTACACCCCCATATGTTTCTGTCTACTACTTTGGAAAGTATAATACACACACAGAGATCTGTTTTTATTTTGAGATTAGATATATTGTATAAAAAATGCTTGTTGCGCCGGAATCCATGGGTGGACTCTTTCAGTTAATTCCTCACAGCTGTGTTAAAAATAGGTACTAACATGATTCCCATTTCACAGATGAGAAAGTTGAGCCCCAGGTCAAAGCTGCGTGTCAGTCAGGGTGGAGCTGGCATTTGAACCTGCCATGAACGATTTCAGGCTAGCGTCTGTGCCAGACAGCAATCTTGTTAGTCCGCCTTCACACACGTTTATTTCATTACCAACTAGCTTTCTAGTTCTAGAACCTTATCTTTTCCTCCTTCAGATAGAAAATAGACTTTCAAGACACAGGTGAAAGCAAGGCCGACCTTCTCTGATTGGGAGAAAGGGAGGATTTTCTGCCCAAAGAGAGAAGTAAAAAGCTGCGGTCGCCCCTCCAGCTTGGGGACCTGCAGTGACCTGGCGTAAGCCACTTGCCGATCCTACAGCAGGACACCGCTGGCGTCTACTCACTCACAGACATCCAGGCTCCGCGGCTCATCGCGACGCTCTGCCAGGCAGCTTCACTGGTTAGGAGACAATACAGAAGCCAAAGGAAGACGGCCATCTTAGAAAGTTCTAGTTATTTATTTGAGTGGTTCTAGTCCCCAAAGTGGATTTTCCAGGGGCCCCTTTAGCGGCAGCCTGTTACTACACTGTAACGAATTTATATTATTATGAGGAATATTATTATATATTATATAATAATATGTTTATGTATTATGTTCTATATTAATACACTAAGAATAGTATTTTTATTGAACTATCTGGACCTTATTGAATCCTCAGATGTACGTTAACATTCTTTATGCGTGTAAAGAAGTCTTATAAATGCACACAGAAATAAAGATGAACGACCTCACAAAAATGGGAGAAATAAGGAAAGAAGCCACTCACAAAAAAAAGGAAATATAAACTGCCCCAAATTATAAGGAAGTAGACAATCTCATCCTTAACGAAAACAATTTAAGACAAATGAGATGCTACAGTTACCTACAAAATTGCCAAAACAGCAACAGATTTAAAACTCAGTGCTGGAGAGAGTATGAAAAAATAGAATTTATAGACTCCGAGTGAGAGTTTACATTGCATATCCTCTGACCCAGGAACTAAACTTTCAGGAATGGGACCTAAGAAAGCAAATAAACACAAAAAGATATTTAATCTTTTAGAAATCAGGAAATGCAAATAAAATACCATAAGATCTATTTTTAATCAGAGAGGCAACAATCAAAAATTTAATCATAGAAAGCGTGGGTGAGGTGGCAGGGACGCACATCCCCTCACTGGTGGCAGTGTGACCGTGCTCCTACTTTGGTGGCCAGTTTAACAGGGGCTCTTAAAAAACGTGCCTCCGTTTAGATCCAACAATTCTACTTCTCTGAATCTCGCCAGAGAAACATTTGCACGTGTGCGGGAGGAAAAGATCTAATGCAACATTGCTCGTCTTAGCAAAAAACTAAAAAGAGCCCAAATACGCAGCAATAGGGAACTAACTCAATAAACAGTGATTTGTCCTTATTATGGAATCCCACGCAACAGTTCCAGAGAAGGGTGCAGATCTTCATGTGGTAACGTGGAAGTGTCTCCAAGACATGCTGCCGAGTGAATATATATAGCACGTGAGCATCTGTGCACCACTCCCCGCCTTGCAAATAAAAACCATCCAGCACTATATACTTTATTTAGGTACATGAAAATATATGTAAACACATTAAAAAAGAGAAGGATTCACATTAACCAGTAACAGTAGTCACCTCTAATAGAATGACAGTGACTAGATTGAAGTTGGTCATTAATTGGGACTTTGATCATATCTGTAATGTTTTGTTTTCACCAAGTGCATATGTTCATTTATTACATACGCATTTTAAAAATACTTGAAAGAATGATTGCAAAGATCTTGCTACACAAATATTTGTTGAGGCATTATTTGCAGTAGTGAAAATTTGGAAATTACCTAAATGTCCAACAGCAAGGATTACTTTATGGGAGATCCCATGATGGATTACAACACAACCATCAAAATGATGTTTACAAGTCTACTAAATAACAGAGGGGAAATGTACAGCGTGATTGTCAAGGGGGAAAAGCAGATTGGCAAACAGTGTGTACATTATTAAATACTTAAGTAAAGGGTCCAAAGCAGAGATGTCAGATTACAAAATCTGTGAGTGCTGGCCAAAGGCTTTTTAAAGTTTCACTAATACCAAAGTCAACAATATTGGTGACTGAAATGATGATCCCACTAAGACAGTGGAATAACTGAGGGCTAGAAAAATTGAGGAAGGAAGGAAGCTTGGCCAGGCAGCTGAGTGGAGGATGGAAGCCAAGAGCTAATGGCACCACTGAGGACGAATCCATTGCAACCTCTCCTTGTTCAGGACTCTTCTCGAATCTGGGATCAAACTGGAGTTGGCCCAGCTGTACCCAGAGGGTCTGATCCTTCTTCACTGGAGGTGACCTGGTCATTTCCCTTTAGCTTCTTCAGCAGGGACTTGGTCAGGCCAAGGACACTGGCATCCTCCTGCTGGAAGATCTTTTCAGAGTAGAGAGTGTGACACCCCACCCCCCACCCCGCCCCGCTTTGCTGTATAGTAACGTGCATTCCAGATGCAACTCCACGGAGCAGAGGGCCCCGTGCCAACTTCTGAGGACAAAGCTAGGTGGGTAATACCTTTCTGTGGCTTATCCAGAAACTAGTTCATAGTCATCAAATTGTGAAAAGTGTAACACAGTATGGTGGGCGAGGGTCCCCCTTGAAAGTAAAAAATGAATGTTAGAAAATTACATAGAATTAGCCAGACAGAAAGCATTTAATGGAATAGATTTTACATTATGGAAAAGGAACAGAAAGAAAGAAGAGAGAACAGAAGAAAAGGGTGGATGGGAAAGAGGAAACAGGGAGGGAAAGAGGAAATAAGGAGAGAAAGAGAATATAAATATGGAGGAGAAACAGACCAGAGAGGTTTCCATACTCACCAATGACGATGCTCTTTCTAACTGCCTGTGCCCAGCAGCCCTGGAACTTAAATGACCTTGTGCCACTTGGTGGAGGGCAGGAAGAAAGAGGATGGGATAAGGAGTCAAATTTGAAAACACAGGTGGAAAATAATCTGGGTTTTAAGCACTAGGCAATTGTGGCTAAAACAATTAAAATAAGCAACCAACTAAACAAACCCAAATCTCAATGTGAGTCTGGAGATAGAGAAGAGGAAGAATAAACAGGGGAAAACAAGGAAGAAGCATTTCTGATGCAGGAGGTGAATGTCAGGTGGTTGGAATGATTCCAGGAACCATGAGCCTGTGAGTTCAACTCATTTCTTTTGTTGTTCATTTTTCCTCTTCTGTGTTTAAATCTCTTCCCCCCTCTTCTGTTTCTATACTGCATGAAATAGTTACTCTTAGTGAAGGGGACAAACAGTTCAAAGTCCCGGATTGATTTTATAACAAGTGGACCCTTGCATGGAAAGGAAGCTTCTGGAAGGGGCAGATGGGGTGGGAAAGCAGCTATTTGCCCTTGTTCTGTAGACTTGCAGAACTGCAGGTGTGCCCGAGGCAGGTGGGGGAACTGGCGAAACCTGCAATGCCAGCTTCAGAGATCAGAATAACAATTTGCTTTGTTTCTGCGGTCGAGCTTGCAAACATATTTAAAAGCTTTTCTGGGTGATTTGTCAAAGGATTTACTTCAACAGTTTACCTCCTGGCTCTGAGAATAGGTCTGTGTGTTTGGGCAATACTGACACCCAGTGTTAGAATTTTTAGGGCTGAAAGGAAAATAATGCGAAGGGAGGAGGGAGAAACACAACAGCTCTCACTCCTGGAAGCTCACCCCACCAGCTTAGATTCGGAAGGATGCAGTGGTGATGAGCCGGGCCGTCTTATTGCTCTACACGAGGCTCGCTCCAGTTTGGTTTTAAAAATTAGTATTCAACTTACTGAAGTTTACAAACATATAAAAAGAAGCTGTTTTCTTTCTTAAGTTTTCAACTTCCGAATCCTATTATTTTATTTATTAGTAAAGTACATTTTCAACAACCATATCATTGACTGAAAGAACAACACAACGTAAGATGTGTGAGTTTCAGTTTTATTCAGGGAACTTACAGCGGGATAGGGGGTGGGGGGACTGTAGCCTGGAAAGCAGCCTCTCCATAGCTCTGAGGAACTGATCTGACGAGATAGGGGAGGAGCCAGTATATATATGAATTTTGGGGGCTAAGAAATACATGTGGTCAAACACACATTTTGGTCGAAGATTACCGCAAATCACCGAGAACAGTCATCTCAGGTTAATGACTTTAGTGCTTTTCTATGTATGGGAAGATGCAAGAATCTGGAGTCATTGAAATTCTTCCTGAGATGCGCATTTTAACTACCTAGGGGCCATCTATGCAAAGCACAGAATGCTTCATCCTGTTTTTTCCACTCATCCATTGTTTTTTTCTACTGCAGTGAGTTGTGACTTAAGCCTTTGTATAGCTGGATGATGGGTGCCACTGTTCTTCCTTTGTGCGCAATATCTACTTATTTGGGAAATCTGTCAATAAGCAGTTGAACTACTTAAAAAGAAATCTGAATATTAAAAAGTAGGGAAATGCACTTAAAATATTTAAGGCAGCTAGTTAAGTTTGTCAGGGGATCCCCTCAAATACTACAATTTCGCTGATAAATGTATTATATTCAGATATCTTTTTTAGCACATCTGACTGAAAAGCCTTTCCAAGCATCTTGCAATAACTTAAAAATCAGATAAAACAACACTCTGAATAAGACAGTCTGTTAAGCTGCTGAAATGACCCAGAATTGTTTTCAAACTTAAAAGGATTATCTCGTTCCTTTCCATTTAAAACCATATGTGTAAACAACTCAAAAGCGCGTTTTAAACTGGAGTCCTAAGGCTCATTAGTTGGATCCTTCAATAGGGCAAATTATCTTTAACACTAGAAATACATTAAATTCCAAGTGATCACAGATTGCCCTGAAATACAATACAATAGTATTAATAGTGAGTTTCATTTACATATGAATCCAAGTCTTCCTGGTGTTAAAAAACAGCCCTACCCTGTAAAGAAGTTGTTATGGCAACCCAGCTCAAGCCCATTCTGCTTCCAATACTGATGCCCCGAGGTTAGTCATCAGACCAGTGGGGCCAGAGCACGGATCCTTGCCGAGGACAGGGATGGGACCCAGGAGACTTAAGTTCATGCCTTCCAGGTGCTCTGGGGCAGGAGTCCACGCCTCTGGTTTTGACATATTTGGTTGTTTTTTTCCTTCTCAGTCCTCACTAAGATTGTAGTTGACTTGCTTTCCTGCCTCAGCTGGACGGCATTTCTTTGACACCCTTGCGTCTCACTGCCAACTTACAATGATTTCTTATCGTGTAGAATTTTTGTCTTAAATTGACTGAAAGTCCTCCCTTGGACCTAATCATTTTTTTAATATTAACCACCTTTGCCATACCTAAAAAGAGAGTAAATGTAAACTGAATCAGTGAAGGCATTCCTAAAACGTCTTCACATTCAGGGTCTAATTCTTCTGAATCCCTTTCCCACTTAGTGGTTGACGCGTATGCTTTTCAAAAAGTTAACAAAAGAATGAACGACTGTCAAAGCTTAACACAGGAACCAGCAGGATGGTAAGCCTGGTTCAGAGGAGAACTCCAGGAACAAGGGTTATATGGCCATTGAAAAAAATATGTTGGAATAAGACTGCTAGGTTAGAAACAAAACTAATCAATGTCCTACAGGGGCAATAAAGCATACTTTGTAGTTATCTTTTCTATTAGCTAAAGATCATTTGCATCGCTACCTGGTGAAGACCTGTAGGTTCACATGCAACTTCACAAAATGTGAACCTTTACCCAGTAGTAGCTAGCAAGCCAACCTAAAGTACCTTCCATTAGACAATCAAGTGGACTATATGAACTTCAAAGGCTATGCCGCTCTCCCTTTGCCTTACTTCTAAGTTTTGGATAATTTTTCTTGACATCACTACCGAAAACACTGGTGATGCAGCATTTCTTAAAATAATCCACTGAGGAACCAAAGCAATTGTTCTGGCTTCTAAACTGGCTTTACAATTACGTAGCAACAGCTCAACTCATGTCTCCTCCTTCCGAAATGCTGCTGAGCACATCTGCTTCACCTCTTCCCCCACCTCCTCCTCTCCACTGTCCGATTCCTGTGGTTGAAAGTGCGTTAGACTGTTATTTCTAGGACTTCCCTCCAGGTTTAAGAGTTGGCACTGAGTGAGGGAGTGAACCCAAGCCCCTGAGTTTGTTCTCCTTTATCTCCTTCCCTTCCTCCTGCAACCCCTCAGTTCTAGAAGGGACGTGCTCTGGGCTTTCCATTTCCTTCATGTCACAACATCCTGCTGCCAAGGATTACAGCCTAACCAGCTCAGCTGTCACTGAAGGATGTGGGGGGCGGGAGGGGGGTAGTGGAATTTCTTTATCTATGTGGGAAAATGATCTGGGTCACCTAATTTGGTTTTTGACCTACTGAAAAATTGAGAAAAATCTCTCCCATTAGAAATCTGCTTTCAAGCTGACTACCTTGCCACAGATACAAACAAAACCCCAGTTTGATGGTCAGCGTGGAGCAAAGATGTCATGGTTATGGTAGATAACTGCCTTTCTCCTCGGGCACTCAGTCCCTGTTGTTAGGGATGGAAGCCTGGAGGACTCACTGCACAGAAATGGGAGCATCAGCCCGGGTATGACCCAGACCTGCCATACTCTTGGGCTGTTTTATGGGTGACTTACTGCGTCTGGGGTCAGGACAGGAAAGAAGGAAAGAAAAGTGAGAAAGGGGGCTCCCACCACCCACACAAACTGCTATTATTCCAACTCATCAAGAGTCTCAAACAGTTGCTGGAAAGTACCTTGAATGATCCTTTCACAGAAGCCAGAGCAGAGAGGAGAGACTGCATGGTGACTGCTGGGCACCAGGCAAACCTTCTCCCATTAACTATCCTGCTTTGTCCTCCCTTTGTCTTGCTTCTCCCACTGGCTGAGCTTTAGGTCCCATTTCTCCTGGATTCTACTCCTCCTCTCAGTGTTTATGAAAACCAAGTCCTGTTCCCAGCGCCTCTAGACAATGCTCCTGGCAACTCAAGGAGGGCACAGCCAGGCGAGGGACCAGGCAAGGGATGGAAGAGGCACAGGATTTGGGAGGAGGCAGGACCCCGTCTGAGTCCCAGGTCAGCAGATGTATGCCCTACATCAATTTATGTAATGTGAGACTCAGTTTCCCCATCTGTAAAATGGGATTATTATCTCCTTAATGGGCTGTTGTAGGGATTAAATAAACGCATGGGGATGGAATCAGCTGTCAGTTGCAGAGACATGTTGCATGGACAATCTAAACCTGCCTCCAACTGTGCAGTTCCCTGCAGCTGCCACAGCTGGGCTCTGGGGGACATGGTGACGGCTTCTTTTGCTGATTTTTTTTCCTGGCCACTGCCTGTGTAGTTTCAGAAGCAGAGTTTAAGTTCATCCTTGGGAACAAATTGTTTTTACAGTGAATTTCACATGTGAGAGTTGATGAATGTGAGAAACAAGAGGTTCAGCTGCAAAGAGCTCAGAACCAGGAGTTCAAAAGCCAGCTAAAAGCCCCAACTAATATTATGACTTTGAGAAAATCACCCAACTTCCTGGAGGTGAGTTTCTCTATCTGCAAATGGAGGCTGAGAGCCAGATGGTCTCTGAGGTCCCTTCAGCTATGACACGCCTTGATTTCTCATAACATTTAAGAAGGCAGCGGGCAGGCGTTTTTGTCTTCCGAATGTTCTCTGGACAGCAGTTTGATCACCAACTCCGTGGTCTTGCTCTTTACTGACATCAGACTCCTGGTCCCCTGCCCTCAGCCTGTAGGTTCCATAGTCCCCTCCATAGGCTGAACCCTCCAACTTCCCTTTTCAGTTCATATCTGCAAGGGAGGTTATGCTAATGAGAGCCAAGAACCAGATGCTAATTCAGCAGCAAGATGAGCCCAGTGGCTCCCTGTTATCTCAAGACCCTAGCTTTTTCTGGTCTACTGAAAACAGTCTCTAACACTTCTCCTGAGATATTCGAGAACTGTCTCAAACAGAGGCTCCTTGGATCTTCCAAGAAACCCATTCAAGACATTCTTTTAAACGGTAGCCAGATCCTCAGTTCATTAAAGATCCATACAGAAATGTCCCAACTCATGTCTCTGTCAACATGTCTCTGTCTTGGAGACGGCCCCACGTGGTACTGACTCCAACAGACTATCCATTGGCCAGAGAACTCTAGCTCTGACTTCAAAGGCAAGAGGAGATGAAATTACAGGCTGACCAGGATTTCTTATGCTGCCTCGTTGTAAAATGACAAATGTAGTAATGAAAATAATTGTGATACCTGCATTTTAGTGTTTCCAGAGGCATCATAGAAAAAACCAAGGTAATCTAAACCATGCTATTCAAAGCGAGGTCGAAGGATCGATCAGCAGCAGCATCCATCATCTGGGAGGTGATCAGAAATGCAGAGCCCCAGGCCCCACCCTAGAACTATTAAATCAGAATCTGCTTTTTAACAGGATCTGTAGATTTCTAAGGCGCATACAGGTTTAAAAAGCACTGATCTAAAAGGCCCTGAGAAATTAGAGGAACTCTGGGTTGAAAGGTCAAGATGTAAATTGCTAGCTCTTAAAGCAAAACAGTATCTCCTGGGAAGATACTGTTACATGTGCGGTTAGATTCATATATGACAGAGACGGGTATAGAAGACCTTCTGCTCTTCCTCCCTTTCAGTGGGAATACGGAAAGCTGCAAAAATTGAAAAGTTTAGTGCAGGCAAAGAGAAAAACAGGAGGTTCCCTTGGGTGGAAAAGAATAGCTCACAAACTTGGGAAGGGGTTAGGGAGAGAGAAAGATGAGAAATTCTGGTAGAGTGGCTTCTGGGATTAGAGAAATTTAATGAAATTTTGCTGAGGTGGGTGATGACTTTGCTCTCATTGCTTTTACAGTTGGATTTATATTTATTTTGGATGTAATGCTGCAGGGAGATGGGTCATAAGTGGTAGAAAGAGTCCCAGAATTCTCCAGGACTCACATGTAATCTCTCCATAATTCCACCTCTTACGCTACCAATGTCTGCCCAGAATAGTGCTGGGAAAATATAAACATGTGAAATGTTGAAATTTTATTTTAAAGTTTAAAGATACTTTGGAAGTCATAACTCTAATAATCTCACATTACAGATGAACATCCTTCAGTCTACAGACCCAAAGTACATGCCCGAATTCACAAGGAAGAGCCTGGCTCAGATGCTGGGCTATGTATGCCCTTGACGTTCATCACAAACTAAACCGAAGGTACCCAATTCTGCTTCTGAAAACTTGAAAGCAGGAGATATATCTGGTCTTGTGCACAGCTTGGGAGGAAACACTAAGCTATCTGGAAATTACCCAACTCCATGGAAACTCCCAGTTGACACCCCATCTGCAGATACATGAAGTGGTTTTGAAGAGCAGGCAGCTAAGAGTGAAGTGAGGACGCTAGCTCTGAAGAGTCCTCC
Organism: Camelus ferus; assembly: GCF_009834535.1. Lineage (NCBI taxonomy): Eukaryota > Metazoa > Chordata > Mammalia > Artiodactyla > Camelidae > Camelus > Camelus ferus. Next base: position 18,179,852 of record NC_045721.1, read on the forward strand.
CCCACAAGGTGGCCAAGAGCCCAGAAGCTCTGCTTCCTGCCCACCCCTCGTCCCCAGTGCTGGGCACCTACCTCTGCAGGGGCTGCTCCAACCGCATGGCGGCTGGAGCGTCCAGCAGCACCTCCTTTCTCTGCAGCACCCAGTTCCTGGGCTTTTAGAAGTATGCTGCTTCCTCCCAAACCCCTTAGTAACTGCTCTGTAAAATTTGAAAGAGCAGGGCTCGGATGGGCCATTTCCGTGACCTGAACATCCATCTGGCTGAGACACTTTTCTATTTTCATGCCACAGCCCAACTCAGGCAACTCTTCCTCCCAGAAGTGAGAGGCGGAAACCCAGAGAGAGGTGTCGGAGAGACATCAGGTAGGAGGCTGGGGGAAGTGGAGGCCAGGGAGAGTGGCTGCTAGGACTAGTGTTGGGGTTGGGACAGTGGGGGCAGCAGCAAGTGTCAGGGAGGGGGCAGTGGAGTATTAAGAATGGCAGTCACTGAGGAGTAACTCTGCCTGGCCCAGCTGACTGGTGTCAACGACAAAGAAAGCTGGACCTTGCTAAAGTGGTAAGCAAGAATTTTAATCAGTAATATACCACTGTAATAGGGAAGAGTCCAGCGTGAACTGAAGTCAACTTTGATTTGGACAGAAGTCACTGAGTGTTTTAAAGGGAGAATGAGGCAATATGGAGGGGGGTGAGCGGGGGCTCAGAGGAGTCAGGGAAGTGAAAAATTACAAACACTGGGGAGGGGTAGGGGCTGTTGGTCCATATGAAACCCATCTGGGTTTGTCAGCTGGCACTTGCTGAAGTCAGCCTTCCCCAGGGGCTGGGAGACAGGGGCCGTGCCTTGAGGTCTTGGCCTGAAGACAATTCAGTCAATTCTTTTGGAAGCCTGAGTTTCCTCAAGCTGGCACTTTCAGGGGAGGCTCAGGGTCACTGGGAGGGAGCCTTGAGCTGTTAGAAACTAGGTTAGTGTTTTGTTCAAGCCTTTATAGGACAAGGTTGAGGCTTGTTAAGAAGAGGCTCGGAGGAGCCTGGCTAGAGTTTGGTCCAGTAGAGAACCTTTGTCACTGGCCTGAGGTGGTCCCCCTCAAGTTGAATATCATCAAGGGTGGTTTTCCAAGCAGCACTCCCTTGGATTCAGAGGGCAGCCCCACGAGACACAGACAGCTGATGGTCAAGGTGGTGCTGTGCTGGGCACCCTGACCACGTGATTCCTCCTCGCTGGGGGAGCGTTTGGGAGGGTGATGCCCCACTTTCAGGCCGCCCCAGGATGCTCAGGGTGGGGAGGATGCCAGCCCACTCAGAGGAGCCATGGAAACAGCTCGATCTTGACACTGGAACTTGGTCCGGATCCTGATTCTGCCACTCATTGTGCCTAAGCTTCCATTTCCTTCCTAAAAACTGAGGGAAAGGCCTCTCTCCTTGGGCTACAGGACTAGACAGAATCATTTGTAAGGTGGGCAGTGTATAATGAACATTCAGTATGTGCTCATTCCTCTCCTCCTCTTTTAGAAGTTCAGAAAGTGCCTAATTTAACAAAAGGGCTAAAGACCAAAATTCCCCTTGTAAATTAGAAACAGAATACATTATATTTAGATTCCCAGGACCACTCACAAACACTCAGTTATGCTAAATACAGATGGTTCCCTACATCCTGGTAACAAAAGTGCAGAAGCAAAACCCATTTTGGGCCAGCAGTTTCAGTGTGCCAGATGTTTACAAGTGAGGCACCTGTGCTGTGACGGGTGCCCGCGGTGAAGGCTTTTCCTGAGAAACCCAACTCTCGTCAGCTCACCTGGGATTTTCTCTGGAAGTTAAGAGAACAAATTTTAGTGCCTGGCAGACTTGAGTTCACGTCTTGACTCCCCTACTTTAGTAATTATGATGTGGGGCAAGGCATTTAACCTTGCTAAGCCTCAGTTCCCTCGCCTGTGAAATGGGCTAATAGGGGAGGGAGCAAATGAGGAAAGGCAGAAGTGCTTGGTGGAGTGTCCAGTCAGGTGCTAGACCAAGTGCCCCCTCAGAATGTTCATTTTTGTGCCACAAGACCTCGTGTATAGCCGCCGCTCCGGGAAAGTTTGGAGAACTGATCCAAAACGGGAGGGAGGGGCGGGGAACTCACCCCGCCCGCACGACAGCTACACTTCCGGCGGCCGCGCTTTACGACAGCAATACTTTATGACAACCTCACTTTACGACAGCCACTGATCGGGGCAGATCGTGGGGTCTCCGCTGGGCTGTTTTTTACAGACCGAATAGGTGTGGAGGGAGGGACAGAACTCTGGATGAATTACTGGTCTTCCAGGCACGTGTACAGATTCTCTATGGAAACCTGTGCAGGAAGCCGTATAAGCTCCGAGGTCTCCGAGCGCTGAAGCATCCCAAGCGTCAAAGCTTTGGGCCTGGCCAGCAGTGACTGAGAAGTGGATGGTACCCGAAAGTACACATGCACAAGAGGAGTTTTTATTTCATCTCACTAAAGGCTTAGAGGAGGGGTGAGATGCTAGAAAACAACTACCCATTGTTGATACCCCTGTGAGGCATCAAGGAAACAAGAGGCTTTGGCCTGCAACCCTGGTGAGCCTTAGAAATGTAACAGTGTCTGCCATGCCGTTGATGGAGTCTGTACCTTCCATTGGATTATCTGTCAAGCCTAGTCCTGGTGATGGTGTCAGTGTTTGTTGTTTTTCCCTAGGAGGCTGAGAAAAGTTGCATTTTAGGGTTACTGATCAGATCTCACTAAAAACCGAAAATGTATTGTTATTTTTTTGTACGTGAGACACTGACATGATTTTCTTTGAAGTGGCATAAATCATTATTAAATATATACTTTTTCTCAACCAGCTGTATGTTAGGAACTAGCAGTAAAGGAAATTAGAAGAGAAGTTTTATATTTTCATATCTGGTTGAAACTGTTTAAAGCCTTTCTTCCTCACCGCTACAATAGACTCCTTTCTTTTCCTCTGTGCTTTCTGTCCTGACTGAAGGAGCATCCATAGCAAATGCCTATTTCTCTCTCTCATTTTTTTTTATTTATAACATTTTTTTAAATTGAGTTATAGTCATTTTACAATGTTGTGTCAAATTCCAGTGTAGAGCACAATTTTTCAGTTATACATGAACATACATACATTCATTGTCACATTCTCTTTCGCTGTGAGCCACCACAAGATCCTTTATATATTTCCCTGTGCTACACAGTATAATCTTGTTTATCTATTCTACATTTTGAAATCCCAGTCTGTCTCTTACCGCCTCCCCGACCCCCTGGCAACCACAAGTTTGTATTCTATGTCTATGAGTCTGTATCTGTTTTGTATGTATGTATGTATGTATTTATTATTATTTTAAATTTTTTTAGATTCTGCATATGAGCGATTTCATATGGTATTTTTCTTTCTCTTTCTGGCTTACTTCACTTAGAATGACATTCTCCAGGAACATCCATGTTGCTGCAAATGGCGTTATGTTGTCGGTTTTTATGGCTGAACAGTATTCCATTGTATAAATATACCATATCTTCTTTATTCAGTCATCTGTTGATGGACATTTAGGCTGTTTCCATGTCTTGGGTATTGTAAATAGAGCTGCTATGAACATTGGGGTGCAGGTGTCATTTTGAAGTAGGGTTCCTTCTGGATATATGCCCAGGAGTGGGATTCCTGGGTCATATGGTAAGTCTATTCCTAGTCTTTTGAGGAATCTACATACTGTTTTCCACAGTGGCTGCACCAAACTGCATTCCCACCAGCAGTGTAGGAGGGTTCCCTTTTCTCCACAGCCTCTCCAGCATTTGTCATTTGTGGACTTTTGAATGATGGCCATTCTGACTGGTGTGAGGTGATACCTCATTGTAGTTTTGATTTGCATTTCTCTGATAATTAGTGATATTGAGCATTTTTTCGTGTGCCTATTGATCATTTGTATTTCTTCCTTGGAGAATTGCTTGTTTAGGTCTTCTGCCCATTTTTGGATTGTTTTTTTCTTATTAAGTCATATGAGCTGCTTATATATTCTGGAGATCAAGCCTTTGTCGGTTTCATTTGCAAAAATTTTCTCCCATTCCATAGGTTGTCGTTTTGTTTTACTTACGGTTTCCTTTGTTGTGCAGAAGCTTATAAGTTTAGTTAGGTCCCATTTGTTTATTCTTACTTTTATTTCTATTGCTTGGGTAGACTACCCTAGGAGAACATTCTATTTCTCTTTAAATTTAATCTCTCCTCCTTTTCTTTTCTGTTTTCATTATATCTGAACAAATATGGGCTGGAGAAGCATAGATTTAAAAAATCTTAAACAGGTCAATAAAAAGGCTATTCTGTTTTTTTAGGGGTTTTGGTGATTATTATGGAGAAAACAGACCCACAGGAGTTAGAAAGAATGTATTTTATCACAGAGAGAAATTTAAATATACATTTAAAAGTATTTTACTGTATAAATATATATTGAGTATATTACATATAAATTTAATATAGAATATATTTAAAAGTGTTTTATATATAATTGGCATTACAAACTATGTATTTTTACTCAACAGTAGAGACTTAAATATATAATATATACAATTATATATAAAATACAGTAAATATATATCTAAATTTATACTCTATACAATTATATGTAACTATATAAATGTATTTTACATTTTATTTATGTAATATATATTAAATAAATATTTTACAAGTTAGAATATGTTTTAAATATGTATCTTGAATTCTCTGCTGTTGAGATAAATACATGTTTGTAACTCCCCTGTTTCTGTTTTAAATATGTATGTGTGTCTCCATTGTATTTACTTTTTTTTTTTAATACATTGTATTTACTTATAAAATAATAATCTAGGGACTGAACTGGAGAAAGTCCAGCTCATGGCGGGATTACAGACTGTAGACTGTAGACTGGCATAAAATCTGGATGGGAACCAGTGGGTTTGGTGAGCAAATCCTGGCAATAAAACTTCGGTATTGTCAAGCTAAGGCCATTTGAGCTGAGAGCCAGTTCAGAGCTAAGGGTTTGACTTTATTTTGAAAATAGAGCTCCACCTAGTGGCCATTCAAAGGCTGATGTCTAAAGTTGAGTTCTAAGAACCTGCCGGTTTCTGGAAGCATCTCTCACAATTTGTTTTCTTTCCGCTGTTGTTTTCTACCCCTATACTTGAGCTAAATTTCAGCTTCCACTCGCCCCCTGGGCTGGGAACCCTTCTGTGTTGTTCTTACATCTGGAGGATGAGGACAGACCCTTCCTAGAGTGTCACAGATGGAAGGATGAAGGGTCTCGGCTCACTTTGGCCGCTGTTTGGTGGTTATGAGAGGCCTCTAACACTGGAGGCTGGCGGTGGTGGTATACCTCTAATACTGGGCTGACTCCCAGGACACCCAGGGCTCGGTCCTGGCTGTGCCTTAGCTGTACACGTGTTTCCCCTCCAGGGCTCAGAGCCATGATCTATGTAACCAGAGGCTTGAAGGCCGACTCTCTCGAGAGCGCTGTCCATTCTGAGATTCTGGGTTCTAGGAGGTGTTTGGCGGGGAAGAGGGACTTTAGAGCTCGGCATCTGCTGTTTCTCAAGGGGCCCTCATTCCACAAGCTTGGCTCCCTCTGAGGTCAAGCCACAGGGCTGGCCTGGGACCCAGTGAGAAAATGTCCAGGCTTGCTTGGACAGCTCCCATCACTCCAGGGAGGGGGAGCCCGCGTCCTCTTCACAGGGGACATGCGCCGCAGATGTTGCTGATGGAAGGGTTCTTGGAAGAGGTACCCAAGGGGAGGAAACTCAGTCTTTAGAGTGGGCAAGCCCGATAAGGGGCTGTATTTTAAATCTATCAAACTAAAAGTTTGGGGTTTTTTTTTGTTTGTTTGGTTTTGGCTTTTAATTATGCTCAGTGCAGGCAAGGGTGTGGCAAGATGGGCATATTGATGGGATATAATCAGGTTGACCTTGTGTGGGCATCTTGGCAACAAGAGCTGTGAAAATGATTACCCTTTTCTTGGAATTTCAACCATAGAGGCAGAAATGTAGGTAAAGATTTCTTCATACAAAGCTGTTCATGCAGCCTTCCATTACAATAGAGAAAACTGCAAGTAACCTTAATTTTTAGCTTTAGGGACAAGGTTTAATAGGGAAGGATCTGAATGTTATTTTTGTAGTTTACCATGGAGCCTTTCTTCAGGTAGACTATTAGGTGAAATTCTAATATGCAAATGGTTTGACCAAAGTGGGGAAGGGGGTTCTGTTCTGACGCCCCACCTGGACTGGAGGACCCAGTCAGTCCCCGCTGTCCACCATGACAGCTCCTTGGTGTCTGCATGGCAAAAGCAGGACTCCACGGCACGGCTCAAAGCCACTAACTTGGTCAAGCTCAGGATACCAGTGCCAGCGTTGCCCTCTGCCCAGGGGAATTCTGGATGGTTCTTCCTTGATTCTTTTACTTTTCTGTACTTGTACCAAATTTTTCATCATGATCGTATTTTTTTGTTGTTGCCACTATGTATTTGTTTTAAGAAATTTAAAAGGATGTCAGTTTGCTATTTTACAATTGGATGTATAATTGTCATACACTTCTATATCCAATTTGTGTCACCCTGGCCACCATACTCTTTTCTCCTTGGCAGATCTTCAGGCTTATGTGAGAAACCTGAATAACAGAAAAAAAAATAGTAAGAAAATAAAAATCACTCACGATCGCACCACCTAGAGAAAACTGTTTGTTAGCTTTTAGTGTATTTCTTTATCACTTTCTTTTCTATGTGATATGTGTATGTAGACGTAACATATGTGTACTATTAAATATATTATGTAAAATAAATATGTATCTTACATAAGACATTTTATTTATTCTAGTTTTGCATCCCATTTATTTTTGTTAACATTATATTATATATTCCCAAAACATTAAGTTTTGATAACATGAGGTTTAATGGTTTCTTAATTTTCAATTCTACTGATAAAATGGAATTCTATAACCAGTATTCTTGCTGTATTAGACTGCGCTAATGTGAACATATCTATACATGAATCTTTTCTCTATATCTAATTATTTCCTTAGATTGGATTCCGGGAGAGAAGATGACTGGGCCAAGGATTATGAATGTTTTCCAGGCTCAAGAAGCATGTGGCTAAATTTCCCTCCCATCAGTGATGATAATACAACACTTAAGAAAAAGTCTGCCCAAAGTAAGTGACCAAGTGACCTTTACTTTGGTGGTCAGTGATTGATTTAGGATTAGAAATGTATATGAAGTGTGGCCTGTTTATTAGGAAATAAGTTTGTTTAGATAATTATAAAACTACTAAATTGATTTACACTTAAATGTTTTTCATTTGCTTCAAATTGAGCTATAATCTGTTGAATGTCAAGGAATCCTTGCTTTTATCAGTATATGGCCCATTAATGTTACATAGGTCGTTAAAGCTATGTAATGTTTTCTATGACTCGCTGCAGTCAAGCGAAGACTGACAGCATTCAATATTGGACAGAGAATTAAGGCAGAAGCAAACAGACAAGCCTGCCCAACTCACTGAGTGCAGTCTTTTGCTTCACGAAACTCTGTGTCACCGGCTCTGTTTTCTGACCGCTCGTTCTCGGAAGCCTGCCTTTCCTGTTGCTCCATATTCTTGAGCACAGATTCCTGTAAACGGAAGCTCAGGTCCTGGCTTGTTTCCTTAAAGGCTCCCTCCCTGCCCAGAGGCTCTGCACATCCCTCCTAAAGGGCTTTCTTTCTCTGAGCCCATCGCCCAGGGAATCACAGGAGCTTGACCTCCTGAGTGCCTTGCTTCATCCTGCTTCATCCTTTTTCCAGGCCCTTCATTTGAGGACCATTTCTGGCACTTATTAGCTCTGAGGCTGCAGGAGAGTCTCTTAACGTCTGTGAATCTTAATTCTCTTACCGCAGAGTGGAACTAACAGCACGCACCTTGCAGGGCTGTAAAGGATAAGAAGCAGTGCGTGTAAAGTGCTTTGTGTATGTTTGGTACAAAATAGATGCTCAGTGAATAGTAGTAGTATTTTTCTCACTGCCACTGCCACTGCTTCTGACATGATTATTGCTGCTCCTCTGGTGATGCTCTGTGTCTCACACTCCATGTTTTGGACACATTTCCATTACCCAAGTTCTCTGGGACTTTGACGATTTGGACCTCTGTAATCTACCCTGTAAACTGAGGGCTGTTCCCCAACTTCCCATGCCCATCCTGGCTGGGGGGTGGGGGCTGCAGTGAGAGGTAACCGGTGATCACTCTGCTCATTTTCCAAGAAGGGCCCTGATCAGGAGCAGTGAAACAGCTCTGGGTCCTCAGGCCTGCCCCTCCCCAGAGCCAAGTGATCCAAGGGTGGGCACTGTACCCAAATCAGGCCAGTGAGACCACGGCAGCCCTGGTCCCAGTGGTCGGTCCTCAGCATCTACCTGTGTAAACCAGGCCCATGAGAATCCCTCCTGGACTCTTAACTTGGAATGTGGGGAGGGAATCAGTCCTGCTGATTGGAAGAGGGACTCAGGAGCTGACGGGACAGGCTGGTATCCAGAAGAGCCCATTGAAGAGTCTGGAGCCAATGGCAGTGATGAAACTTAGGCGATGGTAGGAGAAGCCTGCTAGGACAGGCGTCACGAAGCCCAGTTGCATCCTGCCCCTGTCTGGGGTACACTGAGATCTCCACGCTCCCGAGGATGGCCTCCTTCTTCACCTAGGCCCCCCCAAGTCAGCTTTCCTTCTCTTGCAGCCACAGCAGCAAAATTCCTAATGAATACTCCTGGAGTCTCCAGTTCCAGGAAGGGGAAATCAGATACTCTCTGTCCCTGCTCCATGTAGAACAGGCCCTCATTTAAGGACAGGCCTAACTCTTAATGGTTTATATCAAATACTCAAGACAAACACACAGGTCCATCGACAGATGACTGGATAAAGAAGTGTGGTATATTTACACAATGGAATACTACTCAGCCATCAAAGACAATAAAATAATGCCATTGGCAGCAACATGGATGGACCTGGAGAATGTCATTCTAAGTGAAGTGAGCCAGAAGGAGAAAGAAAAATACCATATGAGATCACTCATATGTGGAATCAAAAGAAAGAAAAAAAAAAAGACAAACTTATCTACAGCTGAAAGTTCAGCCTCAGGCCGGGGTGGCTTGTCTGGAGCAACACCTATTGTTTTCTCCCCTTTTTCTCCTGCACAGAAGGGATTGGATTCCCAGCTAAATGTCCGGGAAAGCCTTCCTTGTCTTGGTTGGAGGGAACCCATCATGGAACAGATAGAGTTGCCGATGCAGGAGTGTCACGGTTGTTACTGTATCAACGGCTTGAAAGGCTCAGAACTTGCAGAGCCATAGAATCTGGAGAGCTGAAGAGGACCAACAGGGTTCTTTAGTCTAACCCTCTCACTTTGCAAGAGGAGAAACAGAGTTCACAGGCCAATGGGCTTACTGCTGGGCCAGGCTTCCAGAAGAGAGCGGGGAGATGGGGAGGAGTGTGGAGTAATTACGCCCTGGAGGGTCCATATTCTTCCTTCTGAATCTTCATCAGATTTGAGTCTTCTGACCCAAGGCGAGGCCTACTGTCAGGTCATTTCCAAACAGAGTAAATTCAAGGTCTAACAGTATTCTCTGTTTCTTCCAAGATAGCAGTTAAGGCATGCATTAGTTCCCTGTTGCTGCTGTAACAAGTTACTACAAATTTGGTGGCTTAAAACAATACAGATTTATTGTCTTACAGTTCTGGATATCAGAAATCCAAGGTGGGGCTCTCGGGGCTGAGATCAAGATGCTGGCAGGACTGCATCCATTTCTGGTGACTCTTGGGGAGAATCCGATTCCTTGACCTCCCAGCTTCTAGAGGCCTCTGCATTCCTCAGCTCACGGTCCTCTTCTGCCCTCCTTAGGGCCAGCAGCAGTTCTTCAAGATCTTCTAGTTCTCATGACACATCACCCTGACCTTCTCTGCTCCCCTCTTCCACAGTTAAGGACCCTCGTGATCTCGTTGGATGCACCCCAGTGATCCAGGATAATCTCCCCGGCAACTTTGCTTGTATCTGCTAGTGTTAATTTCTTTGCCACGTAACCTACCTTATACGCAGACTCCAGGGCTTTAGGACGTAGACACCTTCGGGGACGGGGGCATTATTCCACCTACTGCAGGGCCCCCAGTTCCCCAGTCCCAAAGGTCAGAAGCAGTCCCTACAGCTGATCTTTGACTTCCATAGTCTCAACTTCCAAAAATTGGAAGGTTCTTGGTTTCATCTATTTGGAAGTAATAATGAGGGCTCATGACACATCATTGTTTTCAATTCAGGCTTCTATGCTGCTGCGCTGTCACCAGCACCTCACCAGGGAGCCTCGTCAGCCTCCCAGCTGCAACATCGCGGTCTCCTGTGTTGGTTTCATTTGATGATGCTCAGATTCGTTCGGTAACCCTCTGACATTGGTTTCATCATTCCTGGATTTATAGTGAGAAAACTTAAAAATTACGTGCTGTAATGATGTTTCCAACTAGAAGGATTATTTACATATTTCCCACAAAATGGTAGGGGTTTTATGTTCTTAGTGGACCCAGACTCCTTCGCAGGCTTCTGTCTTTTTAAAAAATACCTTTGTCCACTAGAGGGAGACAGCTCTTTGAAGAACTGAGGCCATTTCTCAGGTTGGGGGTATAGGCAGATGAAGTCCTATTCATGTTTTGAAACGGTATCCAGGGTGGACCTAACAGGGGACAATGAAAGGGACAATACCCACGCTTATCTTCAGCCCAGACCTCAGTGAGCGGCTTTCCCCATCACCTCACGGCTCCCTCTTCCACAGTCACCTGTACCACTCAAAGCAAAGGTCCTTTTTCACTTAGCCATTGGCAACTTAACATTTAAAAAAATCTTCTCTTTCTCCCTGACAGTAAACTTGGTGGCGATAAAGCCCAATGGACTATTAGAACTGATGCTATGTGAAAACATAGAATCCCAGAGATTTCAAGAGCTGTCACATAGAGTCTAAAACGGAGGCTGTTACCTACTCAGACCAACCCTGTTACAACTGCGCGTCCTCTGACAATATCATTCTGAAATGGGAACTGGGGTGATTCTGCTCTGTTAGAGTTCTGGGTTCCCTGACGCAGTATTTGCTCCTAGTTTAAAAAATGCAAATTCTGTAGTAAGGAGGTTGCATTCCGTGAGTTCAAATGTCTTTTTTGTGAGATTATGAATGCATTTTACAAATATGTTCAAGGAATCACTCTGTATTTTGGTTGTTTTCAGCAGGCAGTTCAGTCTTGGTATTCAGTGCATCCAATTCCTAGACCTGACACCCATGTCATGCTCTTTGACGGTTTTGTTGACTGTACGTCCATAACCAGATTGAAAATGAAACTTCAATTGCAGGCAGCGTCCATTGTCTTGGAAGATACATCCTCTGATGTGTGTACTTCACTCCTTTAGAGCAGAAGGTCTGAGTGCTGTGCTCATTTTTTTGCATGATAACAGCTTTTGGTGTTCAGAACTAGTCACTGGTTTCAATAAGTTAAAGTGTCTCTGTAATGAATTAATATTTGCAAATTGCTTCACTGCACGTATCTCTTCATTGAGCAGACTCCCAGTAACCAGACATCTGGGGTCAGCCCCTTGCAGTCAGGGGACAGCCTGGGTCAAACCAAGACTGAACTCTTCTGACTGGACATACATGGGTCTGGAGAGTGTATTCCTAGGGGGTCTGGACCGCTTCTGTTTCCACTTGAACCAGTTCAGGCAGATACATAGTTAACATTCATTAAAATTTCTCAAGGAGGGAAACTGGAGACTTCTTTCTGGAACCCTTGAGTGAGACCCTGGGCAGGAAAGAGGTACTTTGTGTGACTTGGCAGCTAGCAGTCTTAGTGGTGGTTGTTGGTGCAAAGATCCATCTCACTGAGACCCCCTTATGAAAAGGGGGCTCACAGAAAGGATACCGTGGACCAGAAATGGAGCTGGCAGGGCCCCAAGGCAGAAGTAGGACTGGCTATACCCCTCCTTTCTATCTTTCTAACAATGTTCTACACAGATGGGCCTCGCCGAGCCCGGTAGACTGAGAGCAAAGTGTGTATCTTTCCCTAGTACATTTAGAGTTTTCTCCCAAACATTAAGCTTACGTCCCTGTCCACCATTCTGGAATTCAAAAACCTCTGAAGACATTTTGATAACGTACTTGAGGAAAATCCTGATCTTACCTGACACTGACTGGGTGGCATACACTCACCTGGGTCTGCTGTGAGGCTATTTATGATCTTTAGTTATCCCACTTGGTGTGCACATGTGTACATTTTTCTCTAGAAACACTAACACATCTGATTACCGGCCAATGCCTCAGATGCTGCAGGTGCTTATATGATGTACTCTGTGTGCACCGCGTTACCTTTCCCAACTGGAAGAGTGCTCAGCTCAACACAGCTGGCCCCAAGAGTTTCAGATAGGGGATTGTGAACCTGAATCATTGAAAGCAAGTAATAAATATGTGCACAGGCAGATAAGCAGTGAAAGGGGCTGGGGTGAGAGGCAGATTAGATAAAGTTGAAATCTAGAAAAGCATTAATATGGGAGACGATACCCACTCCGAACTCTGCCGTTAATTTCCCTTTGCGATCTTGCAGGCAAGTTCCGGTGCCTGTTTGACATGCAGCTTTCTCTGCTCCAGAATGAACAGATTACGACTGGATTATTTCTGCACTCCCTTTCATATTCACGGCTCTATAATTCTGTGCATCTAGTTCCTTTCTTCAAAGCAGTTCCTCCCATCTAACAGCAACCACGATGTGGCAACTCTTGAGCGCGGTTTACGTGCCACTGCATTTTCCCTTCATATTTTATGTATTTAACGCGAACTCAAATGTATTCCTTCGAGTAACCATTTTTTCAGTTCCCTTACAAAGAAAAACACTGAGGGGTGGGGTTCTGTTGGTTTTACGTGAGGTTTTACATTCATCTTTCATGTAATTATAAAATAATCCATTTTATTTCCCTCTGCACACATGATGATTTCTATTTATCCAGCAAAGACGTAAAGAGAGAACATTAGGTCATTTGTACGAGAGTATTTGAGCCAAGGCTCAGAATTGCTCACTCTTGACGGCTGTGCTGAGATCACTTCCCTAGTTCTAGTCTGAAGATAAAGTTCCTTTGTTACCTTGGATCATGGTTTGAATTAGGTTAACTTCCCTCTTTTTTCCGATTTATACGATGAGGTGATTGCTTAAAGATGGCAATTCTCCTACAGTACCGGTCTTGACAAATGGTACCACTCCATCATCTAAGGCAGAACTTGGGACTCATCCAAGACCCTTCTCTCTCCCTTACCACCCACATGTTCAATTAATCACCAGGCTTGCTGATTTTTTTTTTTAAAGTTATAATATGTTTCTGACCTGCATAAAATCCAAGAGCATAATATAAGCAACACCCTTGGACCAACCCTCACGTTTGTAAAATTGTAGCATTTTGTCAGATATATACACTGCAGGTTTTTATTTTGTTTTTTAAATGAATAGAACATTACTGACAAAGTTGAAACCCCCCGTGTACCTCTCTCTCTGATTTCATTCTCCTTTCTCTCTTGCAGAAAAAAACCTCAATCCTAATTTTGGTGTGTGTGATTTCTGTGGTGTTGGTACTATTGTTATATGGAGTATTGTGCTGCATGCTTTTATGTTAAGATTTTATACTGGGTGTATCCATCTGCAACTTGTTTTTCTCGCTTCACGTTGTTCTTGAGATCTATTCTAGAAACTAGACATTTACTTCCAATTCATTCTTTTAAAATACTTTGTAGAGTGTTCTCTCTCTTTTTTGTTTTGATTCAATATAATCATGAAATGATTATCATAATAAGGTTAGTTAACACCACCATCACCTCACAAAGTTCCCTTTGTGTGTGTGTGGTGGTAACATTTAAGATCCACTCTCTTAACAACTTTCAAGTATATAATGCAGGATTGTTAATTACAGTCACCAGACTGTACATTAGATCCCCCAAACTTACAACTGGAGGTTTGTTCCCTTTAACCGGCATCTCCCTATTCCCCCTACCCTCCAGGGCTACCTGGCAACTACCATGCTATTCTGTTTCTGTGATTTTGGTTTCCTAGATACCACGTGTAACTGAGAACATACAAAATTTGTCTTTCTCTGACTTACTTCACTTAACATGATGCCTTCAAGGTCCTTGCGTGTTGTCGCAAATGGCAAGATTTCCTTCTTTTTTTATGGATGCTATTCTATTGTATATACCTACCACATTTTATACTTTCACTCATTGACGGACACTTAGGTTGTTTCCATGTCGTGGCTATTGTGAATAATGCTGCAGCGAACATGGGGGAGCAGATATCTCTTCTTGATAGTGATTTCATTTCCTTTGGATATACACCCAGAATGGGACTACTGGATCATATGGGAGGAACCACCATCCTGCTTTCCATAATAGTTGTACCAGTTAACATTCGCACCAACAGCGCACGGTGGCCCCCTTTTCTCCACATCCTGCCAACACTTCTCTCTTGTCTTTTTGATTATAGCTATTCTAACAGGTCTGAGCTGGTATCTCGTGGTTTTGAGTTGCATTCTTCTGATTAGTGACATCGAACATCTTTTCAGGTACCTGTTAGCCATTTGTACATCTTCTTTGGAAAAATGTCTATTCAGACCCTTTGCCTATTTTTAATTGGATTGTTTAGTTTTTTGCTATTGAGTTGTTGAGTTCCTTACATATTTTAGATATTAGCCCCTTATCAGATTGATGGTTTGTGAATATTTTCTCCCGCTCCATAGGTTGCCCTTTCACTTTATTTATTGTTTCTTTTGCTCTGCAGAGCTTTTTAGTTTGATATAGTCCACTTGTTTATTTTCCCTTGTGTTGTTTGTGCTTTTGGTGTCCTATCCAAAAAATTAGGACCAAGACCAAGGTCAAGAAGCTTTTCTCCTATATTTTCCCCTAGGAATTTTATGGTTTGGGGTCTTAAATTTAAGCCTTTAATCCGTTTCAAGTGAATTATTGTGAGTGGTGTAAGACAGGGGTGCAGTTTTTGTTTTGTCTTGTTTTTTGTATGTAAAGATACAGTCTTCCTATCATCAGTAATTGAAGAGATTATCCTTTCCTCATTGAGTATTCTTGGCTCCCTTGTCAAATATCAGTTGATTGCATATGTGTGGGTTAATTTGGGGGCTCTCAATTCCTTTCCATTGGTCTGTGTGTCTCTTTTGATGCCATTACCATACTGTTTAGGTTATTATAGCTTTCAAGTAAGGTTTGAAATTGGGAAGTGTAGTGCTTCCAGCTTTGTTTTTCTTTCTTGAGATAGCTTTGTCTATTCAGGATCTTTTATAGTTCCATATAAATGTTAGGAATGTTTTTCCTATTTCTGTAAAAAATGCCATGGAAATTTTGATAGGGACTGCACTGAATCTATAGATAGCTTTGGATAGTATGGATATTTTAACAATACTCAGTTCTTCTGATGTATGAATATAGTATATCATTTCATTTATTTGTGTCTTCTTCAGTTTTTTATCAGTATGTTATGATTTTTAGTGTACAGATTTTTCACCTGCTTAGTTAAATTTATCCCCAAATATTTTATTATTTTTGATGCTATTGTATATGGGGTTTGTTTTTTTAAGATAGCTTTTTCTTTTTCAAATAATTCATTGCTAGTGGATAGAAATGCAACTGGTTTTTGTATGTTAATTTTGTACCCTGCAACTTTACTGAATTCATGTATTAGTTGTAATATATTTAGTTTAAAAATTTTTTTGGAGTTTTTAGGATTTTCTATATATAGTATCATATCATCTGCATACAGACAATTTTTCTTTTCCTTTCCAACTTGGATGCCTTTTATTTCTTTTTCTTGAGTAATTGCTCTTGCCAGGAATTCCATCATTATGTTAAGTAGGAGTAGTGAGAGTGGCATCCTTGTCTGGTTCCTGGTCTTAGTGGGAAAGCTTTCCCATTTCACTATCAAGTATGCTGTTAGCTGTGGGCCTGTCGTTTCTGGCCTTCGTTATGCTGGGGTAGTTTGTTCCTCTGCTGGCTTTTTAGCTGTGCCTCTTTGTGCTATTTCTTAGTGGTTGTTCTGGGCATTACAGTATATATCCTTGTTATGGTTTACTTAGAGTTAATATTTGACCACTTTAGTTTTATTTTTTATATCAGACTTTTCCCATTTCATAAATGAAAAAAAAGTGACAACAGTTTAATTCCATTTAAATGTCCTACACCTGTCTTTTAAGCTACTGTGTTTTATATCTTTTAATTCTTCATAAGTTATAAATTATACATGCCATATAGTGTTTTTTTACTTTAAATACTTTTTAATGACATTAAGAAAAGAAAAATATATAGCCTTTTATTTTATCCATCTATTTACCAATTCTGATACTCTTATTTCCTTCCTATAGATCTAATTTTTATCTTATATTATTTCCCTTCAACCTGAAGGCCATTCTTTAGTATTTCTTGTAGTATGTTGGTGACTAATTCTCTCAGCTTTTGTGTATCTGAAAATGTCTTTATTTCGTCTTAGTTTTAGAATATTATCCTGGATCTAAAACATATTCTGTAAGATTTCAGTCCTTTAAAATGTATTAAGGCCTGAGCAGAGAGAGGGCAAATGGGACACTTGGCATGGTCAGGGTTTGGGGCAAGAACTTTGAGGATCTAAGACTGCTGATTTCTAGGGAAGGTAAGGGTTGACATGGACCAACATGGACTGACGAAAATGGGATGGATTAACAGGATCAATGGAGTTTGATGTTGCCGATGTGGATTGACTTGGGTCACAGCTTTTGAATCTGATTGATTCTGTAGCTGGAAAGGACCTTAAAGCCTCTGTCACTTTTCAGAGGGGAAATTAAAGCATGGAAAGGCAGCAGCTTTCTCAGAATCCCACAACTGCTTACTGCCAGAACCCAGGCTCTAAGAGTCATGTCCTCTTTCTCTAAACCCAAGACTCTTTCCTGCCATCTCACCTGCCTCTCCATGGAGGCGAGGCACCAGAGTGCTGACAGATCTGGACAGCACATTCCTGAGAGCTCATTCCTGTCCCTGGCAAGACCTGGAGCGGTTTTCAGGGCAAAGGTCGTACCAAGTTCTGGAGGAAGCTTTTTACTTTTCTGCATTTTCTGGGTTAAACCCCTGTGGATAATGACCTTAGAGCACTGTTAACCCTTGAAAAACAAGTGGCAAGACGTGCTTTTAAAAAGTATTAGACGCTGATAACCACCCCCAACTGAGGACATCCAATAACAGACATGTTAGGTCTTGGACCACAAGACTTTGGGCACTTCATATTAACCACATTTTCTGATCTGTTGCATTTTAGCTTTTGTATCCAACCTTTTCTAGGCTGCAAGATATAAGACCAGGAGTCTGACTACAGGCAGTGCTGGTATTTCCTTGGTTTGAATTCCATCCTTTCTTTCTTCATATGTTGGTGTATATATTAAAGGTGCTTCTTTGCAATAATTTACTGATCTAAAATTTAGAGAAACTCTCTAAATATTGTCATAAAACACTATGGTCATCATATAACAATATAGCACACATCAGCAGTGCTCCCCCGCCGGACACATCACAGCACTGTCTCTGGAGCTTTGGAAACCTCTGGCGACCTGTGGCCACTCTAATTTGGAGCCTGTTAGCTAAGGATTGCCCTCCTCAACAGCTGGGTAAGGCTCTCAGGGAGCCATATTCCGGGTTGTACCTCCAGCTCCAGCTAGTGACAGAGGAAAGCTGGATGCCACTTTTATATTCATCTTTAAAATCCAATGTCCTCACTCTCTCCCCAGCAGAGCCCAGGGGCCACTCCCGAGGCAACTCGTGGGTTTGCATGATCACACCATCTCCATAGTCCCCCAGCCCCGGAACTGCTCAGGAACTGACAGCACATCCAGCCAGCTTTGCCTGCTGCCCCCTTGAACCCTCCCTGAGGAAGGGAACTGGATCAGGATGTGTGTGATGGTCACTGCCAGGGCGGCCCATCAGCTCGGCAGCACCTTTTCTTTTTCTTTTCTCTTTTCTCTTTCCTTCCTTCCTTTTGTTTGGAATAACAATACAATGCAACTCAAAGAAATAAGAATCACATTGTGTTTGCAAACTAGTAAAAGTTAAGAATAATCTCTCCTATTTCTCTAATTTTTTAATTGTAAAAAGCATTCGTTTTATTAGAAAAATAAAATCTGATTCCTGTCTCAGCCAGCTGAGATGGAAATGGTCATTTGGCCAAGGTGTTTCCTTGTTTTTTCAGCACAATGTAGAAGGTGACCAGCGTTCTCACTTAAACGCAGTAGAACAGGAGAAGAAGAGAGGGCCCAGGCAGAGGGCAGCAGGAAGGGGAAGCATGCTAGAACTGATTGAGGTCAGAGTGGCTGGTGTCTGACTGCTGTCAGTCCCTGTAAAGCTTTGCCCTGAGCCTTGCAAGTTTCACCAAGTTCCAAGCAACGTTAGAATGCTAATAAGTTAGCATTTGTTAAGTGCTTGCTATGGGCCACGCACATTTTATAAGCCTTTACGTTTAATTTTCTGCCAAGGGTAAGTCCCACCCTAGGGGACCCAGGGCTTCTGGACTTGGTGCTTTGTGTCCGGGCCCCCCTTCATCGACCTCCTGCTCAGCCTCTGAGTCCCCCCTCTGCCTAGGCCCTCTTGGCATAAGGCCTGCATGGTGATCTCTAGCCCGGCTTGTCCACCTCCAGCTCCCTGCCTCCAGCTCCGTCTCGTGGGGCTGTGCTTCCTCAGACCCGTCTGCCAGTAATGACCCAGCTCTGCGGTCCAGCTCTGGGACTTTCTGCTCAGAGCCACCTCCTCCTCCAGCTGCGTTTGGACACGGGCAACTTGAAAAATAAGACAATAAATGCTGTTTCTAAATGTATACGAGGAAATAAGTGGCTGAGGCACAGACCAGCAATTTGTTTTTAAATGATATGGAGATGGAGGCCCTGCTGAAAAGTTGACAGATACGCCCACCGAATTTGATTGTCTCTTGTTTCCATCCTGAGTGAAGAGGTTTGCGTTACTAAATTGTAAGTGGAAACGTCCGTGAGAGAGTTTAAATTGGGCAGAGCCGTGGATAACAGCAAATTAAAAGATTACCCTTTTCCTTGGCTCCTCCCTTGGGTTAGCCCAACGGCAAAGTTAGGGTTGACTCCTGTCATCTTCTAAAATTCCACCTCTCTGTGGGTACTTATATTTCTGGAACATTCTCACCAGATAATAAGGTTGCACTTGCTCCCCTCTGTGTTAATTCTGGGTTTGGGAACCTGGCTTCTCTGAAGGAGTCGGTCTCTGGACTTTCTAGTAAAGGGTGAACATGGAGGATTCTAAAAGGGGGTGCTGTACCTTTAAATTCTGAAAGTGAACTTGGCTCAGGAAGGCCAGCAGTCAAGGTCCAGCCCCTAGAAGAGAGAATAGCTACAGATTCTCCATCCTCGGTCTTTGCAAGGGGACGGCTGTGCCAGCCGGGCTCAGACACGCTCCTGGCAGCATGGCCGTGCAGCTCGGGGCCCTCCTGCTGGTCCTTGTGCTCAGCCTGGCGCAGCCAGCCGCGGCCCGCCGGAAGCTCCTGGTGTTTCTGCTGGATGGTTTTCGCTCAGACTACATCAGTGATGAGAATCTGGAGTCCCTGCCTGGTTTCAAAGAGATCGTGAGCAGGGGAGTAAAAGTGGATTACTTGACTCCAGACTTCCCCAGTCTCTCTTATCCCAATTACTACACCCTCATGACTGGTGAGTACCGGATCGTCTTCTAGGTGGGCAGGGGTGGGCTGGAGTCCCAGAAGAACAGTTAGCACCTGGCATTAAAGTCTTATTTAAAAGTTCAAGTTTCCCTCATCCTTTGGGACACCAGAGATAAGTGAGAAGTGTGTGTCTGTGGCTGAGGATTTTTTTCATGGGTGTGTTGTTTTCCAAAGTTTTCCCAAGGACCTGTTTCTGTCCTCAGTGTAGAGAACAGAGAACTATGTGAATAGATGATTTTTTAAGTGGTTACTTGTTTTACAAATAAAAAATTCTAGCCAACTCTGCGTTTTCTCAGTTCAAGTTTAAAAGGTCAACAGGTCTTCATTTGTTTCGATCAGATTCCTTGTGTCCCTTTGCTCTGCAGTCGTCTGTCATCCTGGAGGTGTTTTGGCTTATTTGTCATGTGCTAGACTGTGAAAGTTACACGTGGGACCCTGGATGACTCAGAGGAAATTTTCAGGCCATCACCTGAAGTATTACTTAGCAATGCTACTTGCTCCTTCTTTTGCCCTTTTTGAGCCAGATAAAATGACATAGAAAAGAAAAAAATTGGTAGCTCAGATTCCCATTTTTAACTTCTAGCATCTGTTAACAAAACAAAACCCCAACCCCAACCCCAAACCCAACCCCCCCGCCGGATAACCTAGACCATGCCTGGGCTTGGAAAAGCTGGTTTTTGCCTAAAGATGACCTTCACTTAGGATTGCCAGCACGCCGAATGCGATTCCATGAAGTTGATCCCCTATCTGTGCAATAGAATATCCTTTCTGCTCACACAGTGGGATTCCTAGCTTCTAGTCTGTTTCTCAGCTAACCTTTGTAAGGGCCAGCTAGAGGCGCTCAGAAAGAATTTACCCAACTGTCCAGGGAGGCTGTTAAGAATGCACTGTTATTGATGCTTGTGTAGATCTCAGCCATGTGCTCTGAGCAGAGGGAAAATGCTGCAAATCATGTTAACAGGAAGGGGCTGAGAAGTCTCGTATCTCACTCTGGATCTCCACAGGACAGCAAAGCCCAAGGATTCTGGGAAGACAAATGGCTATCTCTGACTTTATGCCTGGGTACCGTGTGCATGTGTACATAAAAATGCCATCAAATTAACAGGGAAAGATACTTAGGAGAATTAGAAATGAAGGCATGGAGAGGAAAAAAAAGTCCAGACTGCATACAAGCAAGGAATTTATTTGTTCATTTAAAAAATCTCCCCCAACAGACCAACCATCAGCATCCCTAAGATAAAGAGGAGGAACAAGAGCGCCCTGGTCCTCACTTGGCACGGTTCTCCCCCTGCAGGGAAGCCGTTTGCAGGCTGCTGGGCCACACACAGATGTTACTGTGTGTCACAGCCCCACTCCGGCTCTGTGCAAGGCATTTCGCACACACAGACCTCCCCTCTCACCAGTTGTCTTTCAGCTTTGCTGGGAGACTCAATTCACAAGCTGCCACGTGCAGGGTGCTCAGTCTCAGTGGAAGATGAACAAAATTCATTTAAGCAAGTCAGTCTCCAGTGAGCAAAAAGGGACCATTTCAGCCTCCCCGGAGAAACCAAGCCAGTGACACGGACCTTTGTTCATCCCCACATTCCTGATTTCGGCACAAGGACTAATTTGCACAAAGCCTTAGTCACACAGAGACACTTTCTTTTCAGGCTGTGTGTGTTTTCCTTGGTCCAGTCACTACAGACGGGCCCTTTCCATGATGGGACAGAGGAGGTCCCATGAAGGTGTGACAAAGATCTCACCTTCACTTTCAAACCAAGTCTGAAGCCACAAGCTCTCCATATATGTTACGCCAATATAGTTTTAGATGCTAAAATGCATGATCTAATTTGAGAGCTTGCTCGGTACTTAGTTGGCTTTTTCACTTGTGTAGAAGCAGCATTGTACACAGGATGTGTCCAGCGAGACCCGTGCTCATGTGCAGACGCCTCTGGGGATGACGTGTCTCGCACCTACTGAGCGGACCCGGAGGCTGGGGGCGGGCCTGTGGGCCGGGAGATGCCCGGCCGAGAAGCTGCTGTCCTCTCCACTGCCCCGGAACGGACTCGGGGCTACATTTAGACTATTTCCCGCAATGTCCATGCTTATTTTTCTGCCTGAAGTTGAAAAACTCCTCTTTTTTCATACAAGGAAGGATATATCCGTTGGGAATTGTACTTAACTGTGGTTTAAGCATGTGAGCGTTTTATGAACCAACAAAAGGAGCGTGCTAGATCCTTTTGGTCCTAAAAGGTGTGCTGTTTTAGGGCTCCTCAGATCCACCCGGAAGACTGTGATCTGATCCCCTCACGGGGCTCGGTGCCCCAAGACATGCAGTGTTTGGCGTTCTTCTCTCTGCATATTGAGGGGTGATGGGTTATTGGAAAGAACTTGGCCTTGGAGCTGGGAGAACTCGGTTGGGGTCCTCGCAGGGTCAGGAGGACCTCAGGCAAGCCGTCGCACTGCGCTGAACCTCAGTCTCCTCGGCTTCTGGGTCCTAGTCAGGCCAGAGTCTCTGGGGCTGCCCGATGCAGACATGAACTTAGAAAAAGTTAGGACTGGCACCCCCAGGGAAGCTGACATCTAAGAAATCAAGCAAATGACTGCAACTCTCTGGAGAGGAGAATTTTGTGGGAAGCCCTGTGGATGGTGATGGGAAGGGAACAGTCACAGGATTTGTAAGGAACCTTGGAAATCATCTAGCCTAGTCATTGACATGAAGTCACAGTGGCTGTTTTTTTTTTTTTTCTCCTTCAAAATGTGTTTGCATTGGGACAGATGTGACCAGAATCCCAATAGTGATCATGTCCCATCCCAGGACACTTGAACTTGCTGTTCCCTTTGACTGGAATGCTTTTCCCCAGAAAGACCCAAGGTTTGCTCCATCACTTTTTTCAGATCTCTTCCCCGGAGTCACTGCAGTGGGTACGCCTTCCCTGGCCACCCTCCAGCCACTCCATCATGCTCTGTCCTCTGGCTCTCCTTACTTTTCATCATGGCACCAATTTGATGATTCTGTCTTCTCCAAATAAAATTTATCCTGATGAAGAAGCATTATAATAATGATTAAAACATTCAGGCTTTCAGGGATCTTGTTGATTATTATTTTGATGTCAGATAGTCCTAAACTAACAAGGAGGGGAAAAAACTGAAATTATGCTTTGCTTTATGAAAGCAATTAGCAGTCATTTAGGTGCACTGATTACCATTTATGCCTAGTAATCTTATATACCTCAGAATACGCTTATCAGTTCTGTTTTACGCTTTGACTGTAAGGTTGGTGGCAGCAAGAGGGTTGAAAGGAAAGTCACCCATGAGGAGGGAGCTGTGTCAAAGCAGGGGATCAGAGGCCTGAGGGTGTTGGGAGGAAGTTTACCCAGAACAGCAGTCATCAGCAGGACCTGAGAGAGAGCCTAATTCTAGCCGAGACTGCCGAAGCCAAGGAGGCAGAGGCAGCAGTAAAGCACGAACAAGGCAAATGGTTCAGAACCACGCGAACAACTGTGAGAGGGCAGTGAGAGCCACGTTTTGTGCGGTCCTGCTGTTGGGCCCAGGGATGGGGCTGGCAACACCCCTGTGTTCTCAGCCTCCACTCCAGAGTGCTTCAGTGGCCAGGCTCATGAGAGGCTCCTTTGATGTTTGGAAACATGAAATGGTTTATGGGCTGAATTGTGTCCCCTTGGGCAACCCACAAATCTGTATGTTGAAGTCCTAACCCCAGTGCCACGGAATGTGACTGCATTTGGAGACAGGGTCTTTGAAGTGGTGATTAAGTTACAGTGAGATCATTAGGGTGCGCTCTAACCCGGTATGACTGATGTCCTTATAAGAGGGGATGAGGACACAGCTGGGCATGGAAGAAAGACCACGCGAAGACTCATGGAGAAGGTGGCCACCTGCAAGCTGACGAGCAGTGGCTTTAGGAAAGACCAGCCCTGATGACACCTTGGTTTGGGGATTTGGGACTTCTAGCCTCCAGATCGTGGGGAGATAAAGTTCTCGTGTTCACGCCACCTGGGCTGTGGGACTTGGCTATGACGGCTCTTGGAACCTAACGCTGACAGGCCGGGGACACTGGGCAGCCGTTGAAGGAAGGAAGGCTTTTTGGGACAGACCACGTCCATCCCCAAACCTACTTACTGAGAACTTCTAATGGTTTGTGCCCTGAAATTGAGGTAGTCAACAGTGTTTGGTTTCTTAGGGCTTCTGTAACAAATTACCACAAGTGCAGTGGCCTAAAATAATCAAGGTGCCGGCGGGACCATGCTCTCTCTCTCAGGGCTCCAGGGGAGAATCAGTTCCATGCCGTTCTCTTAGCTTTCTTGTGTTGCCAACAATCCTTGGTGGTTTTGCTTTGCAGATACATCGATGCGTCACTCCCTCTGCCTCCATTGTCACACGACAGTCTCCCTGGGTGTCTCTTCTTAAAAGAGCACCGGTGATGTTGGTGTTCTCAACCTCGTCTTAACTTGATTACATCTGCAAAGATTTGTTTTTAAATAAAGTCTCACTCATAGGTACTAAGGGATAGAATCTTCACCACATCTTTTTATGGAACACAATTCAATGTACAACACATGGTGCTGTGGAAGGAGTTATGGATTTACTGCAGAAGATCTAATTTCATCTATTCTCTCACTTTTTGACTTGCAGAATTTGAGCAAGTTCTTTTGAGTTTTAATATTATTTATCAGTGGAATGGAGAAAGTAAAGCTTACCCAATCGGCTTGTGGTGAGGACAGGATGAGAACCATTGTGTCAAACCACCATTATAAAAATTACTCACTTTATCAATAAGATTAGGCTAAATCGTGTTGCAGTAACAAGCTGTATAAGAGGCTTACCACAGCTAAGGGTTATTTTTCGCTCACCTACGTGGACTTGAACGATTAACTGCCCCATTTCCTCTTCATTTGGAGACGCAGGCTGAAAAAGCAACTTCTAAATGAGACACACTTCTCACATGGCAGAGGGGAAGGGAAAGTAGCAGAACAATGTAATAAAGCTGAACTGCTCTGCTCGGAGGCGGCACAGGTCACATCCACTCCCGTTTCATTGGCCAGAGCAAATCACATCGCCAAGCCTGATGCCAGTAGTTCAGGATGTATAGTCCTCCCATCGAGGGGGAGGAGTTATCTGTAACACGTGTGCCTTGTGTCACAGGCACCGAATGGATATTAGTCGCATTTTATAAGAAAAGAAAAGACATGCAATTGTTAGAAGGCTTTGAAAGCTGAATAGAAGATAATCCAATAGGCTCCACATTTCCCTTTTTTTCTACTTCAAACATTCCAGCATCTCTTCTTTATTATGGGTTGTAAGTGAGGAGCTGAACTTGGGGAGCGCCCTAGAGGCAGGACTTGCTGATTGGCTGACGAATGAATAGGGAAGAACTGAAGGGAAGGGAATCTGAATCAATTCCAAGGCTGCAAGATATTCAGAAGTCTGGGGCTTCTACGAGCAGAGATGGGAAAGTTTGGAGGGCTGTTTATTTGATGCTGTAAATTTTCAACAGAATAGTTTTCAAGTTGGAGTAGGACGCTCACTGGGAGTTCGCCCTTTAGGGGATCAAAGACAGTATCCGAAAGGAGAGTTCCAGAAACATGTAGAATAATCATGGGAGTCAAGGAGAGAAATTGCTCCTGTGGGTCCCAGTGGACCCCACTAAATGTACTTCTTATCTCTTTGCCTGCCCTACAGCTGGTAGAGGGAATACACAATTAACACAAACACACAATTAAATCTGCCTTCTCATCTGCATGAACTTTTGTCTAACTTTTGTCATTGACTTCCCAGGGACATCTAGCAACATCTTTTCACGTTTCCACTTAAAACTCCAGTGTGTGTCATGGGTCCTGATTAAACCGCCTACAGAAGCAGGCTGGGTAGGTGAGGTGTCGGGCAGCAGAAGCTGTGAAGACCCCTCACCGGCTCAAGCTCGGAGAAAAAAGTGTTCCAAGAGGTCAGAAAAATACTCTCTCCTGGCACATCATTATTTCAGCTCCCATCAACGGGCCTCTCTACACTGAAGTGCCACTTTTCAGAAAATATGTTTCTCTTGGCTTCCATGACCATGAGAGGGTGTTCTTGTTACATGGCGTTCAGCTGCTGGAGACCCGCTCCTGGAAGGGAACAGTGAGGGTAGTGGGCAAAGCTAAACACGTGGTGAAAGCTTTTGATTATAATAACAGCAAAGCATTTTCCAGAAGGTTCCCCCGCACGGAGCCACTGTGGTCTCCAAACCATGGCTGGTCTCTCCCTGGTCTCACGTCCCCCCACTCCACCGCTGATTGATAGGACCAGGTGCCTCCTGCCAAGGCTTCTGGGGGTTTGGTTGGACCACGCTGCTCTCGGGACCTGCTTCCTCCAGAATGCTGCGCCTGAAATGGGTTAAAGAACATTTAAAATGGATTTGGAGGGAGCCTGAGTCAGCATGTTAACATTTATTTCAGAGACACTTTAAACAGCACCTACTCATGTTTCAGAGTCCCGGTCCGTGAATGGGGCCATTGTGTCCACGGTCTCCCGGGCGAGGACCTGGGGCAGGTCTGGGGCTCCTCTGGGTCCTGTGTGTAGCTTTTGGCTCTTGCTGGATATTGTGCTTGATCACCACCCACCCCGTCTTCAGCCCTTTCCGTAGCCAGGAGAGAGGGTTTGACAGACAGGTCGTGGAACCAGGTGTGGGCAGACTCACCTGGACAAAGGGCTGCCCGGGCTGAAGTTGTAAGCAGGCTTTTGGGCAGAGATACTGCCCAGACTTTACCCCGCGATGAGGTGACTTCCCCCGGCACCTGCCTCAAGAGTGAGTGCTTCCGTGATGCCGGGTCTGGAGCAGGAGGGCAAGTGGGGTCATGGTGAGCACTCATGTAAACGTCTGCAGCTGAGCATCCCAGCCTGTTCGACCCCAGGGCGGAAGCCTTGTACTGTTTCTCTTTCTTCAAGGTTCTGGAATTTTGTTGCCGAGCCTCATCTGCTGAGGCTCCACTGCCAAGCTCGGTTTCAGTCTCACTGGCTCCTGGGCTCCTCTGGCCGTACCCCGTCGGCCTCTAAGTCCTCTCCTCCATCCCCAGAGTCTGAGGGAGTGCCGTTGCCACCTTCAGCCTGTCATCCGGGACTTCCCAGCACCCAAGGCCGTCCTGGTTTGCTGGGCTGTGTGGGTGGATCTGATTCCAGGTTCTGCTTACTCCCAGTCTGGCCATTCCCCTGAAGCCTGGCCAGCTGGCCTCATCCCAAACCATGACACCCCTCCCTGAACATTTCTGTGGGCGACTTTCATAGTCCATTCTAGTATGCATTCGTCAGTGTAAAAGAGAACTGACTAATTTTTCAATAATATATCTCAAAACGATATCTAAGACTTACACTTTGGGCACTTGCAAGACATCTGGGCAGTGATTTCTTTTCTAGCCTTGAAGGCCTGGAGATACAGATTTCAGAGTCGTCCTCAGATACGGGGGGATTACAAGAGTAGGTGAGGCTTCTTGGGAGGGTTGTGTGGAGAGAAGAGAAAGGAGTCAGAATGAAAACTTGGGGGGCCTTCGTCCATTTGGGGAACACGATGTAGAAGAAGAGACACCAAAGGAGACAAGAGATAAAGACCTATCACAGACCATTCTAGCAAAGACCTGAAATGAAAACCAGGGGTCAAACAAGGTCAGACTAATCAAGGAGAGACAAAGTTTTTACAGGAGATGGACAGTATTATCAAACAGAAAAATTATAAGAAAAGAAACAAAAAAGGGAATCTGCGTGGAGCAGCAGGTTTTGGAGACCAACAGGGAGACGGAAAGGAGGGACAAGGCTTTGCAGGTAAAGCCTGCATTTGGAGGATTTGGGGGCTGGTATTTGGCTGTGTAGCTGGGAATCTGGAGGATCTAACTTAGTTTCCACACACTAATTAGGACCTATATGTGGATCTATATAGTTGTGATGTCAGTTGATCTTTTAAAATTGATAAACAGAGTTGCTGAGGTATAATTTACACATCATAAAATCTATCCATTGTAAGTATACAGTTCCCTGACTTTTAGTATATTTACAGAGGTGTGCAGCTGTCACCACAATGTAAGTTTAGACTATTTCCATCACTCCAAAAAGAAAACTTGTGCCCTCTAGTTTCTCTCCATTTTCACCGCCAGCCTTTGGGTGATCACTAATCTACTTTCTTTCTCTAGAGATTTGCCTTTTTCTGGACATTTCCTATAAATGGAAACACAGAATCTGTGTTCTTTTGTGTATGGCTGCTTTCACTCAGCATCATGCTTTGGAGGTTCATCCATGTTGCATCAGCACATTATTCGTTTTCACTGGTAAGAAGGTTTCCATTGTGTGGAATCTTCACCAGCTGACGAACATCTGGGTCGTTTCCACTTTTCAGCTATTGTGAATAACACTGCTATGAACGTTCATGTGCGAGTCTTTGTGTGGACATATGTTGTCATTTACGCCCAGGGGATACCTAGGAGTGGAAATGCTGGATCATGTAATTCTATATTTAACATGATGAGAAGTTGCCAAACTGTGTTTCAAAATGGCTGCGCCATTTTACATTCCCAATATATGAAGTTTCCCATTTTTCTACGTCCACAAGGACACTCGTCATTGGCTTTCCTTTTTCACTATTGTCATTCTAGTGGGTGTGATGAGCTTTTTCATTGTGATTTTGACTTGTGTTTCCCTAATGACTAAGATGCTTAACATCACGTGTGTATTGGCTATTTGATAACTTTTTGGGAAAATCTATTCAAGCTCTATTATCCATTTTTTAAAATTGGGTTATTTGCCTTTTTATTATTAGTTTCAGGAATTTTTAAATGTACATTTTGGATAGATATTTCATATGGATCTATGATTTGCAAACACTTTTCTCCCAGGTGGTGGGTTGTCTTTTCTCTCTCTTGAAGTGTCTGGAAGTGCAAAAGCATTTAATACTGATGAGCTCCTATCAGTCTTTTCTTTTTATACTTTTTGTGTCATATCTAAGAAATAATTGCCTCATCCAACATCATGAAGATTTACTCCTGTGTTTTCTTCTGAGAGTTTTGTACTTTTAGTTCTTACATTTAGGTCTGTGATACATTTTGAGCTAATTTTTGTGTATGGTGTGAGGTAGTTGCTCTAGCATCTTTTGTTGAAAAAAACCTGTTCCTTTCCCACTGAATTTTCTTAATATTTTTGTAGAAAATCATCAGACTTCACATGTTAGAATTTACTCCTGGGCTCTCAGTTTTACTTCATGTGTCCATCCTAATACCAGGGCCACACTGTCATGATTGCTGTGGCTTTGTAGTAAGTTTTGAAATCAGGATGCCTAAGTCTTCTCACTTTGTACTTCTTTTTGAAGATTGTTTTGACTGTTTTGAGTCACTTGTATTTCCAAATGAGTTTTAGTATGAGCTTTTCAACTTCTGGGGGAAAAAAAAACCAGCTAGGATTTTGATAGAGGTTGTGTTGAATCTATAGAACAATTTAGGAAGTTTTGCCAACTCAACAGTATTAAGTCTTTTGATCCATAAACATGAAATGCCCATTTATTCAGGTTCCAGATTCTTTCCACAGTGCTTTTGTAAGCTTCAGTGCACAAGTCTGGCGCTTCTTTTCAAAATATTTCTAAGCATTTTATTCTTTTGGATGTTGTTGTGAATGACATTACTTTTTATATATATGTATAAACTTTTTTATTGAGTTATAGTCATTTTACAATGTTGTGTCAAATTCCGGTGTACAGCACAATTTTTCAGTTATACATGAACATACATACATTCATTGTCACATTCTCTTTTGCTGTGAGCCACCACATTACTTTCTTAATTTCATTTTGCAGCATATGAAAACACAGTTGATCTGGAGGTGTTGGTCCTGCATCTTGCTACCTTGCTGAATTGTTCTAATAGTGTTTTGTGGGTTCCCTAGACTTCTCCACATGGCAAGAATATACAAGACCATGTTTCCTGCAAATAAAGACAGTTACTTCTTCCTTTCTAATCTTGAGATCTTCAGCTGACCTTTATCATCACCTTGGGAATTATGGAAGGGAATTCTGCAGGGGAGAAAACTCAAGTCTAGAGAGGGTGAGCAGTTTGGGTGAGGTCACCTAGCCGGGAGGTGAGTAAATCAGGACCAGAACTGAGGACTTCTGCCCCCACCCCCACCATCACTCATCACTTTTACCACACTGCCTCTGGTTGGTAGAGTCAGAATCCGTGAAGACAATGGAGGCCTGTATCTCTGCAGCACTCCTATTGTCCTCCTTTGCTACGAGCAGCCAGATTTAGTCAAGAGGGAACAGAGTGTACATTTGCCAAACATCTACAGTATTTCTGTGTCTCTGTGTCTACAGCGCATAGTGCTGGGTGCTTTCAAATGCTATTTCAACCAATCCTCAGAAAACCCTGTAAGCTAGGCATGGTTATCCCCGTTTTATAGAAGAGGAAACCGAGGCTGTGAGATATTAAATTACTTGTTCAAGCTCGCAGAGCCCCAAGGAGGCAGAACTGTGAGCACAAAACCCTGTGCTCCTGCCCTGACTTCCTGCTTTCAAGGAAGTAGCTCCCAGAACAGCACCGTGCTAGTGCAGCCATCTAAGTGTCTGTCTCACAGACAGTGACGTGGTGGCTGCACCACGCACATGACATGTGCCCGCACACAAGACTCCATAGTGCATGTGTCCCCGCCTGTCCAGGCTTCCTCCAGACTGAGCAACCTCACGGACAGCTATGTTTTAGCCCTCCTTTGTGCATCTCAATGGACAATACGAACAATAAACGCTTCTGGGTTGAGTATGAAAGAGAGGATTCAACCTCACACACTTGGCTACTCATCCCAAACGGCCAAGGCTGAACAGTTGTGAGGAATGGCTTCCACAGGCCTCTCTGATAAGTCACATCTGGGACACTGACCCAGGCCACTGAGGTGCTGCTCTGGACTAGCCGCTTCTAATTACACTTGGCTCTGGGTCTGGGAGGGCATGGTGGTCCCAGTGAGGGCAGGTCCCTACATCCCACTCAAGTGTCTCATGCTTCCTGACACTTAGTAGGAACTCAATAGGTGTCCCTCTGTATGTGTTTTAAAATTACCTGGGAACTGCTTTATCCTAAATACTCAGCCAGTTTCCTTTTAAGCTATTGTCTGCCCCATTCCACCCCCAACTCCTTACAGAAAGCCAGTTCCCACTGCCAGTCCATCAAGGGGGACATTTTTAGTTCAGAGCAGATGAAAAATCCAAGTGGACATGGCAAAGATGGCCTCAGACACAGCCCTACGCCTCTCTCCTCCCCAGCGCCGGTCCACACCCAACCCGGGCTGGCTTTTAGGAATACAAAGCAGAAATGGGTATAATTAAGTATTTTGCAAGCTCCGTCAAATATTTTAAGAGGTAAGTAGACACCCAATTTAAAACTCCTATGGTTTACCTTTTCACTAAATTCCAAATTGGTGAGTAAGCCAATGCTCTGGTGGTTTAAAACAACTTCAGTTGTATTCCCCAGAGATTTTAGGTTTGGGAGTTGAAGCCATTTATAACCGAGAGTCTGGAAAAGTTCTCAGAAACAGCGGTTCCCTTGGGCAACATGGTGTGAGGTAGACGGTATCCGATTTACTCGGCCCCCACCTCCAGGTGGTTTCGTGGTCAGCAGGAGAATATGAATTTCTTAATAATGTGAAATAAAAAGGCTGTGCTTCTGCCAAAACCAGATTACCTTGTATTTGACTTAGCCGTATTTCATAGGTTTTCAGGTCAGGGCCAAAGGCAAGCCCTTCTCCCCGCACACGGGTCCCCTTCCTCTCCACGTTCATGGGCTGATCCTGGGCCTTGACTTGGTCGCTTCTTCTCCGTCTCCTGACGAGATCTGTGCGAGAAGAGAGATGGATTAGAAGCAGGATACACGGGTTCGAGTCCAGCTGTGGTGGTTCCTAACCCTGTGGCCTCAAAGGCTTTCTGGATTCAAGTTTCTTTTCTGAGAAAATGAGAAGGTCGAGGGCTCCTAGGGGTAGATTCAAGTGCTGTGGCGAGGTCCTCTTCCTGAGCTGCCGTCGTGACGCCTCTGGCCTGCTTCCCCGAGACCTTCTCACCGGGGCTCTGGTCGGAGGAGAGACAGTATTTGATCTGTGCCAACTGCTGTCGCCATGAACCCAGCTAGCACTGCCCTGTGGTGAGCTTGAAGACACACGGCCAGACGCTGACTTCCCAAAGCACGAGCGCAGTCTTTACCCACATCCCTCACCCTGTTAGCACTCAGCGCTATAATTCTAAAAAGAGGGAAAATGGCCTGGCTTGACGGAGGATTTGGGGGATCAGAAACCTAGGCCAGAAATTTCTATTTAAAATCACATCCTTCACTACCAGTTTCCCTGAGGAACAGTTTAATTCTTTGGGGGAAATATCTAATGGGCTCCATCCCCCTCTGGCTTGACAGGGGTAAGGCTCACATAGAGCCGCAGCCGGGAAAGGAGGGCGGCGGGGAAGAGCGGAGCCATGAGGAACTGTTTATGATACCAAGTCCCATCCACTTGCCGGCGCCGGGCCTGGCGGCCTGCGGGGCACACAGAGCTGCTGGGCTCCCGGCCTCTGAAACAAGCCTGACGGGCCAGGTGGCCACCCTGGTGGGTCACAAATGGAAAATCCAGGAAATTACATTTTTCAAAAGAGTGGGAAATACATTTACTAGCTTAATCACCTTACCTGTCATGTTGATTCCTATCAATCTTTCTAGATCTTTCGGTTTTAAGTCAAAGTATTAATAAGGCCAGAGGGTGACTTCTGCATGGCAATCAGTACCTCTTCCATCACACATGGAGACAAATAAAATGAAAAGTGACCTTATCAGTGGGCCCGGCGCTTATGTTCCTGTGAAGTGCCACAAACAAATAGATGTAAATAATGTCAAGTAGTTAAAAAATTCTATGGAAAAGGTTAAGGAAGGTTAAGGGCACCAAGAATGATGAGAACGCTGTTGTATATGGAAGGGCCTGGAAATGCCTTTCTGATCAGATGGAATCAGAGCCGAGCCCTAAAGTGAGTAAGGGGCTGGCCGTGTAGATACGTGAGAACAGAGTGTTCCAGAAGGGGAGCAGCTGGGGTAAAAGCCCTGTGGCCACACGGGCTTGGGACACTGGAGGGGCAGCAAGGAGCCGGTGTAGCCACAGCCAAAGTGAGGGGTGGGGAGAGCGGAGATGGGGTCTGAGAGCCGACAAGTGGCGTGGCTGCCACACATTCGCCCGGCTCAGATGTCCTGCTGCAGGGAGTCTGGTTGACCTGTGGTTCCACTGCTGCCTTGTGGGGCCCACCCCTGCGCCGGGGCCGAAGCCCCACTTCTCCCAGGCTGACGGAGCAGGGTCATGCCTCTGATGGGCGACTGTGGCAGAAGGACCCTTATCGATCTGGCCAAACTGTCTCACGATCGCAGGTGTCCTTTCTTCCCCATCTCCTTTCACAAATATCAGACCTTCACAAATGGGGGAC
Source organism: Camelus ferus (assembly GCF_009834535.1). NCBI lineage: Eukaryota > Metazoa > Chordata > Mammalia > Artiodactyla > Camelidae > Camelus > Camelus ferus. Next base: position 18,213,010 of record NC_045721.1, read on the forward strand.
TTCCCTGCCCGCTCCTGCCTCTCCCCTTCGCCTGTAACAGGTGCTGCCCCCAGTAAATTTCCTGCCTGTCTGATAAGTTATTTGTCTTAGTGGCTCCCTCCCAAAGGACATGAACTGGCACAAGGCCACATTAGGTCCTTGCAGGTCCTGTAGACTCTGAGTCTTATTCTGAGCGCAGGGAATGCCTTTGGAGGGTTTGAGTGGAGGAGCAGTGTGATAGAACTTTCATCTGAGAAACGCACTCTGGCCACTGGAGCAGGGAAAAGGGAGCAACAGGGGGTGGGTGGAGGCAGGGGGGCCTTCAGGAGGCTCCAGCTCAGACCAGGTGGGCAAATGCATGAACTGCAGCCTGACTGCTGATGGCATCCTTCTGCCAAACTGACCTTCCTGAGTCTACCCAAGACCTTCTACCAGCAAGATCCAATGACATCTTTCAGCCGCTCTCTGTGGAATTTTATCTTTGACCATTCCTGCCTTCTAGAGATGGTCTCTTTATTGGTTTCTGAGTTTCCTCTCTCCTTTCAATCTCACCTTCTAGTACCTTCCACAGACTTCCCTTTTGCCAACTCCTTGACACTGGGGCTTCAAGAAGAGCTTGGTGCCTGTTCTCTGGTCTTTGCTTGCTCTCTCTTCTCATCTTGGTGGTCTCATCCCTCATGAGGTCTTACCCCTCATGCACATTTGTTGTTAATTCCCATTTTTTACCACCTCTGCCCCAGACAAACACTAATCTGCTTTATGTCTTTTTAGCCTTGCCTTTTATGATTTCACATAAATGGACTCATTCCATATGTGGTCCTGTGTCCTGTGTTTGTTCCTTCTTATTGCTGAATAGTATTCCATCATGTGGATATCCTCCAAGTTTTTATAATAAAAAAAACTCAAAGCTACAGAAACATTGAAATAGCATTGTGAGTATCTGTGTTCTGTGATTCTCTGTTAACATGTGGCACGTTTGCTTTATTCTCACTTGAGAAATACAGGTTTCTGTTTTGTTTTGGTTTTTGTTTTTGCTGAACCAGTTGAAAGCCAATTCCTAACATCATGACACTTCACCCGCTAAATTATGTGGCGTGTATGGAATATTCTCCTATGTGACCATATTGTTTTCAGATTTTCCCTATTGCCAAAAAAAAAAAAAATCCTTTATAACCTTTTCTGAAATAAAAAAATCTAATCAAGATTCAAGCAGGCCATTTGGTTGCCATGCTTCTTTGCTCTCTCTTAAGAGTGATATCCTCGCCTTTTTGTTTTGTTTGGACTTCCACCTTGTTGACATTCTTGAAAACCCCAGATAGTTATCCGGTAAACTGGCTGCATTTTAGATTTGTCTGACTTTTCTTCATGGTTAGATTCAAGTTAACCTTTTCTGGCAAGAATACTACATTTTTTTTTCATCCAAATTAGGACAAGGAGTCATGTAGTTGGGATAGGGTGGTGAGTGCAGAGTGTCTGAGGTGTGGGCACTATTCTAGAAGAGGCTCACAGCAGCCTTCCCTATGTGGCCCCCTGAGACCACGTGGCTGTCACATTGGTAGGGTTGTTCCCACAGGCTTTTCCCTTGAGGTTCACATCAGCTTTGGGTGACATTTTTCATACTTGTCCTATGGCCAGTATTGTACTGTAAGGCCCTTATAGGAGTAGGAGCAGGTCCTACTTAATCTTGTGCTTTTCACAGTACCTAACATTGTGCCTTGAAAATAATACTCTGGAAATGAGTATTCTACCAGAATGTCTCTAAGACATTTTCTAGTGTCCTTTCTTTTTGAACCTCGATGGGCCTTTGGGACAGCTTTCACCAGTAGAGTACAACAGAAGTGATGCTATGTGACCTATGGGTCTGAGTCATACAAATACCAAATATTTTCTCCTTGCTCTCTTGGGTTGCTCGCCCTTGGAAGCCCACCAGTATGCTTTGAGAAAGATAAGCAGCCACGTGGAGGAGACACGTGTTTTATAGCATGCTGAAAGCCCCAGCTCAAGTCCCAGCCAGCATCAGTTTCCTTATTAAATAAGTCCAGCCCCCAGGTGCTAGTCACCCCCAGCCTCTGAGCTGCCCCTTGCTGATGTCACATAAAGCAGAGAAAAACTTTCCCTTCCAATTTCCATTCAAACTGCAGATTTGTGAGTGGAATAAATGCTTGTTGTTGTTTTAAGCCATTGAAGGCTTGGGGTTGTTTGTTACACAGCAGTAGATAACTGATACATCCACCCACTTCAATGCAAGAGATATGCACACCAAACAGAAATTCCAAAAAAAACCTGTTGCCAGAAAATAGTTTCACTTGGGAAGGGAGGAATTTTGCAATCCTTACAAAAGGAACAGATGTAGGTGATGATCATCAGTGGTTGCTAAAACCAGAAGATGAAGGTTGACGGGAAACTTTATAGTCAATGGATTAGCCTGACACCATCAAAACCCACAGATCAAGCTAAACAGAAAGTGAGGCAACCAGATATTATGAGCACATGATGTGATGCAGGAGCAAGTACTCAGCACCTTCTACAATGGATTCTTGCCTTAAAGAAATTAAACCTGAATCTAATCAGACTTCTAGATCAAACTTGTAGATTACAAGAAATACAGGAGCTAAAGGAACACATTAATAACACCATAATGCTAAAATCGGCCACATCCAGAATATGAGACATTTTCAGGACAGAAGGCCCAGTTTTCCATCAATAAACGGAGAATAAATAATAAACAAACAAAACAGAGGAGAACTCTTATAGGTTAAACGAGACTAAGAATCATAACCAAATACATGATCTGAGGCTTGTTAGAACCCTGATTCAAAGAAACCAACTGCTCCGGGACGTTTTTGGGATAATCAGGAAAAACTGAACATGAACTGGGTAGTAGACGATAATGAAGAATTATCATTCATTCTGTTGGGTGTGAAACAATAGTGTCATTTTTTTTGGAAAAATTCTTCAGTATGAGAGATAGGCACAGAAGTGTTTAAGATTTAAGATATTATGTCTGGAATTTGCTTTACAAATATTCCAGTGGGGGAAGGAAAACACACGAAACCAGGGCAGAATGTTCTCTGTTGTTGTTTATCACACCGTTTTGAACATTTGAAAATGTCCACAATAGAGAAGTTTAAAGTTGTATCTAAGCTCTTCAGAAGGGGTAAGCCTAGACTTAGACCATAAAACAAGCTGATGTGTGGGATCTGCTGTGGGTGAGGTGGCTTTGGAGGAAGGAACGAAGGGAGGCCACCAAAGTCTGGTGCTCAGGAGCCGTGCACCACCAGGTCCTGGGCCTCCTCCTCAAGAGGTTCTGCACAGCCCCGGGCGGGGCCAGGCATGGTGAGGGCGGTGCTGGGGGTGGGGTGCAGCGTGGCCTGTGTGCAGGCTGCAGGGAGCTGAGTCCCGGGAAAGGTAAAGGAGGCTGAAGCCCAAGCCTGCAACTCGGCAAAGAGAACGCTCTGGAGCCCCTGCAACCAGAGACATGGTGGGGAGCGGGGAGCAGAACTAAGTAAGGGTGCAACCCTGCCAGGCCTGGCTCCCCAGCTGCATCTCGGCTGCTCCCTGCCCGCACCCCGCACTCGCTCCTGCTGCAGCCTGGGGAGCGTGTCTTCACATGCTGGGGATGTGTCTGCCCAGCCTGGCCACCAAAGGAGTGAGGTCTCCCAGCATGAGTGCCGGGGCACAGCTCTGACAGCTCAGCCTGGATCCTGGAGCAGCTGGCACTGTGTCCAGGGGTGGGCACCCTAACTGGCACAGGTTGGGATGGATGCCCACTCACCACAGCTGGGAAGGTGGTGTCCTATAAGCTCCTGAATGGACCACGTTGGGGTGGGGTGAGGTGGGGGGAAGGAATTTGTCAAGGGGCAGGAGTAGCTGCTCCTGAAGAACAAAGGATGCCAGAGACCTTGAATGTCCCCCACACTGACCATCACAAATTGGGGTAAATAAGATCCCTCACTGACCTTCACCTAAAGAGAAGAGAACGAAGGAGATAAAGGGCTGAGGTCAAGGATAATGAACACCATACAGAAGCAAAAATCCTGAAGAGAAAAGTGAAACGAAACCAGGATTAGGACAGAGGTGGAAGATGGGGATGAGGACGTGGAAACAAAACAGATACTTAAAAATGAGTCAAATCCAGACTAGGGAATCCCTCCTCCTTCCGCAGGTTGTGCGGTCCATGTTTGCGACTAAGGGGACTGCCCTGGGCGTGTTTAGTATTTCACAGGGAGCTCTAGGAATCCTGGGGCGCCTTCACATCGTGAGATGCCAGGACGAAATACGAGGCTGCCATACGCGCGCGCGACTCCCACCCAGCACGACCCTGGGTGAGGCTGCAAGTGGTGGAGAGCATCGTGACCGCCAGTAGAGGGCAGTGTCGGGCCAGGCATTTCCTAGGCGCAGGGGAGGCGCTTTCCCGGCCATCATGAACCCCGTGGTTATAGTTTCTGAATTTGGGATTCACCCCTTGCAAAGCTTCCTGAGCAATGGTAATGAGTGGTAATATTTTTTTTCCCTTCAAGTGAATTTGAGTGTCTGCTTCAGGAGATGATGTGTAAATACGAGGTAATAAATAGGCTGTCCAGCTTCATCCCTCCCAGAAGCCACAGACCCCTGCGTGCTGTTTGATAGGGTTGCCCTTTAACGGGGGATTTAGGTGATGTGCATTTACCAAATGCCTGCTATGTGCCAGACACCGTGCTAAAGTTAACCCAAATTAACTCTGGCTGAAGGGATGATTATTTCCATTTTTCAGATGAGAAAGCTGAGGCTCACTGGAGTTAAGTGACTTGTGTGAGATCCCAGGACAGGGACAGACAGGTCCATTGGGATCCAAAACACTTCCCACTAGGCCACATGCTTCTCATGGGTCCTCAGTTGCTGCCAGTTTTCATCCTGCCTGATGCTTCTATTTTTAACTCGAAAAGCTCCCTGTTCCAGTGATGTCTTACTGTTTGGAGTGGGAAATATCAGTACATCAGAAAGATACTTCTCACACCTAGCCAAGTGATGAAATTGCTCGTCTGAGTTACTCTTTCATTCCTAAGGTAGAGTATCTTTCAGTACATTTAGATATGCTAAGAGCACCCAAGGAGAATTATGCACACTAATCATTAGGCGATGTACAGTGTCAGCTCCAAACACCAAGTGTTTATATACTGATCGCTGGTGCTCATTGATCGGAGCAGATAAGCTGCGGCTAAAACCACGACCTAAACTATTTTTTCCTCCCATGATGTGGGAGGCTGGTCTCACTCCTCTGTGGCCACACCTGACCCAAGGCAATGAACTTGGATGGGCCAGCATCACACCTCACACATAGGTTTAGATTTGTTTGTTTTTTATAGATTGATTGGTTCACACTAGATTCAGCCATTAAGGTTACTGGTTATCTCACACTCTTGAATAGCTGAATTTGATCATTCTTTATCAATTCCTGGCATTAATGGTTGATATTTTTATCTGGTACCTGTTGTTGATCACCCACCAACCATCCCAGGTTCTACATCAATTGAAAAGATGCATTGGAGAATATGGCTTGGATCTAAGACCTAAATGTGCTCCCCCCCCCTTTTTTTTTTAACAGAATTGAACTCCATCCTTATCTATCGCCCCTGCCCTAGTCACAGGTGGAATGGCTGGAAAACCAGAGCAACCCCCTGCCCCGGCACAAGGAGGACTCCTGTCCTGGCTGAATTTATGGGGAGGGGCCTCCCAACCCCCTGCAGGCAGACAGGGTGGGAGGGAGCTGCAGCCTGTTGCATGCCTGAGTAACCACTCCCAGTTGTGTGAGGCATGTGGCCGATCTGCGGTCACTGGGGGAGAGGAGGGTGGCTCAGTGGGTGGGGAGGAGACGGACACTTCATCACCAGGGAGAGCTGGCAAAGCTTCAGGATCGAGGTATTGACTGCATTTCTCTCATGTGTGGAAGCACAAGAGCCAAGAGTAAGGAGTTTCCCCTCCAAACACCCGCCGTCTTTAGAAGTCTCTAGAAGTACTCAGTAAAATGGGACTGTGTCTCAGAAGAGATTCCATCTTAAATGCGGTAATTAATTCAAGCTCTTTTCCAGCTTTGCACGGTGAGGATAGATTAAATTGTCTGGAAATTTCTTTGCGCTTTGATACAAATTAGCTTTTCCAAAATAAAGGGTGTTTAAAACAAAAACGCCCGAACTTACATTTTTGTCTTTATGCAGGAAAATAATTTTTGTTTCTGTCCCTGTATTCTGGTTATTAAATACTTGCACCAAGCTAGAGCACTCTAGGAAGATAAAACAGTGCATCCTTTTGAGTCTAGTGACTTCGAAACTATGAGCATGAATGTCTCTAATCAAAAATAACTCCCCTTTTAACATTTTGGGGTTATTTTTGCTGCAGGCCCTACACTTCACACCATAATCAAAGCCTGTTATCTCGGTCTTGCAATATTTGTGACTCAGACTTCATCAGGACTGTGTCTGGCGCATACATCAGTAGTTGCATTTAAAGATGTGCAGATTGTGAACTTTTCTTTCAACTTGATCTTGCATATTTCATTTGAAACCGCTGCTTTAACATACCAAATTCTGTCTTTGAACAAGTTAAGAAAGTAAGTTGTATTTCCCTGTAAAGCAGATTTCGATTTGTATGTTAGGTAGGTACTTCGAGCAATGCACTGTTAATTCTTCCAGGTCTCTTTGGTATCATATAGTTATTTGAAAATTCACTAGTCTAAACAGGGTCTCAACTCATCTTTAGACCCTCCAAATGCTAAAGGCAAAGTGCAGAGAGGAGGCTAGTGGTGGGAAAGTCTGACTTATGTAATATCCTCAGGTTGCCTGGCCCTGAATCGGGTATATAGTCACTGCTTGGAGCCGGGTCAGCTTGAGGTGATGTATGTACATACGTTCAAGCTCTAAAATGCACCATTAACTTGAGGCCCCCAGATTTCAGTCCTTTGGGAGCCTCTCCTTCCACAGCTGGACTCCTTCCAGAGGGAGAGGGGAGGTAAGATTCCTGGCTGCCTTGTCAGTCTCCCCTGTCTGGCAGCCTTCCCTCCTTTAGAGAGATTTATGGCAAACCCATGTGCGATAACCAGCTGCAAGACACGGGGGCTTCTGGCTTCCTGGAGACCCGCGTACCTCCGTGCGGTTCCCTGAGTGCGAGTCTCAGAAGCAGTCCTGGATCATGGGGCCGTTTCCACTGAGATGACCGAGCCCTGGCGGGCTGATGAGCAGCCTGGTGGCTGGAGGGAGGGGCGCGGCTGCTGGGAGGGGTACGGGCGCTAGGCCGGTGGGACCTGGCTTGGAGCTAGAGCTCTGCCCTCTGGCCAGCTGCGTGGCCCGAGCCTCGTCACTCGGCCACTTTGAGACTTAATTCTCCCATCTGCAACATGAGGACAATATTATCTGTCTTTGAGAGTTATCTTGAAGACTAAATAAGATGGAAACCCTGAAGTCCCCTGTCCTTGAGGGCGGAAGCTCCCCAGATGGCACAGTAGCAGACACAGCACCGGCAGTGGCTCCCTTTCTGTGGGCTTGTTGTGGCTGCGAATTGTACCAGGTGCTCCGTCACACACTGGTGACCCGGGGTTGGTGGGCCGTGGTGGTTAAGAGCAAGGACTCGGGGTCCAGGCTCCCTCGGTGGAGTCCTGGCTCTGCTGAGAATTCAGCTGTCTCTCTGGGCCTCGCTTACTTTACCTGCAAAGGGGGGCTACCGAGAGTGCTTGTCCCCTAAGGGACTTGTGAAGGTGAAATGTGTCAGTCTCCTGAGGCTGCTGTAAGTACCACAAATCAGGTGACTTAGAACCACACACTGTTACCGTCTCTCAGCTCTGGAGGCTGGAAGTCAGAAACCAGCGTGTGGGCGGGGTCGCGCTCCCTCTGAAGGCTCTAGAGGAGGATCCTTCCTTGCCTCTCCCAGCTGCTGGAGCCCCAGGCGTCCCTTGGCCTGTAGATGGCCACCTTCTCCCCGCGTTTCAAATCATCTTCCCTCTGTGCGTGTCTGCCTCTGGGTCCAAACTTCCCGTTTTATAAGGACATCAGTGTTGGATTAGGGTCCACTCTATGGCCTCGTTTTAACTTGATCTCTCTATAAAGACTCAATTTCCAAATAAGGTCGCATTCTGCAGTGCTGGAGGTTAAGGACTTCAACATGGCCTTTTTGGGAAGACACGATTCAATCCATAACAGATCAACTTAGAACAACCCTTGGCACACAGTAAGCCTTACATACGTGTTAACTATTTTCATCTTTAATGCTCAGCACAGTCCAGCCAGGGAAGTACTATTATTCCCATTTTAGAGATGGAAAAATGAGGCTGCAAGAAGTTAAAGAGTACCCTCAACTCCCACAGCTAGAAAGGAGGAAGACCCCCGAAACCCCAGCTCTAGTCTGTCTGGCCACATGCCTGTCATCTCTCCACTGCCCGCATCACCTCCCAGAGAGGGACGGGCTGCCCGCACCCTGGTTCAGTGTGCCCGGCACACCTTGTTGTAACTCCCGGCAGGTGGCCCCAGAGGCCTGCCTGCAACTCTGGACTCAGAACTCACCGGAGTGCTGCCTCTGGGTGAAAATGTGTATGTTCTAAAAGGCTCATCTCCAACATCCTTTTTCATATTTTGTAACCTGTATTTATATCTCCATGTTCTGGCTAAACTGATGTGCCTAAAATATGACTTCGTTTCTCACTTTTCAGTCGGCTCTTTTGCTGTCTAGTAGACAGAGGCACATTCACCTAATGGAAACACAGGTGGATGTCAGAAAAACACAACAGATGGCTTCAGAAGTTAAAGATTAACGTGACCTTGCAAAAGCGAATTAAGAAAGCTCTTGTATGATAGAGAAGTTCCTCATTGGCTGTGGAGCCTGAGTGTTTAGTGATACAATCCTCCATGTAGTTGCTTCTCTGCGTGTGTGTTTAGAGACATAAATAAATGGTTTAAAAAAAAAAAAGGCAGGAGGGCTTGTCTTGAAACCAGCATAGTTTTGTGTTCCAGAGCACAATTAGAATGTCTAGATCCACTGCAGCTGTGAGAAGTTCCGGAAGTGTCACCCTGGAAGGGAAGTGATCCAAGTTCCCGCTGCTTGAGCTCTCTTTGCTCCTCCAGCACCCCAACCCCCCTGCTCATTAGCACAGGGACCGTGAGCAAATGCTCAGCCCTCTTACAGCTAATATGTATAAATGCAGACAGTCACTCCTTACTTCTGAGTTGACGGCTGGAGGGCTAGACCAGGAGGCCAGCTGAGGTCCCTTCCGTGTCTGAGGTGTGTGTGTGTGTGGGACCACACACACTCACTGTGCCGGCGACCTCGAGCACAGGTGGTTGCCCCTATTTAGTTAAGGACCCCTACCCAAGTGGTCAGTGTGATTTCTCTAGAAATCCACATCTTATGATTTTCTTGGGTGGTTGTGCTGGGTTTTCTCTACTTGTCTCTGCACTCTTCCCCCTTCTTCAGCCTGCCTGGAGCGCCAGAAGACTGACCTCCACACAGTGCCCCAGCTGGACTGTGGGGACAGTGGGGTCAGGGTACTGATACCCTCCAGGCCCCCTGCTGGCCACACCCGCTCCCCTTGCTCTTCAAGCCTGGGGCGGCTGCAGGCTGGGTGGACATGGCTCCCCACTGCCAGGAAGCCTGGCCGCTTCACCGTCTCCTAGTGGTTCCCCAGGACCCTGGCCACCCCTCTATAGGCAGCCCCCACGAGGACAGTCTAGACCATCTGTGTATTCTGCCAGGACCTTGACTGAGTGAGGCTACGGCTCTCCTGAACTGTACTCGCCCAGCACACCATTAAGAGCATCTCTCCTTTCAAGGAAAGGGAGCCCTGAGTGATGGAAAGTGAAACGCTACGTTTTCCCTGAGTAAGAACTATCCACCCCTCGTCCTGTCATCACTTTGCACCGGCTGCCACCTCTGTGTGCAGGGCTCTTTGTGCCTGGAAAAGTCCCACTGAGCTTCCAGCTCCCAGCTCCTCTAGAAGTTTCCTTGACTCTTCCAAGCAGCCTTGACTGCGCCTCCTTCTACATTCCCACCGTGTACACTGCCTTGTCCCACTTCTTATCTGTTACTGTTACTGTGAAATAGGAACAAATAAAGGATGCTTCCCATAGCCACAGAGTTGCCAGATAAAATGAAAGCCATCCAGTTAAATTTGAATTTTAGACAACCAACAAATAATTTTTAGCAGAAGTATGTTCCATGGAATATTTGGGACAGACTTAAAGTAAAAAAAAAATTTCCTTGTTTATCTGAAACTGAAATTTAACTGGGACTCTTACGACTTTTTTTTTTTTTTTTTTTTTTTGCTAAAATAAACCTGGCAACTCTAACTAGAATGGCCTTCTAAAGTGGGTGGTTCCTGTTCAAAGAAACACTTTCTTTTTATTTTTTCCTTTTTTTCTTCCTCCCCCCTTCTTTTTAGCATTCTGTAAACTAACAAGCTAGGTAAATTTAGCAGCTGAGCAGGTGCTCTGGAGGGCTGAATTACTTTTGAGAAAACATTGAAGTTTGGAGAGAAATTTTGGAGGTAGGTGTTGTGGAGCAGGGAATGGAGCAGAGATGAGTCAGTGAATGTACGAGGCTAGGACCTTTTGAGTGTGGGGCCAAGGAGGAAGCCCTGGTGGGGGTAACTGAAAGGACTTTTAAGAACTTGGATGTCTAATACTCAGTTTGAAGATCTGCACCGCTCTGTTTTCCCGTTCGCACCCCACTGAAACCCTGGTGAAGTTCCCCTAGTCATGAATATTTCATGGGAGGGGGTTTCTTTGTGCAAAGCACTGAGCCTCATTTCTGGGGTGCCATATGTTATGGGAGCAGGAGTCTAGAAGTAGAGATGCCTGCAATTACATGAGTGTCATGGGGATTTGCAAGAATCTTGGTGGAAATAGCATTGGGAAAAATCATGTGGAAAGCTCAAGAGAAAGGAGGCTTTGGCTGATGTCTCTATTACATTTATTTATGTGGCTGTCTAATAATATGAATGCAAGTTAATGTCAACAGTGCTTACCATGTGCTATGTATCCCCATACTTAACATGCGTACACAAAGACGCCCCTCCCTTTTCACCATTTGAATAAGCACAAACTCCAGTTACCACAGTTCAGTTAAATAACACCAGTTCCCCAACAACATGATTCTAATTTCAGTTACCACACTGTATTGACTACGATAAATCTGGCAGCCTTGGTTGTAGCTATCGCAGCATAAGGTATAAACTTCACTGCTAGCTCCTGAGTCCACAAATCACTATGCAGATAACACATGTGCATCATAATCAGTGACCAATCACATCACTTCTTTTGAGGTCTGTTGGTGATTGGTTGCTGCCCACCTGCTGTTTAGTTTACGCACCGACAGCAAAGCATATAATGGTGTTGCCTCTTTGTCTCCCAGTGGTAAAGCCATATAACTTAATTTGTAATGGACTACTGCTGTTGAAGAATGCTCCAAGTCACCTTGATTCTCTTGGACACTTGAATGAAGATCTGAAAAGTTTCTTTTTATGTCAAAAACAATTTCAACAATGCGGCAAATCGACAAGGAGTTATTTCAATTTTTAACGCCTATTTTCTTAGGTGGACTTTTGGACAGGCTTTTGAGGCTACAGAGGGATATCATGCAATTTCTTTAGCTGAGTTTTGGAAGAAATATGACATAAAATGTGCAAATGAAAACATTCAAGCATCATGGCAGAAAGTGACAGCAAGTAATACACATGTGGTCTGGCAGAAATTTGTACTGCACGGCGCCAATAACTTTGCAGGATTTGAATCTAAAGGAACTGGAATCAGAGAGGAAATAGCTGTCCATGGGAATGTTGACACCGGCACCACTGGAGACTGACTTTGCAGCCAGAGGAACCTGGTGAGGTGAACTTATTGATGTAAATGAGGAAGATGGTTGTGATGAAAAGGATAAAGATGTCCTGGAGGAAGTGACACCAGCAAAAACCTTCACATTAAAAGAAGTCTCAGACAGATTTCACAGCATTGAAAACATAAAGAGGGAAATGTTTGAAGATGAGCCACACTTAGAAAGGGTCTGACCATTTGCCTCGGCACAGAAAAGATGCTCCCTTGGGTCGTTTTGTATCTCAGGACAAAGACGGCGAGCACTGTTTTTAAAAAATAAATAAATAAAACTCTAACTCTCAATATCTGTAATGATTTAAATTACAATCTACTAATAAATACTAATTTTGCTATTTTCTTCATCTCTCCATACAGTTCTAACTTACAGTAAGAGAGTTTTTAAATATTTTGACAACAATTTTTAAAGGGCATAGAAGGAACAGTTGTAATCTTCCCTACTGATTATTAAGATAGCTTTGCACAGTTTCAGCTAGCGTAATTTTTATGGCCCCACGATGCCAAGCAGAGGGTGAACAGCATATCTCTGTATCTCACAGTAACTATTATTATGCCCATTACTCAGATGAGGAGATTGAGGCTTCAGGGAGTCTAAGCTACCTGTCCAAGGTCCTGCAGATAGTAAACAGTAGAGCTAGGATCTGAACCTATGCACTCTGACTCCAAGACCTGTCCGCCTAACCCATATGCCACACTGTTCCCCCTACCAGGCTATGAGCACATCAAAGACAGGGGCCACATCTTTTGATCTTTATACACCTGGTATGTAAACATTATTTGATAAACACGTTGAGTGAATGAAAAAAAAAAGAATTAAGTGAAGTAAGAAACCATAAAAGGAAATAACATTTACTGTTTGAAAATGGTAAGAACAGATTAAGACTGATTTAAGACTAAGTAACAGCAACCCTCTAGATGTCCAGTGACACATAAAATAGACAGATCCTCCATCATTTCATTTGGTGTGAAGGCCAGCCGCTTCTGAGATGTTTGGAAATATATAATGTGGTGCAGAGGATTATGAGTACTTGCTAAGAAATTCTGGTGATGGTCGTTACATCAGAACACACTCGACTAAGACTCTGGGGAATAAAAACCGAAGGTGTCACATCCTGCTCCTTTCAGAAGGCAGTTGTAGGTGTGGACAGTATTCTGCGAGCTCCCACAGAGAAAGACAAGCAGCAGGCCCCGCCCTGGCCGCTGGCCCGAGAGCCACCAGCACGTTGCAGTCAAATGCAGCGGCTCTTGACGGAGGTGGGGTCTGCAGATGGGCTTCAAGAGTCCGTAGCTCCTTCAAGGATCAGGCTGATTGCCACATTTTGTGTTACTAAGTTGATAAAGTCTTGAGTCTTAGGGCTAAGAGGGAAAGGGAGACAAACATCCAGCTTTTGGGAACTTTTTGTTCCAGGCGCTGCCCCCCCCCCCCCCCCCCCCCAGTTTTCACAGTGAGCCCTGAGCCTCCCGGCGTGAATGTTAAAGCCCCACAGAGCTGCGTCTGGGGGAGGAGGAGCAGAAGGAGGCCTTCTTTCCACCGCGCCCGAACACCCACCCGAGGGCTGCGGTTTGTGACAGCGTCGGGAACATCTCTCCTGACGCCTTGAGCAAAGGGAACAAATAATCAAACTACAGCAAAGCTCTGTTTAGAAAGCCCAAAGCCGAGAAAAATCACAAAGAGTTGCAGATGTATAAAAATAGATACAGGTCAGGCAGGAGTGTGGAGACGAGAGCCTGTGGGGTGCAGAGGCCGGTACATTGTGTTCTGTGGTCCTGCTTGTTCAGCCACCACTTTTACCCCAGCAATAAAAACGGAAGAGCGAGAGAGGGACAGCGTGGGGAGGGGAAGCGGCCTGAGTAAGAGCAGACAGGCTGTTACAAACACAGACTGCCAGCCTCAACATATTCACGGGAAGGAAAATCGACTCGGCTGGGGGAAAGGACCTGGAGCAGATGGGGAGACAGAGAGCGTGCGTCCCCTGCTGGCTTCCAGGAGAGGCGGTGCTTCCCAGAACAAAGGGACGCCCCTGGGGACTGGCACAGCATGTGATTAAGCCTGTGAAGAACACACCCTCCCACTTCAACTCAACCCGCTAAAGGAAAAACCCACTTTCTAAACAGGGGTCTGAGAGGCCCTTCTTGTTGAAAGGGCTCAACTCTGCACTTGGAAACCCTGTAATCATATAAGGAAAACCACTGGTTCCAGGATCTCCTTCGGGCCTCGTGCGCTCACAGGAAGAGGGCAGGACCCTCCGTGCTGGTGCATCACGTCCAGCCTTTGGAGAAGGCTGGGTCTCAGGAGCGTGGGAATGGACCACTTGCCCCAGAGGTCCGAGTTCCCCTCAGAGTGATGAGCCGCTCTGGGCCAGCCTAGACCAGCTGGGACGCTAGGTGGGAGCAGGAACCAAAGGCACCCCTGGAGGCCTGTCTCAAAGACACTTCCCCAAATAACACCACAATTAAAGTCTGTGAAGCTTGCTCGAGTCTGTGGATACCACCAACCAGTTGATATATAAAGAAGGAACTGAAACTGATGCTACGTCCTATACAGTGGAGAGGAGAGAAGACCCATTATGGGAAAAGCTAAGGGACTTAGATACCCACAGGAAACAAGGCTTCACCATCTGAGAGTTTAGATTATGGTAGAGCCGTGCGCTAACTGCACACAGAGATCCTATCTCTCTGCAGTCAGGCCTTAGGATGTTTCCCAAAAAACCTGTGTAAGAGGTAAAGAATTTAGATTAGCAGAAATTCTCTGGGAGAATCTCTCTCAGTCTCTGTCTTTGTCTCTGTCTCTCTCTTCTTTAGGATATTCGGGGTCTACAAATTTTCAAAATTATATTTTATGGTTTCTCCTTTTTGTTTGCTTAGAAATAAAGTGTATGTGTTGAGAGGAGGGCGTGCTGGCAAGAAGAAAGAACAACAGCAAACAGATAAGCAAACAAAAAAAAAAACCACTCTGATTAAGCACAGTCAGTGAGCTCGGTGAAGCGTGTTTCATCCCGGTGCCAAATGACGTTCACAAAAATTGCAGCAATTTTTGATGCACTTGCCAATGTTTGTTATTTTTACTTTAAAGATGTAACAGATTGCTCCAAAATAAATAATTTAAGCCTAACGTTTCAAAAGAGTCCAAGTGCAGCGTCTTTCACTTCTGGCTTCTCTTTTGGGACAAAGCTGTACCCAACAGAAGCAGCCCCCGTCTCTGTGTAACACTCCATTTGGAGGCTTGTTTCTTGCTTTGTTTTTCCGAGTAGAATCTGTTTTTCACCGTCCTGTTCCAAACGTCATAGGTTCTGTCATTGTTCAGAGCTGAAGCGGTAACTCCTCTTATCCAGGAAGAAAGGGAACAAACCCCATAGCATCTAGATTGGTGATCTGGTGGGAGGAGGGTTTGGAAAAAGTGCAGAGAGAGCTATGGGTTGAGAATATACCCAAGTCCCATGGGAATCTACAGTGTCCGTACTGAGTCTTATTAGGCG
The DNA here is from genome assembly GCF_009834535.1 of Camelus ferus. Classification (NCBI taxonomy): domain Eukaryota; kingdom Metazoa; phylum Chordata; class Mammalia; order Artiodactyla; family Camelidae; genus Camelus; species Camelus ferus. The sequence continues at coordinate 18,228,311 of NC_045721.1, forward strand.
TCAAGCCATGAGCAATGGGTCAAATTTTACACACAAGGTCCTTAGATTAACTTAAAATAGCTTCAGACTCGGCAAATTAACTTCACCCAAAATGTCCCCATCCTCGGTCGATATTGGACTTCTTACTGAATCGTTTGCCTTTATGTGCAGTCTAAGACAGAAGAAATATCTATGATTACAAAAAAAATCAAAAGCAAAGCCTTGTGGTGTTCTCTGCTTCCTAAATGAGCCTGAATGGCTTTTCACTTCAGAAGAGAAAGATAAAATATAAAAATACAAGAACAGTAAACCAACAGCCTCGTGTTTTCATTAACACAGGTCGCCATTGTGAGGTCCATCAGATGATCGGGAACTACATGTGGGACCCCGCCACCAAGAAGTCATTTGACATAGGTGTCAACAGGGACAGCCTGATGCCGCTCTGGTGGAATGGATCGGAACCTCTGTGGATCACTCTGACCAAGGCCAAAAGGAAAGTCTACATGTACTACTGGCCAGGTGAGTGTGTTGACATCTAGGTCCCACCAACCTTCCAGATCTCCAAGCACCACGGATTCACTGAGTTTGAAGCATGTAGATGTGTTTGAAGACCAAGCCAGGGTTTGGAAAACGGGAATGGTGTTTGAGAAATGTCTTATATTCAATAACAAACGATTTGAATTTTTATATCACTGAGTAGCTAAAAAGTCTCAACACTAATTTGCCTGTAAACTAGCTTGTCACCTCCAGAACACCTCCTGAAGGGCAGGAAAGGGCCAGTCGCTTTCTCTGATTCACGGTTCAGCAACTAATGTGATGTGACCAAGATCAGTTTACGGTGTTACGTGTCCGGAGGGCAGAATCTAAAAAGATAGGCCTCTTGAATTTCCTTAGTCACCTAAATGAAGATTAGCTAACCACCTGGCCATGTCGAAGTCTTGATAGAAATCGGATGAAGCATCTCTTGTTTCTTAGACACTGTCCAGTCCTTCTAAACTGGGTCCACAAGTGAAGGCTCCCTGAGAACTAGCTGTCTCTGCAGGCCCTGCCGCCCAGTCTGAGCCAGGCGAGCCCTGGCCCCTCCATTCTTACTGGCCGACAGCTGAGGGATTAATGTCCCTTCTCTCCTTTCTCCCTCCACCTTGGTCCCCCTCCAGCCACAGCTAATAGCCCAGGGAGTGTTCATTTGTCTCTGCAAGATTAAGTGTGGTGGCATTTCTTCTAAACATGACTTGATTTTATTTTTCTTCTCAAATCCTCCTCTTCCCTCTCCACTCCCCGCAGGACATTGTACAGTCCTCTTGATGGGGCCTGGAAAGTCTTCATTGCTCCAGTGAGCTGTGTTATGACACTTTGAGTCTCGCCATTCTGTCAATATTTAGAAGTGCAATTTAGAAATGGCAGTAGTTCAAGTCTCCCTGTCAGGTAGATAAAGCAGCAGACTGAAAAATTGATCACTGGTGAAGAGTAAAAATACCCCACCTCAAGTCTTGAGAAATTTAATCCTGTAAACAGAGCCTTTATTACCCCACCCAACGGTGCGACGGGGCCATGCAGGGGGAAGTGTGCCTCAGGAAGTGATCCCAGGCACTAAATCAAATATTGTGGGGAAGGTCCAAAGAAGTCATCCAGGACCAGCATCACCACGACCTAGGAGTGTTCTGCACAGGATGAGAGCTGAGTGTGTGTCATTCACTAATTTCATTGCCCTCTTCCATTCTTCTGGTTTGAGGTCAAAGGAGTTCTACTGAGGGGGGAAAGGAAGAGGATCCCGTGTTCACTTTATCTTGAGAGCAACCCAGAGCAGAGAAGGATGCCTTGAGGGAGGAGGTGAAATGGGGAACATAGGCGGATAGTAAGATATTCCATGCAAACAGAGTTTCAGCTCTTTGGGCGATCAGTGCTACTTCATACAATGGCAACAGTTTTTAAGTTTATTCTTATGGCTATCACAAAATACAAAAAAGGAACAAAATCAGCAGCCTTTTGAGAGTCTGTGGTTAAAACTCTTTGGGGCAACTGTCTGGAGACTCTAAGTTCTACATCCTCAATCATAGGTTTGCAGTGCTAACTCCACACAGCCACGTAGTCGGGGGGAGCTGGAGGCAGCCATTCACGTGGCCCTGGGCTGCCGTTGGGTGTGGGCCTGGGCTCTCTGCTGGCCTCTCCCTGTCCTGTGCAGGTGTTGAAACAAACCAGACACCTTTTATGTGGGGAAAGACACATTTCCACCTGGCTGCTTCTCCCCTGCTTCCCATAGGTGGGTTGGGTGCCTCAGGGCCAATCAAGTTTTGGTGGTTAAAATCAAGGTGATTTCATTTGGGTGAGTGAGGAGGCAGGTTCTGGCTACTGATCAGGAATTGTGGGTTGTTTACAGCATCTTGCCCTTTCCTGCCATGATGGACGCTTGGCAACCCTGCATTGGGCTGAACTTAGATGAGTACACTTAGGCTCAGGAAAAATCAGGAGCCCAGCATCAGTCGGGAAAATGTATGAGTTAGTATTACAGCCCTGTTCCTGGGCTCTTATGTTCGTGACTCCAGACATCTGGATGAGAACTGGAATTTTTTTTTTCCAAACAAATACTTAATAGTCAAATACGGGAGTCCAGATTTTCACTAAATTTTCCAATAATATCACCAATTTGGCTTTAAACTTTAAGATGTATATAATTTTAGGACCAGAAGACGCGTTAGTCAGTATGTAGTTTGCTTGTTCCTACGCTTATAAATCAAGACCTCTCTAGGAAACTGATCAAACCTCTGGACTTTCAGGGGGAGGTACAGCCCAGTGGTGGAGCATGCGCTTAGCATGCACAAGGTCCTGGGTTCAAGCCCCAGTGCCGCTATATAAATAAATACATACATACATATATACATACCTGCCTACCTACCTAATTACCCACCTCAAAACAAACAACTATGGATTTTTTTTTTTCCAGGAAGACAAATGCATACATACTACACTCACAATTTTGGCTCATGTAATATAAAAGACTACAATGACAAGGATTGCCAAATGGTCTCTGACTCGGCAGGCAACACATATATAATATTTAATTGATTCGATTTTTCCCATGTGATGGAAACATGTGTTAAAAACTCACCAAAGTATCAAGTGAAACCCAGCTCCTCTAGTCAATGTTGTCTGTCAGGAGGAGGCTCAGGTCATAATTCTCTGACTCTCTGGGTTGAATTCACCTGATTCATTTCCTTTGTTTGTCAGTAACTTTGGTAAGACCCGCATCTCTGCTGTTGTCTCCCTGGGTCAGCAAGAAAAAGATCACAAATCTGCATTTCAAGTTAGAGGTTATCTCAGAGAAGAGATCTTCAAAAGCACTCTGCAGAACCTCGAAGCGCCCTCCCTTCCTGCTGCAGAGAAGCCCAGGAGGTGCGGCCTGGCTGGACCGCTGCCAGCAGAGCAGTCCCCCCGCGCTGGAAAGTTTTCACAGCTGTCCAGCCACGTCCAGTCTCCTCTCGCAGGATGGTATCTTGGCCAAAAGAGCCCACAGTTTCTCCGCAGCATCCATTAAGGTAATTAGAAAGCCTGAACGAGAAATCCAGGGACAAACTTCCCTTCTTCACAAATCATGGCCAATCTGTTTGTCCATAAAACATATTAAAAGGGTGTGACTCAAGGCCCTGGAATAAGCTCTCAGGAGACAACTGTGAGCAAAACCAGATACAGGCTCCCCCCCACCCCCACCCCCCTGCCCGGGAGAACTTACCATCCAGTCAAGGAGACAGATGATAATCTAATACTTGCCCAAATAAATGAAAAGTACACTTGTTTAAAGTATAATCATGAAAAGAATATTGCAGCGTGACCTCATCTAACAAGGGGTCTGGTTTCACCCCAGAGGCTGACATGAGTTAACACCTGAAAGGAAGGGTGAGGTGGGGACCGGCGGGAAGGGGCATCCAGACTGAGGGCGCGACGTGTGTTAAGGGATGGGAGGAGCACGGAAGGTTCAAGAAGCTAAGAGGAGGATGGATGCGGTGTGGATGGGGCCGCCCGCAGTGGGGAGAAGCTGAGGCCAGACCACGCTCCATGGGCCAAGCTGAGGAATTTACTCTCATCCTAAGAGGATTAAGGCGTCACTGGAAGTTTCTGAGGAGGAAGGCGACAGTACCATATGTGACAAGATCACCCCAGCTGCCGCGTGGAGAAGGGAATGTGGGCAGGCTGAGCGGGTGGGTGAGGGGTGACCCACCAGCCGAGAAGTCACTGCCTGGATCTAGGGAAGAGGTGAGAATAGCAGACAAGGGTAACAGAAGTGGTGAGAAATGGCTGGGTCAGGGACATGGTGAAGCATTAAAGTTGCCGGGACCTGGTGATGGATTGGATTTGGGATGAAGGGATGGAGCAGTGACAGGCATGACACTGGCTTCTGGCTTACAGAACCAGATGGAGGCCTGGGGAGTGCTCGCTGACCAGGGGAATTGAAAGGTGAGTCGTAGGGAGGCAGGGGAACATCTGAGTTGACTCTGAGACGCGTCGAGTCGCATGCCTGTTGCTCAGAGAATAGAGCTGGAGATACAGAGATGTGGTCCGTGCAAGGGTCTGGGGTCGGCGAAGCCGTGGGCAAGATGGTCAGCCTGGGAGAGAGCCGATGTAGGGAGAGGAGAGGGTCCCAGACGTGGCCTTGAATCTACCCCCAGATTCTAAAAAGGGAGCTTCAGCCTGTGCCTCCTATAAAGAGTCATATGGGATGGGGTAGGGGTATCTCTGGCCAGGTCACAATTAGCCCAGAATAATGCTGCAAGGCCACATCAAGAAATCAAATAGACACTTGCAGCAAAGATCACAGAGCAAAACATAAGCCATGTTTTAAATCACCAAGAGAATTCTGAGACAGGCCATCAGGACCAGGAAGCACTGGGAAGGGAGTTTCCCAGGAAAGGGGTGGACAGAGGGACCTGGCCACTGGGTCATCAGAGAAGGGAAGGAGGACAGAGCCTGGCTTTTTGATGTCTTGGGCTGGGGGCAGAAACCACGGGCAGGGTCAGCTGCACACAGACCGTGTGCAGAGGTGCGCTCAACGCTGGCTGGTGTGGTCCCGGGACGGGCCGCCCAGGCTGTTTGCCCAAGGAGTGCAAAGAATTGGCTTTGCAGGGCCACACCCACAGCACTCACTCCTGGTCCCAGCCATTCCTGGAAGTGGCTTAGAACCACCTTGAGAGGTCAGGGCTTGCCGGCATCCTGCACCCTGAGTCGGCCCACTCTTCTGTGAACCAAATACCAGGGAACCACCTGCTCTGAGAGGAAGCTTTGTGGGGAACAGCACATGTGCAGAAATCAGATGCCTTCCTCTGGGGAGCATGGCGTCCCAATCATGGGATCATTTGCAAGATTTAGGTGACCTTGAAGTATGTGCCTCAGACCCAAAGATGCTGCTCACAGCTGATGTGCGAGGCGCCGGGGGCATAATTCTGACGGCAGTCACTCACTCCTCACCTGGGCCCCTGGGGGGCAGCGGGGTCCCTGACGCTGGGACTGAGATTTTCCCCTCTAAAGCTGACTAGCAGATGTAGATTACAACCCACCTTTGGCCTCATGGTGCCTTGTTTCACCACCTCCTTCCTAAGGCTGACCCCAAGCCCGGGTTAGGCACGCACCCAGCTCACCTCGGTTTCCTGTTAGTCACCTTGTATGCCCAGTGAGTCACCTTCAGTTGGGTTTTCAGAATCCGCTCTAATGGATGGGATGAGCGCTCCTCATGTCCTCTGTCTCCCGGCTGGCTCTCTGCCCCTGCACACGAGGCCAGTCTTCGCAGCGTCCTGTGCTCGGGCCAGCGCCCCCACCCCCCAGAGCAGAAGAGGGCCGCCGCCACAGACCTGCGAGCCCCGCGGGCCAGGCCGACCCGGGAAAAGGTCTCCGAGATCAAAGGCCACGCTTCCCCCAAGGACTTGCTCCCACAAGCTCCTGTGCCTCAGATGTGTTTTCCTGGAAAAGGTTACACAGTTCTAAGAGAGTTAATTGGCTTAGCTGTTTTAATAAGCTCTCTTGAGACACGTATTCAGCAGTCGTACACCTGCCTCATAGCACATGAAATGCAGCTCACTGGGTTATTGTTACAAGATGTGTCAAAGTTGGCAAGCAGAGCTGGGCTTGGAAAGTGAGACGTGGGCTCAGAGAAGTCTGGAGAAAGGTGCTTTTCATGGGCTTAACTTGGTGGTCCATAGAGTTACCAGGAAGCAAGGATCATGCAGAGAAGTAGTGGAAAGGTACCAGGGCCAGGAAGCCGATAACTAGCCGGCAGGGAGGCCTCGGGACAGTCACTTTTCCCATCTGGGGCCTTTGTTTTCTCAGCTGTAAAATAAAAGGCATTGATGGAAGGCTGCCATGAAGGGTGGTGGGTACCACATCCCCGGGGGCATCGCCCATGCTGTAGTCATCATAGATGTTCATACTCATTTGGACAATGTTTCAGCCCATGGTAGCCAAATGTTGTTATGACAAAATATATTAAAATAATTTTCTAGTAGATGGAAGTTAAGTGTTTTGAAGAAGAAATGCCTTAAATTGTTTTCTTTTTTGCACAAAGGTGCATGGGGTTGGTGGTGGTCCTCTTTGGTTGTTCCTTAAGTTCCTTCTAACTCTGTATTTTCTACTTGGGACCATGCAGCAGGAAGTCCCTGGGGACAATGAGGAAAACAGGATGGAGTAAAGCCAGTGCACGCCCTGGAAGTGTTTGTGAAGCCAAAATCTTGCTCCACAGTTCACAGTTGATCTTTGAAATTCCAAGAGCCAGGCCACTGCCTTTGCTTCCCCACAGAGCCCTGTGCAGAGATTCAGGAATCCCTGCTCTCCTCAGGACCTCAGTCCACCAGAACCACACTCCCTGGAGGCCATGAAAATGGCCTGGAGGCAGCAGCCTGAGAGGTCAAGCAATGTGCCCAGGTTCACAGATTGAGCCCCTGGTAGAATCAGAAAGGGGCCCCCAGACTTCTGGTTGGAGAACTACCTCGAGGGGTCCACACACCACACCCCCTCCAGTCTGCCGATTTCCATCAGATGGACTGAAGGGAACAAAACGAAGCCCCCACACTCATTCTCCCAGAAATAGTGAGCCTCGCTCTCTCTGAAACGACCAGGCACTCATTCCATCTTCCATTGCATCCTGGCTGTCGTTGCTTGCTGGCTGTTCCCTTTGCCAGTCATTTATTCACTCCGGGTTTTAAGATTAGAGGCCAGGTGACTGTTTTTGCCTTTTGCGATTTCACCTAGGAGAGTCCATTCAGGACAGAGAGCGCAGAAGGTTTGCACTTGCCCCAGTTTCTGTGCATGTGGGTACCAGTCTCTCTCTTCTCGGGGGCACATGGCAGTGTATAGCTTTTATCCAAATTAACTCTGTCTGCAGGACTTGCATTCAGGGAATCTCGGCCGGGCTGAGACACAGTCCCCTCACCCTATCATCAGGCTCTCTGCTGATCGGAAGAGCCAGTGAGGGACCATGCCCAATTTGCTGTTCAGCAAAGGTTCCCCCTCTGCTCAGCTTTTAGAGCTTCAGCCGTGCAACAACCCTGAGAACAAATCAGACAACCATCAGTCATATCTTACCTCCAAGTCCCCACACCACTCTCTGCCCCGAGGCTTTCCGAACTTTACATTCCCTTAGGGTAGCACTACCACTGCCTCGTTCCCTAGTTCAGGGGTCTTCAATTTGTAAGAATTTCCAAGAGCAAGATTAATTTTAAGGGAATCTATCATCAGCTTTCATATATATTGCAAAAATTGTCTTGACTAAAAACATGATCCTTTCCTACTTTACATAAGAAAGGAGTACCCCTGGGCCATCAGGAACCTTACTGAGGTGCATGGCCCCAGTATTTAAAAGCCTCCAGGGCCAAACAAAGGGACCGTTCAAACTACTGGTGTAGGTGTATAGAAGACAATGCATCTGGTGACAAAAATTACAGAACTTTTTTTCTTCGTGGATGAGAATATGATCAGTTTTTTCAACTGTTGTGTTTTTATAACAATTCCATTCTTGTAAGAATTCTATAATAATAAGATTCTATAGTAGTAACATTCTATCATAATAAGATAAAATTTTAAATATCTGTTGAATACAGCTTACTGATACGAACATTCAAAGCCTCTGTTTCTTTGTATAGATGTCTCTTACATCTTTTCTTTCTTTATATATTGTGTACTTCACACGTCCAAGTCTTTGTGTGTCTGTGTTATGTGTATTTGTGATACATAAACACTCATTCACATTCTGAACTATTGATGTGAATTTGTAACTGTTTCAGGCTTTTGAGACCATAATCAACTTTAATACCACTGACAGAGCTGATTTTTGAGTTTACTTTGTGGGGGTTGATGTTATTTGGTCTATTTTTTTATATCTAACCTTTCTGTGTTGTTTTACTTAACTGTAAGTTTAAAAAATAGTTTATAGTTACTTCATGTTGACATTCTTTAAGAGTAGAATATAACCCATTCACATTTATTTTTAAACGAATATATTTGATTTTCTCCTTTATTATGCTTTCAGTATTAGTGCTTCCTGGATGTCTCCTTTTTAAAAAAAGCTTTTCATTTACTTTGATATTTGATTAATTTTTTAAGCTTCTTTTTTTTTTCCTTTAGTGATTTGGAAGTTAAGCATACAACTTCTGTATATTCCAATCTTTTTTTTTTTTAACATTTTTTATTGATTTATAATCATTTTACAATGTTGTGTCAAATTCCAGTGTTCAGCACAATTTTTCAGTTATTCATGGACATATACACACTCATTGTCACATTTTTTTCTCTGTGAGTTATCATAACATTTTGTGTATATTTCCCTGTGCTATGCAGTGTAGTCTATTCTACAATTTTGAAATCCCAGTCTATCCCTTCCCACCCTCCACCCCCCTGGTAACCACCAGTCTGTATTCTGTGTCTGTGAGTCTATTTCTGTCCTTTATTTACGCTTTGTTTTGTTTGTTTGTTTGTTTTTGTTTTTGTTTTTTAGATTCCACATATGAGCGATCTCATATGGTATTTTTCTCTCTTTCTGGCTTACTTCACTTAGAATGACATTCTCCAGGAGCATCCATGTTGCTGCAAATGGCATTATATTGTCGGTTTTTATGGCTGAGTAGTATTCCATTGTATAAATATACCACCTCTTCTTTATCCAGTCACCTGTTGATGGACATTTAGGCTGTTTCCATGTTTTGGCTATTGTAAATAGTGCTGCTATGAACATTGGGGTGCACGTGTCATCCTGAAGTAGATTTCCTTCTGGATACAAGCCCAGGAGTGGGATTCCTGGGTCATATGGTAAGTCTATTCCTAGTCTTTTGAGGAATCTACATACTGTTTTCCATAATGGCTGCACCAAACTGCATTCCCACCAGCAGTGTAGGAGGGTTCCCCTTTCTCCACAGCCTCTCCAGCATTTGTCATTTGTGGATTTTTGAATGGCGGCCATTCTGACTGGTGTGAGGTGATACCTCATTGTAGTTTTGATTTGCATTTCTCTGATAATTAGTGATATTGAGCATTTTTTCATGTGCTTTTTGATCATTTGTATGTCTTCCTTGGAGAATTGCTTGTTTAGGTCTTCTGCCCATTTTTGGATTGGGTTGTTTATTTTTTTCTTATTGAGTCGTATGAGCTGCTTATATATTCTGGAGATCAAGCCTTTGTTGGTTTCACTTGCAAAAATTTTCTCCCATTCCGTAGGGACCTAATGAAACTTACAAGCTTCTGCACAGCAAAGGAAACCAGAACTAAAACAAGAAGAAAACCTATTCCAATCTTTTAAATCACTGTCTAGAATGAAACACTATATAGTGACCATCCCTTCCCTCCAACAACAAAGAAAATGCTTTTCCTGTCATTTTTGTTGAAATAATTTGGAAATTTAGATCCATATTATTAAACACTTTTAAATATGCACCTTATTTTTTCAATAAAATATTTTCACATAACTACAGTAATATGTATTATTAAGACAACTGTAGTTTGTGATTTCATTGTTTACAGCTGTTTATTTTAAAACCCCATCTTATTCATTCTCGGGTTCTTTTATTTTGTCCTACTTCTTAATAAGCTTAGTAAATCTTAATAGTATGGAAATATTTCTGTCCTAAATTTCCATAATTTCTGTTCTTGCATGTTTCTTTAAATAGTCAATAATCTTTTAAAGAAGTTTCTTTCATATTTACCCTTTCTGGCCAACATTTGTATCATCTGTGGATCTGGTTCCATTGATTATTTTTCTCTTAATTATGGGGCACATTTCACCGCTTCTTAGCATATCTCATGATGTTTTTATTATATGCTGTCATTGTGTGAGAGAGAATGGCAGTGCAGCAGACGATATTTTCCCCTGTAAGTTCCTGCCCCTTCCCATGCCTGGGCGTCTGGGTGGAGGCTGAATCAATTTCATCCATAGGCAAGGTGGGTTTGGGTTGTTTTTGAAGCTTTAGTTAGATTCACTTTGCCAGTAGCTTCAAATGTCATGGAGGAAAATAAAGATAATCCTTTTAGCAGGTCTTGGAATTTGTCCAGTGGAGAACTCTCTGTTCTTTACATAGAGAGTTTATGCTGCCAACTTTCTGGGGCACTGGGGAGCTTTATTCTCTGCCAGCATTATCCCCAACCTTCTGCAACTTGGAAGGTCTCTCTCGTCCTCGATGTTCTGCCCCTCGCCTTTGATGAGCTGTTGCCTCACAGTGAAGGATCTGTGTGCTTTGGGGGAATTCCTCTCGGTTCTCCTGTCCTACCCATAGCCTTTGGCAGGATGCTGCCATGGTTCTTGACTAAGTCAAAATTCAGTAAAATTTTTTTAATAAAAAATTCTGTAACAGTGTAACAACAGGTCTGTTTCGCCACACATGGCCTCCACTACAAATTTTCACATGTAATTAATCAATAAAAACTCATTTATATCCTACTTCAACCTGAGGCAAGAGTAAATTTCTCAGATGAGCTATATTACTCGACCAGTGTTAAGTCCGGATTTATTTTCATCCAATAAAAGTTGTAAGAGAATATAGGCTCGATAATATCAACAAACATAATTATTATACAAAAAGCACTCATAGTTTGATATTAATGCGCAAAAATAAACAAACAAAGGGTGCAATTTCTTTTGTCTACAGAATCACAGCCCACATTCCTTTATCTGCAAACTCACATGCCCGTGTGTCGGATGCACCAGAAGCAGACCCACTGACAGATGTACCCAGGAGGGGGGGGTAATGTGTTTCCTGACAGAGACACTCCCCACTTGTCCCACTTTTACTCACTTCCACCTTGGGAATCACTTTCTCTGGGCTACAAGAAAGCTTGCCATCTGGTCTCCAGACACCGCTTCCCTGGGAACTTTATTGTGCTGGCTGTTCTGCACAAACACCTTACTGTTCCTCGCTTTGAACTTTTGCTTCCGCTGCTCTCTTTGCTTGGGACGTCCCTTTCTTCACACCTCCGTCCCCCAACACAGTGGCCAGACACAGTCTGAAAGACTGAGCCCAACAAGGGGACTCGAGGAAAGCTTCCAGGAGGAAATAACATCTGAGTTAAATGTCCCTCATCTGAGTTCCCTCACCAGCGAAGAAACGTGCACCTCTCTATAAACCTCAACTGTTACATTGTTTTCCTGTAAGTCTCCCCAACTAGACTAGACTGGGGCGCAACAGGGTGGGGACCCTGGCTGATATATTTTTGTTTCCGTTATGTCTGAATAGTGACTAGTTCACAGTAGGTACCAAATAAATATATTCAACTAACTTAAACTGAGCCTGGGTCATTTGTCTCCGGCCCTATTTTCTGATAATAAGGCTGGGTGTCTCTTCTTCAGGGCAACTAACTACTTGTTCAGGGGTCTGGGGCAGAAAAGCTGAGGCCCGGGCAGCTCCTAACATTGAATGCCTTTCATTCTTTGACTTCATTTTGGGAGAGGCAAGGTCATGGCTCAGAACCCTTGCTTTAAGTCGGTGATTTTTAGACAGTACTTCTGAGTCCAGTTAGACTAGTGAAGTATTTATTTTATTATTCCCAGACTAATCAGATACTCCTTAATAATTGATTCTCAAATGGGCAAAGATACACTAGAATTAGCAGTTATACAACATCTATAGGAATAAAAGTCTTGATTTAAACACTTCTGTGTACTAACTCATTTTTGTTGTTTCAAATTGGGAGAGACAACCGTTGACCAGTTTTTGCTGGTCCCTGTCATGTGACATCAGCGTTGTGTAGATATGACATTTAAGAACCTCTGCTCCAGTTAAACAAAATTAGAGTTAAATGCACCGTCAACAATAAGTTCTTTTACTTCATGTAAAGGAACAAAAAACTCTACTTTAACTAATGGTATTTGCTTCCTAAAATAGGCTCATAACCTTATCTCGATTATTGAAGAAAGTAACCATTCACCATCTTTTTCCTTCTTAGGCTGTGAGGTTGAGATTCTTGGTGTCAGACCTACTTACTGCCTTGAATATAAGAATGTCCCAACGGACATCAATTTTGCCAATGCAGTCAGCGACGCTCTTGACTCCTTCAAGTAAGTGTCCCCAGGTCCTAGCCATACCACTGTTCTCCCTTGAAAAGGACCAATAATGAATGCTAAAGGGAATTAAGAAGACTTGGTACAGGGGAAACAATGTCTCAGAGAGGTGGGGAGCCTCTCACACAGTGATTGCTCCCTTCTAGCGGAAGATATTAATAAGTATTGCGCAGAAAGGGAGCTCTGTGGTGGAAGAAGTTTGGAAAAATTGCCCACTCTACCAGATTCTCGGAAATGTACCACGCACGTTAGCATATTAGAACATAGAACCTTTTTTGCCCTCTCCCACACGAAACTATCACACCCAGTTTGAAAAATGCAGAAATCAATAGTGCGCTCCCAAAGAGCAGACAAGAGTGTGTCCGGGAAACTGATCAGAAAGACGGGTCGGGACAAAGCCTCAAGTCAGTCTCAGAAGACACCAGAAGTGAAAGTCAAGATGGGAGACCAGGTGAGGGTCTGATGAGAGATCAGCAACCAGGAGGCGAAAGATGTTGAGGTTTCTCACAATCCCGGGGCTGGACGCGAGGTCACCTCGGCTGCCGAATGGGTCTCGTGGGTGGGTTCAAAGCAGAAGACCCACAGTGATCAGCATAGAGACTTGGAAAGGACTTTCATCCTCCCAAGTGAAAGGGCCTGGTTTCAAGCCAGGCAGACACCGGGAGCCAGCATACCCCAGGCACGGTGTACCGGTCACTGGCACTAACCACACCGACTGACCTGCAACTAAGACTGCCTCAGATGTAGAGTTACCAGCTGTGACTCCTATTCTCACCCCTCCTCCTCAACGGTCACAGGGAGCAGCAGTCACCCCCCCATCCCCGCCTCGACACCCCCCACCCCCAGATCTGCAGAAGGAGAAGGCAGCACTCCTGCCTTCACTGCTGCTGAGAATGACTCCAGTGCCCTGAGCACCTGTCAGAAGTGTCCTTCGGGGCACGTGAAGGTTTAGGCTCTGATTGACAAGGTGGAGAGAAAATAGGTTTAAAATACTTAAAAGTTGAGAAGTAACAAATTTAAAAGTTTCATGGGTTTTTGTTGTTTTTGGCTGGGTGGGAGGTGGAGAGGGAAGAGGCAGGGTCTGGAGGAAGTCACCTTGAAATCAATATTCTTTGCACACGGTTTGAGACTCAGGTGTGTCACGTGGTCCCGCCTGCTCCCTACTCTGCTTTCCTTTTTGCCTGCACGTGCTGGGAAACCACGCGTGTGATGAACTGGAGTATTGTGTTCCGTCTAACTTGTGCAAGCAAAGCAGAGCAGCCTAGCCTATACAGATGAGCAAAGCTGGAGCTCTGGAAAAGCTCGATGTTTATTTGATGCTGTTTCCTACGTACCCAAAATGCCAGCCACCCCTATGGCCTGTTGCCATATCAAACAGGAAAATCTGGAATGTAGTCATTGTACAGATACCTCCAAGTAATCCAGTGCTCTGTTTGGCAGTGTAGTCACTTCGCATTCATCTCGCCTTGACAGCTGAGCGACCTCTCACTGTATACCCCACTGTGAGTCACAGGTGGAAGGCTCGGGGTGGACAGTCACGAGGACCCCGGGTCGGCGCTGGCCTGCAGGCTGGCTGGTCCAAGCAGAACCCCCGTCCTGAGGCTCACAGAGCAGGGCGTTCATGCTGGAAAAGGTGTGTGATCATGAGTGGCTCATCTCAGGGGAGGGGGCGCAGCGGCCGCAGTGAGTGGTGGTGGCGGGACCAGCCTGGCTGCCTGGAGAGGACAGACTGACGGATGCAGTCTCTCAAAAGAGCTGGGCAAGTAACATCTGGGCTGCAGGAGTGGTGGACAGAGCTACTGTATTTGTCAAGCTCCGGGCTGGGGAGAACAGCTCGAGGGGATTTCCGCCAGGATCCCAGAACCTCAGTGGCTGCCGGAGTTGATAAAGGAGCGAATGGAGGATGGGGTCCTGGCCTTTGTCCCTCCTCCCTCCCTGTGGACTCGGAGGAGGATGGGGTGGGCATACAGGCTCAGCAGAGACCAGGGTCCCCTCCCTGCTCTGCACACAAGGAAAAGCCACCGGGGGCATCTGGAAGGAAAAGAGAAATAGGAGGCGTTCCCTTCCCTTGGCCTCCCTCTTACAGTGCGTCAAACACTCTACAGACATCAGCTCGTTTAACTTCCAGTTCAGCCCTCTGAGAAGGTTTCTCAAACGGGGAAACTGAGGCTTAGAAATACCTGTGCCATTCATCAGAGACCTCCAGGTTTGTAAGAAGAGAAGCCAGAATTGGAACCTAGACTTGACTAGTTCCAAAGCCCTGACAAAATATAATTTTCAAAATTAAAACTCTGTCATGGGCTCAGTACAAATACATATGAGAATTCTGCTAAAGTTCAAATTAATTTATTACTCGTGGAACCAGGAGATGATGAGGAGAACGTGAGAAACACGCACACATCAGAAGAAAGACAATGATGGCGACTGATGTGACTCCAGTGTTGTGGATGCAGAGATGCCTAGTAACCCGAGGACAAGCAAACCGCCATCTTTGGGACTGCTCCCTCTATCAGATAAAAAGAATTGTCATTTCACTGGTTTCCTACAGGATGACAACTGAGTTTACAGAGTCTGGGCTCTCATTGGTAGTTACGTCTGGTGACCCGTAAGCAGGTTTAGTAGACACGACCTGAGTGTGGCACTGAAGACAGGCAGTTATTTTTTGGCCGTATTAACAGTTAGTAACTTCAACCATTCCTTTTACTGCCTCCATTCTCTCTCCCTAATTTTTCCCTCTTTGAGCCCCACTTCAGTGAGGAAAATGGACGTGACAGTCTCAACTGTTTACACTGAAAAGAAATCTGGACAGAATCCGAAGGTGATGGGGGAGCTGGGTGTCCTGAAACCCCAGGGTGGGGGCCCTTGCAGCTCTCGGGTAACCGGGCCAATGGCCACATGTCCTCCTGGCCTGGTTCCTGGGCTTAAAGCTGTAAGCGGCCAATAACAGGTCTGCAGGCCTCTCCCCCTTCACCCCTCGCCCAAGCACTCCGTTATAAACGAGCTGGCCTGGGATGGAGACCAGATCCGTGTGGAAAACAGCCGGCAACCGAGAATTTGTCAGCCCAGCTCCGAACAGGCCAGAGCACTCAGCCCTCGCAGACTCGGGGCCCTCATGAATCAACGCACCGCGGCGTCGAAGCCTTTCACCAAAGGCTTGCGTGGGAATCCCCTGAGCACAAGCACCCCAGCCAGTGTTCCCGGCGTCCGGGGCTGACCGCTTCCTGACGGCGAGCCTGGCTGGCTTTCTGACCGTACGGAAGTTATGAGCATGGCAAGTAGCCTCAAAGAGCCCAGCCCAGTGGCTGCTGCACTAGGGCAACGGGTCTAAAATGTAGCGACCCGGAGCAGGTCATGGAACTCAGTGCAGCAGCCAACCACGTGAACTGTCGCCGCCTGCTGCTACATCTTCTGACTCTGGGACGTGATGAGCAGAGAGGGGAGGTGACCCATAAACATGACTTTTGTCACCAAGGTGCTGAGGACTGGTACGTCTTGGTGCAGAGTTCCCATTTCTCCCATGGAGAACCGCCCACCCCTACCCCCATTTGTTTTAAGGCATCGGCTTCGCCTGGCCCACAGGGCAGGGTTTAGGGGCGGCAGGGCCTCCATGAGGACTGGGGGTGAGCCGGGGGAAGCTGGCGGGCCTCTCTGAACCGCACCCCTCTCCCTGCTCCCTGCAGGAGCGGCCGGGCCGACCTGGCGGCCATATACCATGAGCGCATCGACGTGGAAGGCCACCACTACGGGCCCTCGTCCCCGCAGAGAAAAGACGCCCTGAAGGCTGTGGACACCGTCCTGCAGTACATGACCAAGTGGATCCAGGTGACCGAGAACAGGGTCCCCGGGGCTACCCTTCCCTCTCATTCCTCTCCTTCTGTATCCATGACTGTCACACCCCCAACCTCCTCCTCCTCGCTGCCGAGCACGGGCCAGGCCAGCACGGGACTTGAGGGGTCTCTCTTCTTCACACAGCCTCTCTCCAGGTACCAAGAGATCCCCTGGTTTACGGCCGGGCCAGCAGGGCTGAAATGACCCAGATCCGCATGATTGCCCAGCTTAGCTGGCAAGATGGCCCCGATCTTTACCAGACCTATTAAGTCTGGGAACCAGGTTGGTGGGGGCGTGGAAACCAGGCCTGGGTTCTCTCCCTCATCCTGCCACACCCTCCCTCAATGACTGTCAGCAGAGTATTATTTTTAAAATTCTTTCCTGGGCTTAATTTTTCACAGCTGTAAAATGGGCAAGTGACAGTCGTCATGTTTCCACCCAAGGTTGTTGAAAAACCCAGAGAAGATGAAAGCAGGGAGGCCACCTGCAAAGGTGGAGGCCCTGTGTGCATTATTTCTAGCACGAATTGGATAGAGTGGGCTCTCTCTTTCCCCGAGTGTTTCTGCTGCGATTCTGAACTGTCTCATCAGGGCAGACGAGGAGGTGATGAAATTCGGAACTGGGGAAGAAGCCTTTCTCCTATAGCTTGTAGTTGAAAACATCACTTTGCAAGACTCGCCGTGTAAGAGGCTCCCCCCCCCCCCCGCGCGCCATCCTGACTGCCCCCGCCCCCCCGCAGGAGCGGCAGCTGCAGGACGACCTCAACGTCATCATCTTCTCCGATCACGGGATGACGGACATTTTCTGGATGGACAAAGTGATCGAGCTGAATAAGTACATCAGCCTGAGGGACCTGCAGCAAGTGAAGGACCGAGGACCGGTTGTGAGCCTGTGGCCAGCCCCCGGGAAACACTCTGAGGCAAGACGGGCCCTGATGTGGGGACGGGGTGGGCAGGCGGGCCAGGGGAGGGGCTCGGGCCGGGGTGCACCTCAGTGGCCTTTGCTCCAGTTTGGTCTTTGTCCTGTAGCTGGGACTCTGGAGACAGATGGCCCACCTTGTCCCTCCCTCACTGAGTGGCCTCTGTCAGGGCGTTCATCCTCCCATGCCTCTGTCTTCTCTTCTCTGAAATGGGCATCCAGTGCCAGTGGGCGTAACTGACATAGAGGATGTGCGGTGCTTAGCCTGTTAAGTGCTCAGCCCTGAATAGGGCTGTTTTATTCTTGGCCAACACGCGGCACATCTGGGGGATCCCGGATGCACACAGAATGCTCTTCTCTGCAAGGAAGCCACCGGTCCGATCTGTCTCCATCAGGGACCTGGAGATAAGAAGGTGCCAGATGAACACGGCTGAGGCCCTGTGGGGCGGGGGTCAGGTCCTGATCTCGGGAGCCACCCGGCTTGGGTTTCCATCCCAGCTCTCATCAACTGAACAGCTGGTTGGCCCTTCTGCTTCTTCACTGTCAGGGGTGGTGGTGTCCTCGGAGCAGCCCTCCTGGGCGGCTGTGAAGTGCGGAGAAGTGTGCTGGGCCCTGCAAGGGCTTTGTCCGTGTCACTAATGACGATTATCACCATCCGAGGGGGGCGTTCCCAAGAGGCTGTGGCTGAGCTCCCACAGCGTGCAGGCCATGGGGACAAAGCTCTCCTCCCTGCAGTCACTTCGCTCCAGGAGCACAGCACCCTGAGGTGACGAGGCTGCTACTCACCCTTCCCTCCAAACAACAGCGCTGTCAGGCAGCGGGTGGTCAGTCATGCTGTGAAGACGAAGGAGCAGGCGGCCCCTCTGGCTGACGGCTCTGCCGCACGCTGCCTGGTTGTCTCCCGGACAGACCCTGGGGTTCTGCCCGCTCCCAGAGAAAACTGCTCTGTACCAGGAAGTGAGTCTCTTCCTGGGGGGAGGCCCCGCTGCTGCCAGTCGGGTTGCCAACCCCAGGGAGTCAGGAATCGGCCTTGGCCGGGCCTGGTGCCTCCATCCATCATCACGGCAGTGATGTAGCTGGCGACAGACAGGTGCTGGTATCGCTGGAGCACTGGGCTAGGCTGGGGTCCCTCCTTTTTGGCCCAGAGAGAGAGAGAGAGAGAGAGACCCTCCTCTCAACCGCACCCACTCCCATGTCAGAGTCTCAGCTGTCTGTCTGGGGCTGAGGAGCAGAGTTGCCCACAATGCCACTGTGCCCCAGTCCCCACGTAGGTGCCCCTTTTCCTCAGGCTCCTTGGTCAGGAAGTAGAGGTGCTGAATGTGTTTGCACAGAGTTCCCATGAACCCCTGAAATATGAAACTGGGAAGAATCTTTTATGTATTGGCAGGTCCCAGAGTAAATGGCTTCTTGCATAGAAGTTCTGTCTTCCTGGCAAAGAACACCATCTGTGTCTCCAACTTGGCACCTGGGGGCCATGCCATCTCCAGAATCTTAGCGCATCAGCAGTTTATGAGCTGGGAAGAGCTGCTTTCCTCCAGCGTGGTGTGTATGCCAGGCAGCTGCAAGCTGCCGAAAGCAGTTGGTAGATTATTCAAAAGTAGGGGCTGTGTTTGGGTGACAGTTTGTCGTGTGATGGACACAACAGTTTGTGAGACCTGTCACGAGCCATCAGAATTTTCACTTATACAAAATCTTCCTGGAAAGGCACCCTACTCTCCTTAAGAACTACGGATTTTCTTAAGTAGGAAACTGTAACTCCTGGGGCTATTGGAAACTCTCTCCTAATCAGCCTAAAGACTGATTATTTTCCAGAGTTGAGTTGATAAACTCAGTTTTATAATCAGGTCTACCCAGGAGTATATGTCCGATTTGGCTAAATCAACATCAGCCGGTTGATTTTACTTTTAGCCATAAAGACTTAAGCTGCTGCTAAATACTGGGCACATGTACCGGGTTTACGTAAAGTCGCCGTGTGATTAGTGGCAAAGGATTACCAGTAGTTTTAAGATCAGGTGTAGGCTGGATATATTCTAGGTCGAGTCAAAGAATAAATTGTTTTTCTTTGATCTTAGTGGTATTTAACATGAGGCAGACAAATGTCTCACTCACCCTTTAGTTTCACTATAGTATTTTTGCCATAAATTTTTGTAATTTGTTCATTAATTATTGAGAGATACCAAAAAACATTATAAGCTATGTGTAAGGTATCAAGGAAAATGTAACAACAGGCACCATGTATCCACTAAACATTTAAGAAATAGAACAAGACCATTGGTGATGGTTCCTCCTGTGTGCCCTTCTCAGGCTCCATCACCTTTTCTGCCCCCTGAGAGGAAACCACTGTCCTAAATTGTGAGTTATTATTTCCATAATTCTCTTTTACCATATATGTTCTTTAGTTTTATAGTTATTCCAGCTTCATGTAATAGGAATAATCTTGTCTGTCTTCTTCTGCAACTTACTTTTTCCCCTCAAACTAAGAGCTCCATGATTCTTCAAGGTGTTCTGTGAAGCTGTAATTCACTCATCTTCGTTGCTGTGTAGTATTCCCCCATGGAAACACACTATGCTTCATTTATCCCTGGGCACTTGGGCTGTTCCAGTTTGCAATGTATCTCCATGTGTCCACAGGTGCACATGTATGAGGGGTTCTCACTATACCCCTGGGGGTTGACTGGTTAGATCGTAGGGCATGTGGCTCTTCAGCCTTCCTAGATAAGGCCACCATGTTTTCTAAGATATGCAAAAGTTTCTCATTTTTATGTAGTCAAATCTATCCAGTGTTTGGGTAATTTCTTCCTTTGGTTTTATAAAGTCCTCCCTCTGCTCCAGTTCCAATAAATATTCACACATGTTTAAGAAAGAAAATGCAAAACTGGTCATTCTTGGTTGTCTTTGCAGATATATAACAAACTGAGAACAGTGGAGCACATGACTGTCTACGAGAAAGAAGCCATACCGGGCAGGTTCTATTACAAGAAAGGGAGATTTGTCTCTCCTTTGACCTTAGTGGCCGATGAAGGATGGTTCATAACTGAGGTAAATGTAAAACAGATGACAAGATATTCATTATACAAATTCTGTCAAACAGCCAAAGGTAATAATTATTCACTTTTTCCACTTGAAAAAATTCCATTTTCACTTAAGTATCATTTGTTGCATTATTTCCTTCTTTGGAGAATCGAAAGGCTTGGTCAGACGACTTTGCAGACTCAAACTGGAGGCCCCCACCCGGAGTCACGGGTTAGACTTCACGGCTCCAGACTTGTTGTATTTTAACCAACGGGCCTTAACTCAATTACCCAGCTTATAATGTAACCTCTTCAGTTTAAACTGGAACAATTACTGTGAACCAAAGCAGTTGCTTTAGGGCAGCAAAAAGGTTCAGCTTTACTTTCACCTTAAAGAGAAATGATTGGCAAACAGAACTCCGTAGATCCAGGTTCCCTGGGTTGCCAGCCTGATTTTACAGAGCTTATCTTGCACTTTGGGCCCAAACCCTAACTGCCTTGTGCCCCAATGACTCTAGCAGCCTCCTCCTTGCCTGCCTGGGCTTCAGGCTCCCCAGGCTCCTGCATCAGCTTCCAGCATGGGAAGGGCCACCCCGCAGGAACCCGTGGTCACGGCCCGTTTAGAATCAGTTCCTGGAGAGGGCCTGGGCTGGGAAGATGGGCTGCAGACTGATCAGACTATGGGGTGAAAGACGGTGGCAGATGCTGGCACGTGAGAGTCATTGGTTGAGGCCAACGAAGTACAGTGGAATTTGAGGATGTGCATCTGCAGATTGAACCCACCATGGATCAGAAATATTTGGGAAAAAAATTCCAGAAAGTTCCAAAAAGCAAAACTTCAATTTGCCGCATGTCAGCAACTGTTTACATCGGATTTACATCGTGTTTACAGCTATTTACGTAGCATTTACAATGTCATTCCCATGTAAACACCAACTTTTTGCCATCACATTAAATTGTGCAGACTCTGAGGCAGCTGCTCTAACAGGAAGATGCAACCGAGTTCATTTTTTTTAAATGGCCACTTGGGAGAGCTGTCACCGAAAAAGATAAACACAGGGAAACATTTAATTTGTCACCTGGAATTGCACACTTACTCAGTGTGACTGCTGACGTGGCCTTATGAAAGCCAGCTCCCTGCCCAGTGGCTCCCGCGGTTTGATTCTCACTGCACTCTTTAATGCACAACAGGCTGGATTTCCCACTGCTGCCAGTCCCTTCTCTGGCCTCCCCTCCTGCAGGGGCAGAAATCTGAAAATGTTCATCTTCCCAGAGCACTAACCATGAAGGGACAAAAAAACAAAAAAACAGGCCACCCACATAGGTCAAGCCTTAGCCTGTCACACCTGCCAAGTTCCTTTCTTCAAGGATGGAAAACAGGGCTTCCTAACTGATGCCCCCGTCCCTGTCTCCCTCAGATCTGGTGACTGTCCCCTGGAAACCCTCTCTTTGCTTGTCCTCGCCAGAAGACAAGGGTCACACTCTTCACCGAAACATCTGCGTGGCGCACAAGCTGGCCTCACCCCCCCCCAGCCCCCACGTGCTTTTCCCACAGTCCTTTTCACTTACTCATGCTCTGCACCCATCCCTCCATCGGGGGGCGCTTGGACAGGGCTGGAGCGGACTGGGTTGTCACAATACGGAGAGTGGGCCAAGGGCCCCCAGGAGGCAAGTCCAGGGATGCTAAATGTCCTTGGCATATGGGACGTGGCAGAATGCAAAGTGGAGAGATTCTGTGGATAGTTCCCACCAAACTCAAGTACATTCTTCCAAAATCCACATGCCTAAAAAAAGTCATCCATCTACTAAATTCAGCACACATTTGATGAGTGCCTACTCCGTGTAACCTACCAAAGTTCTAATTCCAGTTACAGCAAGGAGCCCCTGGGAGCTCACAGCCCATGAAGGAGCCAAATATTAATTAAGCACATGTGCCATACAAACAAATGTGTAATTACCAAGTGCAGTCGGTGTTAAAAGGGAAAAGGGTGTCGTGAAAGAGACCGTCTGGGAGGAGAGGAAAGCCCATTCGGATGAGGGGCAGAAGGTCTCTTGGAGGAAGTGACCTCCACACTGGGACTTGAAGGACTGAGCGGTTGTCAGTGAGGCAGGAGGAGGGGCTGCTTTCCAGGTTGACGGAGCTGCACGCTTGAAGAATCTGAAGTGGGAAAGAGCTTTGAGCACTAAAGGAACTGCAGGAATGGGCCCAGTGGCCGAGTGCGGGGACTGAAGGGAGGGACAGAGACATGCCCAGAGCCGCCCAGGGGAGCAGGGGCCTGAGCCGGCCAGGCCACCGGCAAGACTTCAAATCCCATCTTACGTGCAGCAAAAAACCATTGGGAGTTTCAGTGAGGGAGGAGCACGCGCCGTAATCCCCGGGTGCTGTAACTCACAAGTCGGAAGAAGCGCGGAGCTGAGGGACCGAGGCTGTGAGCCGTTCCCCACAAATTCTTACGTTTCTTATGCCGACCTGACCCACTGAGCATGGAGACTGTCAGTGGTATTTCACGCACCTTTAACAGTGACAGTGAGCGCTGTAGAAGTAACCTTCGTTTCTCATGGATCGTTAGAGACTTCAGGGTGGGCTCCCCACGACCAGCCCCCAAAGTTTCAGTGACACGTGCATCTAGTTGTTCACATTTTTCAGATCAAAAGTACATCTAGAAATTTTTCTTTCTAAAATTTTGGTCACAGAAACAACAGGCAGTGTCGGCAGTGACAGCTCTCTTGACTCAAGCGTCTCCTGGTCACTATTCCTGCATCGTGGACGTCTCCCAATTTTGCTGCGAGAAGTGAGGCTCCGAGTTTTAAACGTCCTGACTGAGGTCACAGAGCTAGGAGTGACAAAGGATATGAACCCGGGTGCAACCCTTAACCACACAGCCCCTCCAGGTCTCCAAAGATCCTTCACATCGTCCATCAAAATGTCCAGTGGATTTCTGCTGTCATGTTTTGGAATTACGGACTCACCCAGCGGGGTCTGGAGAGAAGTCTCCGCACCTTCACAAAAGTTCTAACATTGTCATACATTTTTTTCTTGCCTTCGTCACAGCGCAAAAGCGCTTCCTAACCGCCAGCCCTCTGCTTTCCTCTCACCGTCATGGGAGATTTGCACATATTGAACCAACATTTTCATATTTGTGAAAATGGCTTTTCCAAAGCAAGACTGAAGTGCTGGGGACTAAGTGGTTGGTCCCCACGTACTGCACGCTCTCCCGACTCCATACCTGGGCTCAGCGGGTTCCGGTAACATCGATGAGCCCAGTGAGTCACGAGTGGAATCCCTGGTGTACCCTCTCCTTCCCAGTTCCCACCTGTTCTTCAAGCCCAATTCACATACCACCTCTTCCACGAAACACCCAGCTCGTCCCCAATTTCCTCCGTCTTGGAGTTCCCACAAAGCCCCGCAGCACCTCCCAGGTGCAGGGTTTTTCCGTCTGCCTTTGAACTCGTCCTTCCTGGGGTGGAAGCTCCTTGAGGGCAGGTGTGTGGCATCTTGACCTTTGTTTTCCTCTATGGAAACTGGTACACGGCAGAGGCTCATGTTTGTGGAATATGCATGAATAAATGAATTCATAAATATTGAGACAGTCAGTCAGTTCTTGGCTACTTGTCGATGGGTTGTTTACTTTGTAGGTTTGTAAATCAGTCACCAGCTAGAGAGGAAAGCTAAATCACGACTTTAACTTTGGCTAATGATTCGCAGCCCTGGAAGAGATTTCAACAGAGGAAAGGTGTTGAAACCACTAAGAGCAGCTGTCCTGGCTCCAGTCAGCCCGCAGCCGGAGCCCGAGGGCAGACGGACACACCAGCTCTCCCCAGCCACCACTTGGCCTCAAGGGCCAATTCCTGTGGCCTCTCCGGAACGGTGTTCCCCTCATGCCGCTGGGCTCAGAAAGGTGGCCAGATGTGGCCACCTGGTGAAGGACTGTGAGACGTGGTGCTTCGCTGGCCTTCTGGACTCCCGTCTGAGAGGCGGGAAATGCAGCACGCTCGGGCCCAAGCTCCCCAGGGAGGCCACACCTGTCTCCAGGGGAAGATTTATGGTGGAAACTGGTGAAGGGTATGAAATGCCAGGCTCAGCTCAAAGGAAGTTAGTCTGAGACCCAGATTTGGGGAAATCAAGGCAATCTGGAGAACACAGCCCCTGAGTTTTAGTCGCAGCTGGAGTGGTTCTGTCCAGGCCCGACCGATGGTGCATAAGGAAGCTGGGTGTCGAGGGCTGGAGGCTGCTTGCTTTCTGGAGGTGACCAGGGTCAGTCTCCAGAGAGTTCTGCGGCCCTTGGTCCCTGCTGATTCTGCTGTCTGGCATTTTCCATTTCCAGGATTAGGGTGTACGTGGCTGCGGGCCTGCCAGGGTCAGACCAGGGCCTGAGGCCTGAGCAATTAACTTCTGTTCCAGAGAGGCAGCCTTCTAAGATGGAGAAAGAGGACCTGTGGGAGGGACCCGTCTCTGCGCTGGCGTGTGGCAAACGCATATCTGAAGGTTCATAACCGCCACTCCCGGGGGCTCCCAGGGGTCATCCCCACAGGAAGCCCCTCAGGAGAAGGATTTAAAATAGCAACGCCACAAAACTGGAGAAGCGGTGCTTTGTGATGGACGCCATACAGCTCAGCCTAACCCTACAGCAGAACCACCAGGGCCAGCCAGACTGCCGTCACCTCCACGCGGGTTCTAAGTGAAGCCACGTCTGAGACGTTATTGGGTGCCTTTTCAGCCTGAGATGATGTCAGTGTATTGCATTTGGGGGTGTGTGTGTGTGAGAAGTTCCTGTAATAACCTTGCCCTAGGAGAACAATGTGGATTTAATTTTTATTTGGACCCTCACACACTTTAGACAGGTGTTCACATTTTAGCAATGTATTTTAATCTGACCTGATTTCAACTGTGTCTCCCGGTGTCCTAGAGATCAGGGGAGAGGCCTCATCAAGAGAGTAAGAGGGGAGACTCGGGTCCCTGACCCCACTCTCCAGCAGCAATTATACTTTCAGTGGTTGAAACGAGGGGTGATGGTTAAAATGTTTAACCATCAATGTACCCAGGCACCTGCTCAGGAGACTGGATGCCAGGTGGGAAAAGCCAGTCGGGGTGCCCTGGTTCCTCTTTGGAAAGCAGCCTGACAGTGATGCTCACCTCAGGGCTCCTCCCCGCTCCTCTCAAGCCAAAGGCCTCCGCCCTGCGTGAACCTTCCTCCCTGCTGCGGCCTCAGGCGCCCACCCCTGGCTCTGGCTTGCTTGGGAATCAATACAGATTGTTCCTTGCTCACTCAGGATAAGCTTTTTAAGGCGAAGGAACCACTTTCCTCATCTGTGTCCCCCGAAGGAAGCCCAGCAGAGCGCCTGGAGCAGTCAGAGCTCGCTTTTGTCTCCTGAGCTGAATAAACAGGCTCCTAACTCAGTGCCTCCTCCCGCACGCCATCAGGGACACACACGGATGGACGGACACACACGGACACACACACACACACACACACACACACACACACACACACACACACACACACACACACACACACACACACACACCCTCTACCCTCTCTCACCTGCAGGGTCTGGGCACCTCCCCCAGATGTCACTAGGTGGCGCTGTGTGGCAGTCCCTGGGCCTCGTTGGGTCAGGATCGGGGTGGAGAGGGGAGGCTCCTCAGCCAGTATCTTGGGGACCCCCCGCCTGCGGACTCCTGCTCCAAGCTGCGAGGTCTGAGGGCTGCCCTGGATGGTACGTATCCACAGCGGCCGAGGTGGGCACGGGTAGGGTCCTGTGAGGGCACAGAATTAAGCAGTGAAGCAGTGACAGCCACCAGGAAGGGAAAAGGAGGCAGATTATCAGCGCACCTTCTGGAGGTTAATTATGCGATGTGATTAGATTACGTCCAGTAATCCTTTCTGTCACTTAGCTTCTCACGTAACCAGCCAGTTTATTATGACTTTTTAAAATCAGTAAGAATAGTTGTTTCCCTGGAGCAACTTGTCATGTTAATGAAAACTAGAGGATTTACCTACGATCAGACAGAGTCGCCCATTACCTTCAGGGCTGGGATTTTTCATTGCTGTATATTGGTGTTTGTAGAATTTAGACTGGAGTTTTAAAATCAGGTAATCAGCTTCGTCTCCTTGTACCTGTCCCTTTGTCATGGGACACATATGTCCCCCGGGGTTCTCAACTGGCAAAGTCTCTAGTGACAAAATGTGCCACCTAGGGCTTCAGGACTCACTGCCTCATGGGCTGAGACGGGAAGCAGCCAGTGAAACTAGATTGGGACAAGTTGTCCCAATCATCACACAGACAAAGAACAAAAAACTGTGTAACAAGTCAGAAATGCAGTCAGTTAATAAAAACATTCCCACAGCAAAATACAAGCTGCAGCTGGAGAAGGAGGGATAAGGGATGGTGGAGATTCAGGAAACAGAGAGTCAATGAAACAGTGCAATTTGGAAAGCGGTAACGCCAGAAAGCGATTTATGGGGTGAGACTGGACGGCGTGCAATGGGATATGACAGCTAAGTAAGCAAAGGAGGGTTCAAGCCTCGCAGCCTCCAGTGCGCTGCTGCGGGACCTGAGCGCCTCGCCCTGGGGCTGGTGGCATCTGGTGACCATTCCCAGCCATTTATCGAGGACCTAGTGTGTGTCAGGCACTTAGCACACAGTCGGGTTGTCCTCCAGGATCTCTCCGAGGCAGGCATTATTGCATCCAGCAAGAAAGCTGAAGCCTGGGGAAGGCACAGGGCTCATCAAGGATCACAGAGCTAGAAAGTGGCAAACTGGAATTTAACCCCACACCAAGCCTATTCCAAAATCTCAACTCCATACTCTGTAACTGGCCACCACTCAGCAAGCAGAGAGGCAAGGGACAAGGACACCCCACTGCCCAGTGCTGGCAGGAGCCCTGCCCGTGGGGTCCTGGAAGGTGTACAAGGGCCAGGAGACCGACGACCTGGGTTCCAATCCCAGCCTCTCAACAGCTGTGTGACTTTAAGAGTGTCAATTAACCTCTCTGTGCCAAAGCGAGAAAAATAATACCATCCACACTGGGAGGTAATGACAATTAAGTGGATGTCCTCAGAGGCTCCTGGTGAACCGTACTGCACACTAAATACATGTACTATGACGGGTCTTGTGAGCCAAGCTGTAAATCCCCGGTGCTTCAGCTGTTCTG
Source organism: Camelus ferus (assembly GCF_009834535.1). NCBI lineage: Eukaryota > Metazoa > Chordata > Mammalia > Artiodactyla > Camelidae > Camelus > Camelus ferus. Next base: position 18,255,723 of record NC_045721.1, read on the forward strand.
CTTGCATTCATTCATCACGCCCGGTCAGCTTTGCCTCCTGCATTTGGAACACTTGTAACGGTAAAGCCTGCTTAGCAGGAAGATGATTGGAATATCAGGAATGGATGCTCAGTCTGCCATGAAGGGCTCGGGTTGTGTCCAGCTGGCTGCAGCCGCCTTAGGATTTGCAACACCGCCTTCAAGCTTTTTGTCTCCCAAGTCAGCAGCTGCAGTCCAGAAAAATTTAGTTCTGAAGGAAAGAAGGGTGGCCGGGAAGTGACGGTTCTGGGACCCATCCTGAATGCAGAATGGTGGAAGGAAGTGAAGGCACGAGGGCTGGGAGAAGAGGAGGACGAGCTGCTACCTTCAAACGTGGATGGAGGTGGGGGGACTGGTGTGTCCTGGCATGCAGCCAGAGAGAGGCCGCGGGGGTGGGGCACACAGGGCTGCCCCCGGGCTTCCATGGCTTCACTAGAAAACGAAGTGAGTGGATGAGACGCTGCGTTTTCCAGCAACAGCAATTCTCTGATATCAATTGGGTTCAATTCAGTTCTGACACTGCCCCCAGCTGGAGCAGAGCCCCGTGTTGAGGGGCTCCCTCCCACAAGACTGCCCACACGTCCGAATGCTGGCTGCGGTCCTGGGTCCCTGGGCTACCCACACTTGTCCGACGTGACCACGAATCTGAGGGTTCTCACAACCCTCTTTCAGGTTGGATAATTCACTGGAATGACTCACAGAACTCAGAAAGGGGCTATACATACAATGACAATCTTACTTCGAAGGCTGTTGCTCAGGGACAGCCCGATGGCAGGATGCATCGTGCAAAGCTGGGGTGAGGGGTGCAGAGAAGCCACGCTTTGGGTGCACCACCCTCCTGTCACAGCCACGTGTTCATTACTCCTGAAGCTCCTTGGACCACACTGTTCTGGGTTTGTATACGGAGTTTTATTGTGTGGACCTGGGTAATTAAATCATTGGCCAAGTGACTGAACTCAATCTTAGAGGTCAGAGGATGGGGCTGAAAGTCTCACCCTCTCATCACATGGTTGGTTCCTCTGGTGACCAGCCCCCATCCTGAAGCTATCTGGGGGGCCCTCCTCCCACCCCGTGAGTCATCTCATTAGCATAAACTCAGGTATGGGAGAAAGGGGCTCATTACGAGTAACAAAAAATACTCCTATCACTCAGGAATTTCCAAAGGTTTAGGACCTCTGGGCCAGGAACCTGGGACAAAGGCCAGTTACATTTTTTATTGTACCACAGGTACATGTTAACATCCCTTCTGTCTCTGACATGCTAGATTTAGTGGCTCTAACAGTGATTACGAGGTACGGTGCAGCCCCAAGTAAGAAGATACCTTCAGAACTAGAGCTCTTATGCAGCTGAATGGGCCACCTCGTAAGGTCTGAGCTCCCTGGCATAGGAAGTGATCCCGCTGAGGCTGGACGACCCCAGCCGAGAACGCTGAGCTGGAAATCCCCACACTGGGCGGTAGTCTGGATGCTCATTCAGCACCGCATGGACACAGGGTGATGTACGTGCCTCACTTGATTTCAGGACCGAGAGATGCTTCCTTTCTGGATGAACAGCACCGGCAGGAGGGAAGGCTGGCAGCGCGGGTGGCACGGATACGACAACGAGCTCATGGACATGAGGGGCATCTTCCTGGCCTTTGGACCCGGTAGGCAAGGCATGACCAACCCTCTTACTTCACCCGCTCCCAAGGAAGCGTCTGCAGCGGGGGCTCACGGTGGTAGTCAAGGCTGCAGTGATTTCTTTATAGACGCTCTTTATGAGCAGAGCTGAGCAAACCCAGCCGGTCTCCACGCCTTTGGCTGGCTGGCTTTCAAATGCTTCTTGGGTTTGGCAAACGTGGCCAAATACTTCTCCTTGTAAGTTTTAAATCTCAGGCGCAGCGAAGAAAATGTATTCCACATGTTTGCGATTCATTTTTTACTTAATTCATCAAAATGTTATTTCACAGCTATCTGATGTCCAGGGACGCTTGTCAGGCACCAGGCTGCTGACAGCTGTGAGTCTCAAGGTTGACGTGAGCACTTCACGGGGTCTGACTCTTCCACAGTCCCCCCGCTGTTTGGAGCACCCACCCCAGTGGGGGCCGTTCGGTGCAGGGCCCAACCAGAAGCCAGGATGTGCTCAGGGGCAGGCGAGGAAGCGGCTTTGTGACTGACTCTGAGAACGAGCCCGAATGACCAGGGCTGTCTTGGGGAAAGCGAATTCATGCACCTTCCTTGACCAGATAAACGCCCAGGCCTGGGAGAGAGGGCGGTGGTGGGGGTGGGGTGATGGAGAGGGCTTGTTTGGTCCTTTGCTTTAATACAGTCCTGTAAATTCACATTTGGAAGAGTTTATCAAACACTCAAAAGGTACTACTACCTGAACACCCCCTTTTTCAAAACAAAAAAATTAGAGTAAAAAGCAGCCAGCAGCCATCGACGGTCAGCTGACTGGCTGGCTCATGAGCGCCCCTTTCTGGCTGCTCTGCCCCCTCCTTATCAGATAAAATAAGTTCATCCTGAGGCCCAGATTCCAAATTCCCTTTTCTGGATGTTGCTCAGAATGTTTCAGCCCATGAAAGTCCACACTTCCCTTTCAGATTATAGGTTAGAGATCACGGCTGGAAGCCCTGCTCTTGGCCTCGATGTAACCGGACAGAGATCTATGTCAGCCCCCTTCACTCCACCCGCCTCGGTCACTCCACCTACCACAGGAGAGCTGCGGAGAGTTACGAGGTGTCAGTTTCTGCACCCTCCACAGGTGCCTCTGGGGAGCACCTCAGGCCCAGTCATCGCCCACGTGTAATCCAGGTTCCCTTGTCTTTAAGCAAGCATCCCAGCCGGCAGCAGCACATTTTTATACAGCGCCAGCTGGGTTCATGGCACTGGCCTGAGAGAGAGTTCAGAGGATGCCCCAGCCTGAGGCCATCAGCCAGTAACAGTCGTCCAGCGGCCCCTGTTAGCCAAGCCCAGGTGAGGTCCGCAGAGCTCAAAAGCCAAATGGATGCAGGATGGAGCTTTGAGGACATTGCTGAGGTCAGCTGCTAGACTAGATTGGCGACATTCCAGGGCCATGGCCTCTAGACGGGAAAACATGTGACAGCGGAGCTTTCGTTCAAGCCATCACCTCCTCCTTCCCCAGGAGAGAGACGTAAGATCGCGAATCAAAACAGCTGTCAGCTGGAGTGTTTATGAGTAAGAGTCTCGGGCATATTTTAAAGCAAAAGCAAACCTAGCCTCCCACCAGAAACTATAAACAAAGTGCCCAAAGCTGTAATAGCTCCAAGTTAAATTCAGCAGGGAGATTTTGTCCATTAACAAAGGCCTCCCTCATAGGCTCCTCTAAAACGAAAAGCTGAAGTCTTATAGATAAAAAGACAACCCTGATGAAAATGGACTGGGCTAATTGCAGAAACGTTTCCAGGCCGATACAGCCTTGAGAGCCTCCCACAAGCCGTCACGTTTCTGGCTCCAGTTCTCACAGAAGATTGAATGGCTTTACACACTGTTTACCGAGAAGAAAATGTAAGAGCGCAGCCTTTATTAGCTATCTAGCTGCACCTTGAGATAAAGGAACATTGCTCCCGACTAATTGTAGGTACTTCTCGCTTATGGAGGAGGCTGAGCATCGTTGCGGCTGCCCAGATGCAGCTTCAGAAGTCAGTCCGTGAGTCTGGTCCACTAAGAGAAAGGGAGAGAATTCTGGAAGATAGCCTCTCTCTGGTTAATCCCAGTTTCTAATTTGAACAACTAATCTTGCCCTGGAGAACTCCACATTTGAGATAAGACAGCAGGAGTATGATTCAGTGAGCTGCCTGGTGAGCTAGCAGGCCGCACCTGGAAAGCAGCCCAAGGTGGCCAGGCGCTGCGTGAGCCTCCAGAACCTTCTCTCTTTAGAAGAAGCGGTTTTAATGTCCCCCAAAATGTAAAACCCAAGGGAACAACTGGGATTCCCATTCCAGCTTCGAACGCCATCTTGGCTGGGCCCTCCCAATTGGATCAGGAATTGTTTTGCTATTCAGGAATTTTCTAGAAGCTCTCATTCCAGCCTGG